>NC_133534.1:8867987-9224577 GCF_048544455.1 Silene latifolia | reverse complement strand
AAAGCACCCCATTCTTCAAGGTGTTGAAAGGAAATAAAGACTTCAGCTGGGGGGAGGAACAGAGCACGGCTTTCAAACAACTAAAAGCTCACCTTCAGACTCTCCCAACTCTGTCCAGGCCGATACTGGGGGAGATGCTATACCTATACATAGCAGCTTACCTCGGCCACGGTCGGCCGTTATCATCGTAGAAAGAAGACAAACAAGAACACCCAATCTACTTCGTCGACCATACACTGTTGTTGCCGCCGAGAGAAATTACCCACTAATTGAAAAAGCAGCCTTCGCCGTTGTCATTGCCACAAGGAAGTTAAAACCCTACTTCGATGCACACCCCTTGACGGTCCTAACCGATCAGCCGTTGGAGAAAGCTTTGGAAAAATTCGAGCAATCCGGAGCTCATCAAATGGGCGGTGGAACTCTCTCGCTTCGGCATTCAAGTACAAACCAAGGCCTTCGATAAAGGGGCAAGCGCTTGCAGATTTCCCGGCCGAATGCACATATCGGGAAGAGCTAAACCCGGCATATGGGAGGTCTACACGACGGCTCCTCCACGACGAATAGCTCAGAGCCGCATCCTTATCATCAGCCCAAACGGGGACGAGTTTGAGTACGCCCTGAAATTCACCTTCTCGGCCTCGAACAATGAGTCCGAATACGAGGCGGTGATAACCGAGTCGAGCTAGCTAGGGTCGCTGAGCGAACACATTGTGTTGAAAATCGACTCGCTTGTTGGTTACCAACCAAATCAGAGGGGAGTATGAGGCTCGGGACGACGGAATGGTAAGGTACCCGGAGAGGGTAAAAGCCGACGTAGCAAAATTGAAATCCTTCCAAATCCAAAGTGCGTTCCCGCATCCGAGAACAACCGGCCGACGCTCTCTCTAAGCCGCCACTCAACCATCAAGAATGTCGGCCGAACCATGCTGGTAGATATCAGGAATGCGAAAAGCATCACTGAGACCGTCGGCATGGTGGGTAACATAGAGACCGAGACAACGTGGATGACTCCGATAATGAGATACAAGCTTACAGGTGAATTGCCGGAGGGCCGCAATCCCTCGGCCAAAATAAAAAGGATCGCCGCCAGGTACCTGGTATTCGAAGGGGAACTGTACAGAAGATCCGTAATAAGACCACTCTTGAAGTGTGTCGGTCCGCCGACGCAGAACCGATAATGACAGAAATTCACGAAGGCATCTGCGGACATCACATGGGGGCAAGAACACTAGCCCACAAAGCTCTTCGAGCTGGCTACTTCTGGCCCACTATGCTTCAAGATTCCAGAACGAAGACCAAGAAGTGCACGAACTGTCAGATGCACGCCCCGGTGATACACCCTCCCTCCAGAGACCTACAACCGGTGCTTAGTCCCCTTCCCTTCGCGCAATGGGGGATGGACATGCTAGGGCCATTCCCAACAGCCTCCGGAGGAAGGAAGTTCTTAATCGTCGCCGTTGACTACTTCACCAAATGGGTTGAGGCCGTAGCGGTACCAGCGAAGACCACAGCAGCCGTCAGAAAGGTAATCTGGGAAAACGTTATAACCCGCTTCGGATTGCCTCAAGTTATGGTATTTGACCACGGCCGAGAGTTTTGGAGCGACCTGATAATGAACTGGTTAGAGGAGCTTGGCATCAAGTTTGCGTATTCCTCCGTCTGCCACCCGCAGAGTAACGGCAAAGCGGAGCGGCAACAAAACCATCCTCAACGGCTTGAAGAAGACAGTTGAAGACCTTAAGGGAAGGTGGGCCGATGAACTACCCGGCGTCCTGTGGTCCCTTCGAACCACGGAGAAAGAAGCAACGGGATACACCCCCTTCCACCTAGTCTACGGCTCCGAAGCGGTCCTGCCGGTCGAAGCGACGGTGCCGACATTCAGAACGACCACTTTTGACCCAGTTGAAAACGAGGAGGGCCTAAGGGCTTCCCTAGACCTGGTCGAAGAAAGCCGAGACACGGCACGCCTGAACTTGGCCGTATATCAGAACCGGATGAAGAGAGCCTACAACCGAAGAGTCCACAAAAGGGACTTAAAAATAGGAGACCTAGTCCTAAGGAAGTCGGCTGCCACCAACAAAGGAAATATTCATGGCAAACTAACGGCCAACTGGGAAGGTCCCTACAGAGTGGTCGAGGAGATGAGGCCGGGTACATACCGACTGACAGACATGGGAGGTGTGCCGTTGATGAGCCATTGGAACACCGACAACTTGAGAAAATACTTTGTATAGCGGCGGAGGTATCCAAACCCATTGTGGACACCCCAGCGCACAATCATAACATATAAATGAAACGCCCAGGTTCTCCATCAACGTGTCTGTCCCCTCCAAAATTTGCCACCAGACGAGGGAAGAAACGCTATCGAAGCCGCAACCCCGGTTACCTCGGTCAAAACCGAGAGCGACGGAGAACACGACGGCCGATACGCTAAAAGAGAAACGTATACTTAGCGCAATTGAGACGCCAATCTAAGCGGTCAATATGCCTACACAGTTACGAACGCTATCGAAGCCGCAACCCCGGTTACCTCGGTCAAAACCGAGAGCGACGGGGAACACGACGGCCGACGTATACTCAGCGCAATTGAGACGCCAATCTAAGCGGTCAATATGCCTACACGCTATTCTAACGCTATCGGCCGCAACCCCGGTTACCTCGGTCAAAACCGAGAGCGACGGGAACACGACGGCCGACGATACTCAAGACAATTGAGACGCCAATCTAAGCGGTCAATATGCCTACACAGCTATTTAACGCTATCGAAGCCGCAACCCTTGGTTACCTCGGCCAAAACCGAGAGCGACGGGAACACGACGGCCGACGATACTCAGCGAATTGAGACGCCAATCTAAGCGGTCAATATGCCTACACAGCTTCTGAACGCTATCGAAGCCACAACCCCGTTACCTCGGTCAAAACCGAGAGCGACGGGGACACGACGGCCGATACGCTAAAAGAGAAACGTATACTCGGCGCAATTGAGACGCCAATCTAGCGGTCAATATGCCTACGCTTTAACGCTAAAGACGTTGAACACAACTTGAGACGTGCATTCAAACTGCCTCGGTCATGCCGAGTGTAAAAACGAACGCGCTCAATCGCAACGCAAAAAGACAAACGAGGAACTCGTGATCGAAGCCCCGCCAAGCCAAAGGCCGGCAAGATAACTTTATTACGTATGATTGCAAGGAGAGTACAAACGACGGCCGTCCCCACAAGGGTAGCCTAAACTCTACCTACCAAAGCTTTACAAAAAGCGAAAAACAAAAAAGCAAAAGATTACGACTTGGGATTTGAAGCGCCAAAAGGATGGCAGGGGAGAGAAGGCTCAATAATTGGCCCCCGAACAGTGCCGGCTATCCGAGACGCCAGGTGAGTCCGGTGACGACCGCCCGTCTCCCTATGCCTGTCGTTGCCCTCCATCGCAGCAACAAGACCTTCGGTGGCCGGCTTTGAGGAAGGCCGACCATCTCCAAGCAACTCCTTGGCCTCACCGCCCGAGCCGCCTTCGCGCTTCCGCCGCTTTGCTTTAGCCGCCGCTTCGCAAAGATCGGCCATCTCATCAAGGTGCTGGTCAAATTTTTCCCACGGGAAGGAGCCGTCGGGGACAGTCCTTCGATTGCCTCCCCGGCCGCCTCCTCGGCCTGGTCCCGAACGGACGCACATTTTAGGGAGGAGATCATCTTGAAGCATTTCAATGTCCTTCTCTTTTTTGAGCAAGGATAGCCGCATGTCACCGAGCACCTCCGCCTGCTTGTGGAACCGATCCTCCCACTCATCCCTCTTGGCAACCACGGCGTCGTAGGCGCCTTTATACCTATCCCGCTCCTCCATCATCTTGGCCGTGGCGCCATCAAGATCCTCAACTTTGGCCCTCTCGGCCCTCGGCGAGCTTCTCGGCCTCCTCCGCACGCCTCACAAAGCAGATGAAGATCCAGCTTAGCCTTCCCGCTTCCCCTTCGCAATGGAGAGATCCAGGAGCCTTGCAATCGCCGGCCCGTTTGGGCCGTGGCCTTTTCTTGCTCCATAATAAGGGAGGCGGCTAGACGACTCCATCTACCCAGCCTCTTATATATTTTCTCGCCCTCCGCCACGAGCTCGGTGGGAGTAACCTTCTGGGGTGAGGAGTCCACGACGACGTTTTGGTCACCGGCCTTCTCGCCGCCTTCTCGCCGCCTTCTCGCCGCCTTCTCAGTCGCTTTCCTACTCGCCGTTCGAGAACGGCAAATGACGACGTGGATCTACAAAAATTTACACAGAGCATCCATGTCACCTTGCGTTGACACGTCGAAAGCCCGTCGTCGGAATGTCCAACGAGCCGGCTAAATCCGAACCACAAGTTAAATCCGTACAGTTTGAACCCTCTTAGTTGGAGGGTCAGTGGAAGCAGCTCCTCCCCGAACGGTGGAAGCAGACGGTGGGTCTTTCCTCTTCCTCGGAGAAAGGACCTTAGCAACAGTCACCTCCTCCTCAGAAATGTTGATCACCTCCACATGCCCCTTTTCGACCGCTGGGGTCGAAGAGGGAGTTGCCATTGATACAGCCGCCGACTTGGACGTCGCCTTCTTTGATCTTTTCGGCACGCCACCAAGAACCCGTGCTTGAGCCGTCTCCTGATCCAACGCCCTCGTCTGTTTGTCCATAAGTTCGTTAGGGGATAGTCGGCGATCCTTCGTTTCAGCCGTAGGATGACGGATGAGAACCTTCCCGTCCTTATCAAGCCCCAGCTTCCCCAAGTCTTTCTCTGACAGATCCTGACCAAACCGATCTGCAAGGAATCAAACAAGGGTTACATGAAAGAAGTAAGAAAGCTCCAAACAGGAACATAACAAGCAAAGGTGGGCCTCACACCGACCCTACTCACCACGGCTGAGGGCCGGTATGAGGCCGACGCGGCATAGCAGCTCGTCCTGAAGAATAATCTGAGTCGGGGCAGCCATCCCTCCTCAAAGATCAAATAGCCGCATTGCCCGCTTCTCATCCGCAAAGAAGAGGGACAAAAGAAGCGTCCATCTTAACCTTGCTACCCCGGGAGACGTATTTCTCATACTCTTCCCGGGTCTCACACCGTAAGTGAACGGGGCCCTGAAAAGACCGAGGCAACGGGTAGTCCTCCCGCACTTGGACGTACACCCATCGCTCTTGCCGCTTTGCGGAAGTAAGCTTGTTTACGGAGACATATCCCGGCTCCGTCTCGCACGCCGTACCACCCCACTCTTCGGGCAAATGACGGCCGAAGACTATGAAGTCGGCGGAATAAGTTGACCGTAGGGACCTCCCCTTTAAAGAGACAGCCACACAAAGCCGATTATCGTCCTCATGGCCAACGGATGCGGTTGGGCCACGGAAGATTCATAGCTTTGATGATGGCCATGACGTGTTCGTTCAAAGGAAACCGGAGCCCGTACTCCAAGTGCCTCGATGTACACGCCGATATGACCCGGGGAGGACAAGATCAGACCGCGACCCTCCCGAGGGAAAACAATTTTATACCCCTCACCAAGGAAGAAGTGATCTCCGAAAAGAGTTTCTCCGGAGCTGCCTGCGAATTTATTTGTCCAGACACGGTCGAGGCCAGTCGTACAGGCCTCACCATGGTCTGGAACAGCCCTCCTCCCACCACCAACGGGAGCCCCCTCACCACGATCCGGAGTAGTAATCCTCCCACCATCACCAGGAGCCCCCTCATCTTCATCCTCATCTTCCAACTCCTCCAGGAGGGGCATATCAGCTACGGGGGAAGGAGACCTAGGGCCCCCAAACCTTAGCGGGATGGCCTCCAGTACCTCCTCCTCATCAAGACGCGACGGGGAACCCCCCGGCGCAGAAGTACCAATCCCGGCATCAGAGGACATGATTCACAACAAATTACTAGCAAGAAAAATAAAAAGTTTGCTTGTTTACCTTAAAGAAAAACACTCGCCGGATCAAATATTCCGAAGATTAAGAAGACGAAGACAACCCTTGAAAGTTTGGAGAGATGAAGATTTTGGAGAAAATTTTCGAAAATAAAATGGAGGCCAAAATCACGGAATAACTGCCCTATTTATAGAGAAAAGCCCGTGAAGAAGGACCAATCAGGGCACAGCCCATGAAGCGTCAACCAATCAGCGAACACACACGTGTCAAGCATGCAACCGCGGAATGTCAATCGTTGCAACAGTTGAATGTCAATCAATGCAACAGTGACCAAGCGTCTTCAACACGCCCATTCACATCTCTTCGACTGTTCATCTCCCTCAACAAACTCCTAGGTATCTAGTCTCCGCCGGCTACCGATCAACCAAGCCAGGAAGCACCGGCCGGGGGCAATCAAAGTCAACCTAAGACTCTCACCCGGTCTCGGCCAGCGTCATGTTCTTTTCCACATCGGATACCCTTTACGCATCCATGTGGAGGGGGGATATGGTATATGGTGCGGCCTAACAAGAGCCACGCCGATACACAAGAAGACACCGATACAGAAAGATTTTCGAAATTTACTCTGCAGAATATATGCTCAGCATACATCGGAGCCCATACCACGGCATAGACTACGCTGGGGGCAAATTGATGGGGCATATTCTGCACCGCTGACCAAGTCAACACACTGAGCAAGGTCAAAGATATCCACAGCAAGTCAACGACTTAGACAAAATTTCCGATGATCCCCCATCGGCCTGCCACTGGTCTCGGCCGACAACTCCGCAATGGGACGCATATCCGCGTACTCACATCCAAGGCCCTCGGCCGGCCTGCCATAGGTCCATCGGCCGAGGGTAGAACGGTCTTTCCACCTGATAGCCACTTGGCCACTTGGCCACTACGTGACAAAAGGTGAAAGCCTATAAATACTCCTCAACCTTCTTTGAGGAGGGGATCCAACAACTAAACCTAAATACACTATTCATTTGGTAATATCTCCCTTATCTCTCTACAATACATACCTAGTCAAGCAACACAGCTTAATCCTTTAAGTTTACTGACTTGAGCGTCGGAGTGAGTACGCTTGGCACAAAGCCAAGCCCTCAGTTCGTTCATTGTTGCAGGAGAGGCCGAGAGGGACGACAGAAGCAAGAAGGGTTCAACCCAAGACATCATTCTACAAGCCACGGGTGGTAACGATACTTGCTCTGGAATTATACCCGGAACAGTAGGAATTATAGTTTTTCAACAAGTGTATGATAATTTAATTAGATCAAATTTTAAACTATTATATTAAGATTAATATATTTAAATACTCCCTCCTATTCGGAATAACTGTCCCATTTGGACAATGGCACGAAAATTAAGGAATGAAGTTAAAATAATGAAAAGTATTGTATAAGGGTAAGAATATAGGAGTTAAATAATGAAAAGTATTGAATATGATGGTTTAGGGGTGGTTGGGGTAGTAAATAAAGATAAGAGTCAAGGGTAGGAAAGTAAAAAAACATGTCCAAATATGGCAAATGAGACAGTTATGTGAATAGACGGAAATGACAAATGAGACAGTTATTCTGAATAGGAGGGAGTATTAATTAAACAAACTCTATGAGGGTTCATTTGGTGTAAAAAGATGGAATAGAATAAGATGGAGCATGATATCATGGAGGTATTGATTCCGAATCTCATACCTTTTTATGGCTGTTTGGTTTACTTAAAAAGATGTTTGGTTGGCCTTCTGGAATGGAATGGAGTGAACTTGTTTCATTCAATTGTTTGGTTTGGTTGGTGTGTAATTGAATGCAGGTAGATATCCAATGGATTTTTACTCCATGCTAACCCTATGGAATACCATACCCATCTTACGCCCTTGGTATCAAACTACATTTCTTTCCTTTACAATTTTAGAATAAACCAACAGTTTTAAGAAGGAATAGATTTGGATCCCTATACCTCTAGGGTATCATACTCCATTTCATCACGTTGTTTCATCTTGAACCAAACGACCCTTAAGATTGTAATACTAAAGAAATGGAGTTTGAAACCTTGGTGAAGATAAAGTAGTATGAGATTTCAAGGGACTGGAATGAAGTTATATACATGATAGATTATAACTTCTCTACAAAATACCCAAACCATACATTGGAATGAACCAAATCCATTCCAATAAGTCTAACTGTACACCCCCTGAATGTATTAAACAACATGTATTAATCATAGTTATATTATATAAACATAATTTGTATTTTGCATTCCTTTTTTTCTTTTTTTGCATGTTCAAACTATTCTTTACGGGTGACACATAAATCTTACAGGGCGAGGACTGATTTTATAGTGGGTGTTTTTTATTTTTTCGAAGGGTGGAGGCGGGTTTTGCGGGAAGGGGAAAAGTGTCTCGACGGGTAGGACTACTCTCCGACGGTTTACGAGTGTGGTTTAAGAGATAGAAAAGGATATTTATATGTAGGGGCTGGGGTTGTTCTGGGACATGGTTGATTCTGATGTGTTAGTTCGGTTAGTTGGGTGGATAATGGTGGATAAAGTGAGGTATTGATTGGAGAAGGTAAATAGATATATTTTATTTGAAAAGTGTATTATATGAAAATAAGAACGTGACAAATACTATAAATATAGACTAAAAACCTTTGAAATATCATGTATATAAACCAATTTTGTTTCTTTGCTAGACACAAAACAAAACAATCAAATGTTATACTCCCTTCAATCCAATCCAATGCTCCTTTGGGCCGGCGCATAAATTTTAATGTGGAATGATTTTATAGTGTTTTTTGTGGCGGTATTCTTGAAAATAATTAGGGGTGTATAAAAAAATGTCATAATGTGGAGTTTTAATAAGGCAGTTACAATGGTATCATTTTAAAAACAAGAAATAAAAGAGGATAATTATATCAACTAATTTACCAAGTAAAGAAGGGGAATATTGAATTGGATTGTACAAAAATGAAAATTGGGGACATTGGATTAGAGAGGGAGTATTTGTCATGTTAATATTATATCATTAACTTTTAATCGAGTTATTTTGAGAATGTCATTATAACGTCTTGGGTGTACTGTTTGGATCCCTCTGTTCCTTCACCATTTCTCTTATATCTCATTTGCTAACCAAACAAGTAATTTTGCATGCTTTGTTCCCCTCTCATTTCCCAACCCAATAAGGTCGATGATCAAGACATAATGTTGTTCTCTACCACTTCTCAATATAGACATGACGTCAGACCCGTCCAATAGCAAGTTCAAGGTGTTCTCAGAACAGAGTCCCAAACGTTTTTGGGACCCAAGAATTATTATGTCGTTAGAATTATTACATATGGTTACCATAAAGTAGCATAAAATTATCTTGACACAGTGATTATTGCACACTTGCTTATTGCATTTTCTAGCTTGAAGGCCGAGTTCGATTCTTTTGAGCAACAAAATTCCTTCTCCATTAATTTTATTTTTATCGAAAACATTTTTTTCTTGAAAAATTGCGAGAAAACTTCTTTTTAATAGTGAATAAAGTCACATACCTTCAAGCTTTTAGTTTATAGTTTATTAAGCAATGAATTGGTTTATTATAGTTCATTATCTCAAAATTAATAATAATGATAAAAAAAATTCTTCTATTATTTGGGACCTCAAATCGACATATTGAACGGGCCTCTTAAATTTATTTGACAGCCCTGCACGACGTTATTAGATTAGTAACTAATTGAAATTTAAAATGATAGTATATCAAATATTAGATGCACATTAGACTTTTACAACTAAAATAAGTAGTGCAATACACTATAGTTGCAACTTATTTTAGTATCCGTGCAACGCACGGGCATGAAAACTAGTATATTCATAAATTGAAATGCCCACAATTTGCACAAATTTGATCTGCAAGATTTGTCTCCACGGATTTTATAATAAAAAAATTCATTGATTTTCTATAAAAATATAATAAATTGTGGATCAAAATTATATATTAATAAAATATTTTTTTGAAAAAAAAGTGATCTCATTTTTTTTTTTTTTTTTGGTGCAAAAAAAGTGATCTCATTAAAATAGACATTTCTAACATTACTCAATCTTCTTGATTACTTTTTCTATATATATTGAATTTTTTTAAAATCAAAATATACGATGACGAACGCGTAAAAAACTAATGAATTGTCAAGTTATAAACTAAAAAGGTAAAACTTCATATATACCGTGTATAAATTGCATGGGGTATACTAATAATACATTAAAATGTGATACATCTATATATACCGCGCATGCATTACGCAGGATCTAAATTAATTTATTGTTTAAGACGCGAGTATTCGTCTTAAATTATTATATTTCATGTTTTGTATATCTTCGGGTAGGTTGGGTTATCAAGTTATTTTGTTATTCGGGTCGGGATCGGGTCAATACAATTGCAGTCATATCTAGGTTATCTGTTTAGTTGAACATTGGATTATTTTCGCCTAATCAATCATTCAGGTTTATTTAGTTCTGCCAAATCTCGCACATACGAGGTGATAAAATTCCCTTTCATTCTAATTATTGCTACTCACACCAAATTGACAATTTTTTTTCTTTTAATGCTTAAAAAATTATCCATGTAGGTCTAACTTGTTCTCTAGTCTGTACTATTTGAAGCATAGTCGGTAAAAGTGACCAAGATTGACAGTGTAAAAATGACCATTTTTATTCAATTCACACTAAAAATAGCGCTTGCGAGTTGACTCGTTATTCAAGAAAAATGACTCTTTTTTCAACTCAAGTCAATTATTCTTGTTGCATGTCCTTGACTTGAGCCTTAATTTGGGGTCCAGTGGATAAAAAATACTGCTGTAATTCCTTGAACTTGGAGATTAGACGGCGAAAAGAATACTGCTGTACTCACAGCCGATTTAAATAAAGTAAAAATAAAATAGTAGATTAGACGGCGAAAAGAAAGCAACTACTCAGGCAGTATTTGTTATACGCCATGTTCCCGCAGCAAAGGTCTCACCTAGTCACCGCCATTGATACATGCTTGCTTCTCCGATCTTGATCTTCGAAAAATGAACCAACATTCCAGTCAGCTGATGTGGACGACATAGTTGACATAGCCGTTAGGGCAACCACTACAGATCTCATGCTCGGTCTTAACTCGGGATTTTCTTGGGTACATGCTTTTGCAAGTCTTGCCATCTGCATCAAACACCATTGTTTAATTTATTACAACTTCAGGTTGAATAACTACCACATTTGCAGTTACACGAAAATTTAATCGTTTTCACCTTATAAACTGACTCTAGAGGGTAATCATTTCCAAGCCTCACGTCTACTAGTCGCTGAAGTTCGTTTGGGTCGTGCTGATTGAGAACCGCCTCAAACTATATAAACAGCCAAAGACAATAATATGGAAATTCATCAGCCTCAAATAAAAAATGAATCTTTGCATGCATGCTAATATTAATTTTTCACCATTGCCAATTACGGAATACTCCTCGGTGAAATTGCCACCATGGCCAAACCAGTTTACATCATCTGATTCTCAGCGCGCGCTCCACAGAAGTATATATCTTCATATGCAATGGGGTAATCAGTAATGATAATGATAATGATGGAGGCGAAAAAGATTTACCAAACTAGAAAGAGGTTTCGATTCACCGAATTCATCATTGTCCTTGACTATAGCTGTCTTAGCTGATATAAGCTCATATAGGACAATTCCAAATGCAAAAACATCTGCTTTTGGGGTTACTTCACGATAATGCCCATACCTGTAAATTGTAATCGGAAAATGTTAAGACAGTTTGACTGCTATCAGAACTTCTGTGAGCAACTTCATTATCATGGTTGACGGAGTATTGTAATGAAACTCAATGACCACATTCCAGATTGCAGTTTCTAGAAAATTTTAGACAACTGTTCGCAGCTAAGGTGATTTAGAATTATCGGTTCAATGACCTACGCTGCTCAGGAAGAAGCCTAAAACTCCCGTCAGACTTTGAATCTAACGACTATGAAATACATCCTTCAATCAATCAATCATTTACCAGCTACGAAAACACTCTATAGTAATTTAACGAAAGCAGAACAAGAAACGTATTAGGCAGAAATAAGTAAAAATGTTGGACAGACTAGAAGCATAAAAAGATTCTTACTCTGGAGCCATGTATCCGAAAGTACCTACAAGGCGTGTAGGTTCAGAAAACTTTCCAACTAACTTGGTCAATCCAAAATCCGCGACCTGATTAGATATGAAAACAATTGCTGAAAACACTGAAGGTTGCCACTGCAGAGTACAGATAATAACAAAATATTCACGTGACTCCAAAGAATAATGGAAATTGCTGACTCCGATTCCCTCCGTTCAACCAAGGGGTTAATTCTAATTTGTTCTATTATTCTCCAAGGCTAGAGAAAAGGCTCTAAATTAGGAATGGTAGATTCCAATCATACCTTTGCACGAAAGTTTTTATCTATCAGTATATTGGCTGGTTTGATGTCACGATGGATATACACCGGAACTGTATGCTCGTGAATATACTCAAGACCCCTTGCTGAATCAAGGGCAATTTGCACTCTACTCAACCAGGGCAGGGGTTCAGTTCCTGAATACGAGAAAGAAAAGCAAATATCAACTAGCTTAGATGGTAAAGTAATTAAGTGTTGAAACTCGTCAATATCAAAATTGCCCAGGTGGCTCCTTTCGCAACCAAAAAAATACCATAAGCGGAAGATATATAAGAATTACAAAAGGATGCATCATCCAAAGATGTTCAGACAAGAAAATCACCAGAACCATGCAAATGTTCACTTAAGTTGCCATTTTCTATATATTCGTACACAAGGAAGAAATACTCCTTCACGCAATATCCAATTAAGCACACCTGTAATTAGTAAAACAAAATTGTTACGTAAATAACATTACAGATTTCATCTAGAGACGAAGCAAAACAAAGAAACTATGAAAGTAAGGCGGCCCAACACAAGTTCAACCGTAGCCCAAAAAAAGGTATAAAAAGGAAAAGATACATCAGAGTATACACACAAGGACACATGGTTAATACAATCGTACAGGAAAGGAAAAAGTCATAAATTGATGACAATTGAATCACAGAATAGCATGAATGAGAGAATTATTAACATGTCGCAACATAACATAAGTAGAAGGAAAACAGAAATGTTACCAGGTTTAAGTGATGAACACGAGTCAAGACCTTCAACTCCGCTAGAAATTCTTTTGATGACTTCATGTCCATCTTCTTGATAGCAACTTTCTGTTAACATAAAAGTCGAGAAACATGCAAAGAAGTTGAGAAAACTGATGAGTACTAATATACGGGAATATGCGAACAGCGTAGCGTAAATAGCACACAGTTCTCTGCTAATTTGATTTCATGGAGGTATTAGGATGGGTACTTTAAACTAGACTCTAAAGTATACTGAGATCATTCTTACTCCCCTAAGAGACAGTCTCTTATTTAATACAATTTTGAGATTTTGGGACCATTCCAATTAAACTAAAATAAAAAAAATTAGCGCATAATTTGGATCGGTCCCATAATAATACTCATTATGAAACTGGCTCATATCTTATATAAATTTCTGTTTAATTTCATGGATCATAAATATTTTTTGACTCAGTAGAAACTTACAGATCCACATAGTCAAGCATACAGATGATACTACATGAGATTTTTTGCACCGGTCAAAACTAACTTCTTTACTGAGAGTTTGATCAGTAACACCAGAGGATGAGCAAATATGATCCAAAATACCATACAAACCTGTTCGCCCAGCTCTGCATAATAAACATCACCAAAACCACCTGACCCAATCTTGTTAGCCATGCTGAAATTGTTTGTCGCTTGCGCAAGCTCTTTATAAGAGAATTTGATTGAACTGTTAACAGTCATTCCCATATTTCTAGTAGAACCTGCAGCTGTAAGGAAACACAGAGACGTCATTGAAGAAGTAAGGCAATCTAGTATATTCACCTAGCATAGGCACAGGATAACACCAATTTGCAGGCTTTAAGAAAAGGGAGTTTGATTGTAACGGAACCATAGCAGACGAAAATCCTCCTGCATACCCACTCCCTCACCTGATTTCCTAAAGATAGATATTGGTCTTCTAACTATGTTTCTAAGTTTGTATATCTTTTATTTCATTTAAAGGAATGGGTGGGGAAGGACGTAGAAACAAAAGGCAAAGCGTCCCTTTCCTATGAAACCTAAGAATCAATATTATTTGGCTTCGGAGTATAATAGATTGATGTAAAATGACTCGATATTTGTTGTGCTTCTTACATTGTGAGGTACACCATAGACGCAGTAGTTTCATTGCAAGCACGGTTCACTTGAAAATAGCCTCTCTATTTGTTTTACAGGAGGGTTGCGTGACCATTTTATCCCCTAGGTGACCCTTAACCCACTATGGGTAGGAAACTTTCAAGCACTGAGGTAATGTTGTTAAATTGAGGCAAAATATAACCCTTACCAGTCTTTGATTTTTCTCCAGGCTCATCAAGACTTTGACGAGCAATCCTCTTTTTATTACAAACACGATATACGATAACAATCATGACCAGCCCAGCTGCCACTGCCACTGCCACTGCCACAGCTATACCAGAAATAGCTCCACCGGAAAGCCTTGCTTCTGTTAGCAAAAATGTTACTATGAATGCAGACAGCGGCAAAAAATGAATTCGTCATATTAAGGATGCCCTGATTGTCCTCCTATAACATGAAAGAAACCGAAAGGAGTTTGAGCACCTGAGCTGCAAAAAAATAATAGAAAAAAGGGTCAGCGTGATCTTTTAACCAAAACAGAACAAAAAACTCATCCTGATAACCTTTGAGAAAAGTCCAAACTAAAATTCCAAACTCATCCGAAAGATGGATCTTTATTTATGTATTGAAATTGTTGGATTATACTATAAGGGAGAAGATAATATGATGAAACCTGTTACCTCCATTGTAGGAGCTATGGCTACACACAAAGTTGATACATGTGAGCATATTTATAAATACACAATGTCGGCTAACTCCTCATACCATCACATTCTAGCACATTAATGCATCATTCTCTTTGTTTTTTCTATACTGTCAAGGCAATCCATCTTAAGTCAGACTCGGGAAGTCGGCTATCGCTCTAAAAAAACCTCAAATTTTCCATACGTTGTTAGATATGTTAAATGGTTCCTCTAGATTTTTCTACATTTACCAAATATTTTAACAAACCAAAATCCAGAAAAAGGCCCTTGCCTTGATGAGGAGTTAAGGACTTTGTTCCTCTTAATTCTTTCTAGTCAAGAAAGTTCCTAGTATAAAGAAACAAGCCTTAAAGAGAATCCATACATAAATGACAGCTTAAACCAACTGTTATGTAGCCTGAGCTTTCATATTCTACGATCCTGGTAAGTCGTAAGTAGTCAAATGAGGAGTCTCCATCTCACACTCTTGAAGAGAAGTAATGTAAGCATACTGCATAGAATTTGCAAAAGCTATTGCTTTGTGGAATAGAATCAGAAAGGCATAAATCAATATGTCAAGCATCTTTCTGTAGTCTGATAGTATCACCTCCCAAAACATAATGCTACAAAAGAGACCACAGCCCACCTTACCCTAGGGAAAGTTTTGACTTGCTTAAACCACTCAATTGTTCCATATATGCTTCATACATCAACAACAAAGTGTAAGTCCCAGACATTAATCATCTTTGAAACTGTTAATGTGAGTTAAGACAATGGGAAAAAAAAATATAAAAGGGAAATCCCGATAAAAAAATGAATAGAAAAGGAAAGGACAAATATGTGTAGAACACTTTGGATGAAAGTAGTAAGAAATAAATGGGGAAAATAGGTGAAGGAAAATAAAGAAAAAAAAAACATAACAAACTGGATTGGGGAAGAAAACAAATAAGAGATGCATGAAAAAAGTGTGTGACAGACAATTAACCTAGCACAAGAGAGTATCTAGTTACTAATTGTCAACAGATGTATTCAAAGTTCTGAAACTAAACAAATTACCACCTACGAAGAAACACATATATCATCCCTATTCACTCCATATGCATTAGCTCATACCTTGACGCGAGAGGAGGGTATTTTCCAGTTTTATCTGCATTTAGAAGACCAAAAAACTTGGCATAATCAGTCCAAAAGTTTATCAGCTAGCTAAAGCCAGCCATATCTATCTTTCTTAGCAAACCCATCTATCACATTTGACCCCACTTAAAATAAAAAGCAATTTTGAGCTTTATTCCCAGGGGTGCTTCACAGAATTAAGGAAGTCGGGAAGCTGAAAGCCTGAAACAGCTCTAAAGTCACTGTTATTAAGAAGACGTCTAGAATTTAGCAGAGAGAACAGAGAAGACATATAATAAACAAGCATAAAATGTTTGACAAGATACTCAGTTTCGCCCTGTGATCACTGATCAAAGTTACCAACATTTAAGGACACTGTGTCTTGCATCCTTGATTAGTAATATCATTTGATTCACAATTTTGTTTGTTTCTTGACACAACACAGTAGATAGGACTTTTTCCTGAGCTCTTATATTGAACATTGCTCTTCCACCCTCTAATCACATACTGAACAAAACACTCTCAGTAAGTTAAGCCTTCGTTAGGATAAGGGGATTTCATGGAAAATAATTTCCTTTGTTTGTTAGCAAAATGGTGGAGAAGGATTTGGAGCCCTCCATTTCCCTCCACTGCAAATTATTTCCCCTCCGACAAAGGAAAGATCTGGAAGGAAAACTCCCTCCCTATCTTCCCCTCCCCTTCTCTTGCCACCATTTTTTTATCCAAACAAAGCCTAAAAGTCATAGAATTGTCACTAATTGTTTGAATGGAAACATGGGCGAGAGAGGGAGGGGGTGATTTTCCCTCCATATGTTGGATGGGAAATAATGGCGGTGGAGGAGTGAAATTGAGGGATCCATCTTCCCTTCCAAATAAAAAACCCCACCTCCATATTACAAAACAAAGGAAAGAATTCACCTCCTTCCAAATCTACCAATACAAACACACCCTAAGGCCTTGTTTGGATGAGGGAATCTTGCCAATGATAAAATAGTCACTTACGTCATGAAAATGTTGGCTAGTTAACAGGATCACTATTAAACTCGTGACCTATTGTCACGATACCTCAAGTCTTAACCACTAGGCTAAGACCTTTTCTTTAAGAACAGGCCTAAATAGTTGGTGTTGTTGATTAATTACAGGCACCATGCAACTTATGGCAAAAAAAGACTTACTATTACAGTAGGGAGTAATACAGACAACAGGCAACTTATGGCAAAAAGGAGAAATACACCCAATAAAAGATCGCAGGGAGAGGGGGGAAAAAAGCAATAATCAGGAATAATAATAACAAAAAAGGTATACCTTTAGCAGGAATAAACAAAATCCCACTTCCAGACCCAATATTGACATTTGGGTTGTACAATTGCAGCAAACTGGGAGTTGAGTTAGTCAGCTGATCAATATAAGTCAGATTTTCTTCGGGTCGAAGCGGGTAAGTCAAGAACAACCCATAATCCTTACTAATTGCACTACTCCCACAAGAACAATTAACAGGAACATTAACAATAGCATTAAGAGGGAGATTACTAGGGTCAAAACTGTTGTGTTGCTGAATCCAACTTACAGTAGTAAGATCAGCATAGTAAATTTTAGCAATGGTATCATAAGTATCACCCTTAATTGCCCTATAAGTAAAAATCTGACCCAAAAAACTACCATTAATGCAATCACAGGAGAAGGGCACATTGACCCTACTGAATTCTTCAACCCTATCTACATCAGGAACTGCTGGGTTGTAACTGAGCAGATCATTTGCAGTAGAACCCATAACTTGGGCTATGAATGTTACGTTTGCTTTTAACCATACATAGTATGATGCTAAAGCTAAAGGACACCCTTTTTTGCACTTTGATTCTACTGTTGTGAAAGAACAAGTACTAATCCATAGAAGAAGAAGAACAACAATTGCCCGGGTTTTGATGGGTGTTTGTGTTCTTTGAAATGACCACATTTGATTATTGAATTCGCAAATTCTTATTTAAGACATGTGTATCCGTCTTTAAGTAAATAAAATCCTTTTTTGCACTTTGATTCCACTATGAAAGAAGAAATACTAATCCATAGAAGAAGAAGAAGAATTGGTAAGATTTTGATGGGTGTTTTTCTTTGAAATGACATCATTTCAGTATTTGATTTGATGACAGATGATTGAATTTTAGTTTGTTGTAGTGTGAAAGTTTATTTGAATGAATAAGACTTGAGTTAACAGAAGTTGAAATTGTGGAGGATGGAACTACTGTGTTTGGAGTTGACTAGTGACTTGATGATACGGGTCGGGTCAGGTCGGGTCGGGTTGGGTTAGTTCGGGTCTTTCATTGATTTTGGGTTAAGTTGGGTCAGGTCGGGTCATTTGGGTTTTGGGTCTGTTTTGTGTTTGTTGGTCAGGTCAAGCGGGTCAGGTTATTTCGAGTCGGATCATTTTTCGGGTCAATGAATAAGAGATAAAAAGTCATTTTAAGTCTTTTCGGTTCAATTAGAGTTATGTTGTGTCGGGTTATTTTCGAGTTGGGTGGTTTCGGATCGGATCAGTTACGAGTCAAGAAAGCTCGGGTCATGTACGGGTCGGGTCGGGTCGTTCGGGTTTTCGGGTCACATTCGGGTGATGTAGTTCGGGTCAGTTTCAGGTCTCGAATCAGCGTTGTCGGGTTGCTTTTGCTAGGTCTAGTACTGGATTGATCTGAAAAAATTTACCTGGTTGGAGTAATTCGACCTGAATAATCCAATCCGAGTCGGATTGGATTATCTGACCAACCTGCATCTGAATGGAAAAAGCGAATCCGACTCGAGATCCAAATTGATCCGACTATATTCAACCCGATCAGAATGTTTATTATCGCATACTAACTGTTATTCCCAAATAACTTGTAAAAACCCAGTAAAAAATGACCCGAATCTGAGATGACCAATCCGGCCCGAACCCGAATAACCTAAACCTGAATTGACTCAAGCCCATTAACTTGTTTGCCAGGTCTAAATGACGATTGCTCACATTTAACATTCCCAGGTGGGTAGAGAATAATTTCATTTTGTAACACCTTGTGTCACCTCCACTATGCAGTGGATGAATGGGTAAGTCTTATTTAAGGCGAAATATATGTTTAATTTTTAAAATAGATTCAAATACTACCACATAATGCTAATAGAAACAAAAAATTTGGGCTTATTTAGGCAATTTATCATGTGAATTGATATGTATTTGCCCCGACTTAAACAAAAATTTGTGTGGATAAATAAGGTGACTAATACAATTTCCGTTTTAAACTTAAAAAAAAGTTAAATAATATAAATGGGGCAAAACAGAATGTCTATAACCAGAGCCAATTCTAAAGGGGACGAATGTGGTATATTTTGCGCAGATGTATTTCATTGTTATCAAGTTGGTGGAGTCGTGGAGTAGTAGAGAGTCTTGTCTTTGACTTTTTGAGCTATAGGTCACAGGCTCAACTACTCTATGAAGCAAATTTTGCTTGACTTGTCATCGTTGTAGTTTTACTTTCCCATGTGTATTCAAGAAATTCCATTTAGAAGTTGATAAAATTAATCACTAGACGGTCTATTCGTCTTCCGGTCAAATTCTACCATTTGGTGGTAATAAAAAAACAATTTTTTTGACATTTTAGACAATTTGCCATGTGATTTGATATGTAACCCGTTTTAAGCATAAGACGGATAATAACCGTCTTAAATGAGAATTTGTGAAAATCAAAACATAGTTATTGAACGTTTTTTCCAAACAATTTTATTATATATATCATAAATTCATAATAATATGATGAACATGTAAATCGTTGTAAAATATTGTCCGGTAAAAAGAATGTATTTTAATTCAATATAAGTATATAACTACACAAGTAGTTTTTTTGGACAACACTTTTCTCGTAGTCGGTCTTATAGTCTAATATTATAGGATAGCCTCGCTAATTCTAACTCTCGTGAGTCTCGTCTACGTAATATGATATTATTCCCTACTAACTTAATGTTTTCAAATCCTAGAATCGCCCTTGCTGTCTATATCTCTATATATTAGCAAAACACTTGTCTTATTATCTATGCAAGTGGAATATTGTTATTTGAACCGTTTTAATTTTAAAACAGATAGTAAGATATACTATTTGAATGAGTAATAGGCACGGGTATGAGTGGATATAGCACCACATCTGTCTCAATTGAAGTAAGAAGTATGGGTATGGGGCGAGCATAAGTGGAAATTGCACCGTGTCATGTCCGGTATTTTGGTCAGATTGTGGCGCGCACCCTTGCCCTATACCAAGACTAGAATGCAAATAACGAAGAGTCTCTTGCTAGTGAGAGATCACCCACTAACACACTTTTCTAGGTGTGGGTTGGTAATTCTAGTTACGATCGCCAACGAGCAACACACGAAAGCGATAGCAATAAGCTATATGGTTATTGAAAGTAAGCAACAAATACTAACAAGCTTAAAGGTAGGAAGAGCTCGTGAATTGTTCAAATCGTTATCACCCCTTATTCCTGATACTCAATACTTACATCAAATTAAATTTATATTTTCATTTTATATTATAGTTTGTAGTACAAATTTATCGATGTTCTCTCATGGTACATTGGTACATAAATGACATAAAATTTTAGATATAATGTTACGACTTACTGCAAGGTATATGATCATTAATATTAGCCAACATCATGATAGATGAACCAACTCAACCAAAACCTTAAGGTGATGGTTGAGACCCAACTATTATAAATATTCCTATTACATCATGTTCATGTATCAGTCCATAAAATAGGATAACGCTTAACGTCAATTTTCATTTCAGACAAACCCTTTCACCTTAAAGTTTAAGACGGACCAAATATTATTATTTTTGTGATAAAATATGATCATTTAACAACTAAATATTATAATTAATAATACAGCAAAAAACTATTGTTTTGATAGTTTTTTTAATAAAAAAATAGTCACATTTCATCGGTTTAAGACGGAAATGCCCCATCTCCGAGAGACTTGTTGAACTCTTAATGGCAAAAGTTGACCGAGATGTTGTAAAAATGAATTTGTCTTAACCGGCCTTGCAAAGTCAAGTCAATTATTCTTGCTATCCTTAACTTGAGCCTTACTTTTTGGATAAAAAATTGCTTTAACTTGAGGTCACCAACCATTTTAGTCTCCCACGATACTCAACTTAACATTAAAACGGATCAAATATATATATTTTCTTTCGAATTTTTATAAAATAAATCTTTTGTTTTTCCCATATGCTACTAGTCATTCTTTGAGAAGATGTGTTGGAAATATCATGACCAAGTTTTATTATTATTGACTAATACAGACTTACAGTCTTACAAAGTACAAAACAATATCACACGACGAGTATAACGCATTTTAACAACATTTCGTTTCATAATCACTTAAATATTTCGCAATTTTATTAATATTTCCGTTTCAATTTTGTAAACTAATAGTATAAGTCATACTCACTCATACACTTACACTTACAGCACATATACTTGTAGAACAATACAAGTCAACCATTATAGGCGGCCTTAATTACGTAAACAATTTTGTAATAATACATTAGTTAGTCAACTTGACATACCCGAAATGTTGTGGATTTGTTGACTTAGTCAACGTCTTAAGATCGGTGACCACCCAACACTCAGAAGTCTCCTGATGATAAAAGTAGCCGAGACATTTACAATCAACGCTACACTTACTCTCACACGCACTTTGTGTAATAGGCCTCAGCCCTCTAGTATACTTACTAGTGAAATGCTCAACTCCTTCAACCTTATAATACGTAACATTGGCCCCGCCACTGCACCCAACCAACTTCGGAGGCATACACTTTTCCGACCAAAGCGTAAGGCCAGTAGGGGTCGGACACGATACACACGCACTTTGGTCGCAAATTCCATAATTCCCACACTTTTCAGGTAACTGACAGTCGCTTTCTTGTTTATTACCAAAAACTCCGTAAGGAAATACCTCGAATACCTCAAGCCAAAACGTTTCTTCACTAGTTTGACGATAAGCGTAAATCTTTAGATTACCGTCCATTTCAATTCGAAGGAACGACGACAGGACAACATAATCTCCAGATGAACTACCTATATTAGGGAACTCGAATTTCCCATGAGTCCCATCCGCGAAATTTTGAATTAAAGTCGGTGTGGTACTCTGAAATAATGAAAATACGACGTTGTTTAAGGCTTTAGTTGTTTTAAACAAGGTATAATATTTGAGTGCTTTAGGACAAGTTGCACATTTGTAGTATAAGTCCAAACTTTTGGTACTCATCATCATGGTGTATCGTCCACCTAAGGTCGACCGATAACTAACTAGCTTATCGATTTCCGCGCCTGAGACGTTTAGAACTTGGTTAGGGAAAAGGGTATACTGAGGGTGATCAAAACTTTGCCAGAAGGGATTATTATCGTCTTTGATATTTACGAGTACCATGTCACCGTACATATTATTAATACGCGTCTTGATGGTCACCCAACCGTCGGCCTTGTTAGTAGTGTTGGACTGCCATGCCACGCGCCCGTCGACATCGTATAGAATAAGGTTGCCGTCTGGTAATAGAAATACGGCCGCGCCTTCTTTTACGGGACGGTTGGTGTTTGCTGCCCAGACCCACCACCCTGCGTCTGTGGCAGCATCGCCTAGCAAAATGCATTGTAAAATACTAAAATGTAAGAATTACAACAAAAAAAAAAAAAAAATTGTAACGTATATAAGCTCTAAGAAAAATTAATAATAGTAAAAATATGCAAAGAAGACTATTTCATGAAGTACAATAGTTCTTTTAATAATTTATTACGACTTCATTTAAGGCCTCGTTTGGTTCATGTGGGTGTTGAATTCCTGTGTTAATTTGCAACTCACTGGAATCCAACTCTCGTATGAAATTCACATGAATTGACAAAAACATGTTTGGTTGCCTTGAGGGAGTTTGTTTTTCCCATGAATTAAACTCCCCCATATTGTTTGGTTGAAATGTGTTAATTCACCTGATTTTAATCTCTAATTACCAATATATCCCTTCGTAATATTAGTAACACATAATCTCTCTTTTTAAAAGGGCAAATAAGTAAATTTAATTAGCAAATGATGTAGGAGTTTCCAATGACCAAGGAGGGGGTGGGTAATTAAACTCCCCCATTATGTTGGAATTGGAAACTCCAAGGGAGTTCTAAACTCCACCATCTTACAAGAAAATGGGCAACCAAACAAGCTTTAGAAAACACAATTCATGGGATTTTGAAATTCCCATGAATTAGCAAGGTAACCAAACGAGGTCTAATAATAGCAATAATTATTAGTTCGTGTATTTTATAAAATGTAAGAATTACAACTAAAAAAAATGTGATGTACGCGTATATTATCATTTACTGTAACAGTTTTACACAAGACTATTTCATTACGTATAATAGTGCTTCTAATAATTTACTACGACTTCATTTAATAATAGCAATAATTACTGGTACGTGTATTTTATTATGTTCTGTAACTATTTTACACAAGACTAATTGATAATTACCTGTATACGATCCGGTGCCCAAGCCGAGTGTGTAAGCATTAGGGGTGGTGTTGAAGAAACATAAACTCATATGAAAGTCGTCATACGGTGTTCCGGCGTAACATCTGTAGGTAGATCCATAATCACCATTTATAGACAATGGATAATTGGGATCGTTCACTAATCTGTAATTCCAGTCATTAGGAAATTGAAAAGCTTGGGATGTTAATGAGAAAATGAAAAATGAGGAAGATAGGAATATAAGGATTGAGAAATACGTGGGAAACGACATTGTATTTTGATGTAAGTTGAAGAGCAATGTAGGCATTTATAACCCTAATTGGTAAATATTGAGTACAATTAAAGACAGTTTATAATTTTAATATTAAAACGGATCAAGTATCATCTTAATTTTGCATATAAGACATATACATTGCTTTTCTTATGTTTTTTTTACTTTTGTCTTATTCATACATAATACTTGGCTATTCTTAAACTTACGATAGATATACAGGTCTTAACGAAGATAAGAACTAGAAGTATTCATCGAGAAAGCATTAAGCATTGAACCTTACCATCTCTATTCGAGTAATTCAAATCGAAACAATTTAATATAATTATTTCCTTAAGAAAATTTTCTTTTTTAGTAGCGAATACATCATATGTAATTTGATAAAATAAACGGACTATATTCCTTCTAATCCAATCATTTGTATGAGAGAGTATATTACTTTTAATTCGGTACATAAACGATTGAGACAGAGGGAGTAATACGAGTATCATGTAACAAGTATGGTTTATAGAGTAATTTATTTCAAGTTGGCCCATAGGTTAGCCAAATTATGGATTGAAGACGCAAAAATTAGTTATTTGAATTGGAAAATTAACAATAAAAAAAAAAGGTATGAAACAACTTGGCAAGCTGGAATTGAATAGGGTTCATGTTCATGCATCCGTTAATAAATAAATAAATAAATAGTTAGTGTAAAAGTGTTGTATAACGTATAATGCTCATAGAAATACAGCGAAAATTGTAAATTTTAGAACATTTTGATGCTTTTTAATATTAGTTAAATCATTTAGCCAAGCTGCTTTGTTTGATTTATCGTTAATCGTTTAGGTTTGGTTATAGATCGGTTGCGGTGTTTGATCAAATTTTTCGGTCGGGAAGCTTTGGCAAGTCTAGTGTAGTCTGATTATTTGCTCAAAAAAATGTACATTTCCTTTTGGAGGAAGGTGTCTCTTTCCTTTTCCTTTCTTTTCTTTTGAGGGTGTTTGGTGCTTGTTTTGGTTTTGGTTTAAACTCTGTCTTTTCTTTTCATTTGTTTTTTTTTTAAGATATGTTAAGGATTTGAAAAAGTAAATAAAAATTCCAGAATTAAAAGAAATTATATATTAATTATTATTAAAAATCTGAAAGAAATCTTATAATAATTAAATATTAAAAATACAGCAGCAAGTTTGGAAATTTAATAACTATAATTCAAAAAAAAAAAACGACATTAGTAACTATCGAAAAAAGATATACGATAGGAAAGAAGATAGATACTGAGGCACAGGATGAGTATGGTCCTGGGTTCGAAGGACAGCTTATTCAATCAATACTGAGAAACATTCTGCTGTTTAAGTAAAATCATTTAAACCAAGACCCCGAACAACACACAGCCATATGCAGACACCTGAAAACCACAAGTCCACAATATACCCAAGTACCTGATAAAAATGACCTAAAATAAAATATAGCCGGATTATACTTTTCTTTTTCGATGACATTTCGGAAAGTCAAAAAAAAGGTCGGAAAGTGCACAATGTGTTTCGATCTCTCCTAATTGCTAGAAAGAGTTTTATTGGGCTAAAGCCACATCCTAAGCAAGCATAGGAAGATTAATGAGGAAGATAACTAAACCTCGTAATTCGTTGGCAAACAGACTCTAGCCCTCGACTAAAAACCAAGATAATAAAAGTTAAACATCTCTATTTGGCCTTCTTTGTACCATAGTGTGATCTACCATTTTTCCGATTGGGAATTCCAAGCAAATCCTTGACTCCTCGAATGCACTTGAATTTGACACCAGGTAAATCTTGCACTCTACCACCCCTGACCAAAACCATAGAATGCTCTTGTAAATTGTGTCCTTCCCCAGGAATGAAAGCAAAGACCTCCTTTTTATTACTTAGCCGTACTTTGGTTATCTTACGCAGGGCTGAATTAGGCTTTTTCGGTGTTCTTGTTAAAACGCGCAGGCAGACGCCTAGCTTCTGAGGACATTCACCCAAAGCTCCACTTCGGCTACTGCGCTTCTTGGCTTCTCTACCATTTCGAATTAATTGACGAGCGGTTGCCATTGCAAATACCTAGATAACAAAAAGATTTAAAGGATGGAGGTAAGATGGTTCTTTCGTAACCATGGAATAGCTTAGCCCTATTCTAAGGAAAGCCAAAGACAAGTTTCACTTCCATAAATTATAAGGATAAGGACATGTTCAAAGGATATAAAATGAACGCTATAAAGAGAAAGACATATAGAGATAGAAAAATGTAATTACTCATGGTAACAACTAATAACATAGTTTTTTCGACTAGGCTTTATATGCAAGTCTTTTTCTATAAAAGACAGATTTAGCCCTCCAAAGCTGGTGCCCTTGCCGAAAGACCTCGAAAAGAGAGGTTGGCTTGTGGACTTTTCTATAGTTATTGGGAAGACTACTGCTTTTTTTAGTACCCTTTCTCTATAGTGTCGAGGGGTATAGAGAATTATATTATATAGTCTAAAGGACTACTTTATCCCATACACCAACTCGCTGCCCCTCCCCCCTCCCGCCAACATGCTTCCCGCGCATCTCCTCTTTCTCCTACCGTTTAAACTCTCATATTTGAAATCATCTCTCTCACTCCTAGGAATACAAGATCTAGTGTTCTCCGGGGTGGGGGAGTTGATTCCGAATGCTGGGGAGTGAAATTTTGACGTTTGTATTTGATATCCATTTCCCGTACCATTAGAATTTCCCTGCCACCCCAAAACAACCATACAAACGTCAAAATTTCACTCCCCGAAATTCGGAATCAACTCCCCACCCCTGAGAACACTAGATCTAGTGTTTCTAGGAGTGAGATAGATGATTTCAAATGTGAGTGAGTTTAAAAGGTAGGAGAAAGAGGATATGTGCAGGAAGAATGTTGACGGACAGGCCGGGGGAGGGGCAGCGAATAGGAACTGAGGGTGGTGTTGGTCACTGACGTTGGAGGTTGTAAGGCTGGTGATGAGGATGGTTTGAGGGCAAGGTAACGTGGATGTTTCATGCAATTGAAATGTAAAAGGATCTCTAAAACAAACCTCATGTGGATATGGATTCTCCTCTGATGTGTCGCGAAAAGCATTGTCATCAAAGTTAACATTTGCATCAGCGGCCACTAATTGGTTGTCAGAAGTTTCAGCTAGTGGATTTATCTGTCCGTATAAACAAAAAGTGTCCAGAACATAAGAAAACGTCGGTAGGGACCTAAACAGTCAATAAGCATGAATCATAAACATAAGAAAATCATTCATGCACCAAAAAAAAGAAGATTCAAAAGGTGATAACAACAAATTTCAGGAACTTACAGGACCCCCAGTCTTGCGGTCAAGGGTGAGGGCCATATCAGCGGAAACCATATTACATAAATATGCTAAAACAATTCTAAAGCAAGGTTCTCAAGGCAAAATGTGCCCATGAATCATTGAAGACAACTCATAATGATGAGGCAGGGCATAACTTTAACCAGATTCAAGTGCTTCATGACCATACTAACGAAGTTCACCAATTTTTGACATCAACCCAGGCAGAAGGGATGATTTTACTACTATCGGTAATAACAACAAAAAATACCCTCTGCTTATGGAAGGGCTACATTTGGTTAGGTGTTCCACATCAACACTACATGACATGACAATTAAGATACTTCATTTCCAATAATAAAAATCTCTTCACAAACCGTGTCAGACACTTGCAGCTGATTCAGTAAAAGAGCACGTAGATATAAGCTACCTGATTCAGTGAAAGCAGCTTGGCCTGAGATGCATTTGGTTCAATAGCGGGATCTTTATCAGCATCTCTAAGCATGATTTCATGGACTCTGCATGTAAGAAAAATATGTCAACTGAGAAGTCCTATGACAAATACACTTTACTCCAGCGTTATTCCTATTTCCTTTCACAATTCAAGTAGGATATCATGATATCACGTAAACTGGTGACTTAGTAAAGCAATTGCTCAACCATGAGCACTTGCAAAACAAAGAATAGCAAGAATTTGTACTTGGTGCACTCAGATGTCAACAAAACAGGGCTAACCGCACTTTCATTGTCAACACTCAACACCCTACGGTGCACAGTTGTTGGTGCCATTTTCATACCTTTGATTAACGTGGAATTTTCTATTTAATAGCACAAGGAGGTTATAACTCCAAAAACTCTCCATTAGTGTTATTAGAGTTATGGGTTGTAGCTTACCTTTTTGCAATATTAGAGTACACATCTGCCGGATTATCCCCTGCAACACGATTCACAGCCTTTGCTGCCAGCTGAACAAAAAAGAAACATTCTAGTAAAGAAGGTAACAGTATCAAGATCTGCGAAAGTCAAACCGTAAACTAAGCGCCCATAAGGTAAAAGGAAAGCAGAAAACATTGATTTTTGCTTCGCCTGTTTACAAACACTCCAAATCCATACGATATCAGACAAGTGGCAATTATCTTGTCAAAATAGAGATGGCTTGGAAGCACTAAATAACTAATTCGGGCACAATAAATGATCAGTGATCACGGCAAATTACAGACAAAAAAAATTGCATTTTTTCAATGGAGCAGCAAAACTAAATATATAGCAAGTCAAAACACATTTAAACGTATTCAAGAGTCAAAACAACTGAAAAATGCTTAACACAACTTATCCCTGGCAGCTATAATAGCGGAAGATTCTACCTCGAGCAATGTGTAATCACTATACAGCTTCTTCATTTGTTCCATGGCAGCTGCCTTCAGTGCAAGACCATCATCAACGACCTTTGCAGCATCTTCGTTGGTAATTCCAGTGAAAATGTTGATAGGGACCTAAACAGTTGATAAGCACAAATCATAAACATAATAAAAATAATCAAGCACCAAAAAAAGGAGATTCACAAAGAAATTACAACTTCAGGAACTTACAGGACCCATAGTATTGCGGTCAAGGGACATCTCATTTACCGATGACAGCTTTTCGCGCAAATAGACCTGTTTGCACTGGAAAAGAAATTATCAGGTTCAAATATCGCCAAATCCGACTTCTCAAAGCGCGACAGACAGGCATAAGAGAAAGTGTAAAGACAGAAGGTATATTCTAAAGCATGGTTCTTAAGGCACAGGTTAAAAAAATTATCTCAGAAACTCAGATATTTTTAAGAAATTTGAAAAACGTACACAAGCCTTGCTAGCCTGATATTCGTGGAAGTTGAAGTGGCGGAGCTGTTGCTGCTGCCATTTACCAGCGACAAAAAGAGATTGGGAGACCAGACGCAATCCTCTCATGGCGAAAATTATATTCCGTACAAAGCTAAACCTAAAATCATCGAAATCATCAAGCAACTAACAGGTGAGCCATTACAAATCCAAAAATAGTCGAAATTCCACAATTTCAAAACCTAAAACAAAGCCTCAAACATGCAAATTCAAAAAACAAAAAAACAAATACGCACAAATAACTTAAACATTAATCACGACTCTGAATCCATAAACGT
This sequence comes from Silene latifolia, assembly GCF_048544455.1. NCBI lineage: Eukaryota > Viridiplantae > Streptophyta > Magnoliopsida > Caryophyllales > Caryophyllaceae > Silene > Silene latifolia. The sequence continues at coordinate 9,195,348 of NC_133534.1, read as the reverse complement.
TAAATCAATAACAACAGAAAAGATATCAAATCGCATCATAAGTTTAAATTGAAAACGCAAATAACTAATCATCTAAACGAATACCCAACCGGAAAGATATAAAATCATATCAAAGTTTAAATTGGACCAGTGCCCGACCAAGACCCTATAGGGTCTAAAATTATCAGACCCATAGCCATACCCAACCGGTCCAGAACCGGGTCTAGAGAAAATATTGCATTTTGGTTTCAGGAAAGTTGTGTATAGTTTTAACTGAGAAACAAGAAATATAAGTGAAGAATAATTCATCGAATGAGAGAGGATAAGATGAAATCTCACTGCATACTACTCGTATAAATTATGGCTAAAGCTTAGATGGTGCATCAAAAGAAAAGTAAAATGGCTGATCGAATAATAAAAAGATTATGAAATTAAGAACAATAATTTCAATTCAGACGGAGCATATGAAATTAAAACAACATAAATTAAGGAATAACTCCGTACAATTTAACATTATTATCCTAAAACTGCAAATAGAGTTTGTAGGACGAGAAGCCAATCAAAATATATAAGGCGGTCAAAGCAGAAACACACACAACAAAGACAAAGACATTAGACAAATGCATTAAAATCACAACTTTAACCTGCAAATTACACCAATTGAAATTGAAATGAAATCTAAAGATTAATAACAATTCTAGAGTATTTGAACCCACAAAAAGACAGGCTAGAAGAATCCAAGCAACCATTACCCCACCACCACCGAAGAAAGAGAAAAGAGAGGAGATGTCGAACTTCTTGCCGGTAACCGTCGTCGTCAGCCGCCGTTCAATGTCAGTTAAAGGTTTGGGGTTAGAGGTGAGTTTAGTGTTCAGAGAAATGATTGGAAATCAAAGGAAACGGCTGTGTGCTTGTGTCTGTGTTTGTTAGGTTTAGGGCCTGCCTGGTACACACATACTAATTAATTCTAGAGATGATTACCCTTGGAATTAATTCTAGAGGAGATTTTTCCTGGATATTGGGGTTTGGCATTTTTGGGAATACTCTGTGGCTTAATACTTCCCCAAGCTGTCTTGCATCACAACGAGACCAAACAATATAACCATGTGCAAAATAAATACGCAGTACACTGAACGTAGCTGCCATATACTTTCAAACGATGCACAAGCATTCTTTTTTTTGGTCGTGTGCTAATATATTTAAAAAAATATAGCCACCCTTTCTTCTAAAAGCATGTTTTTTGACTCTTTGAGAGGACCATAAGTTTGAATTAACCCACACAACACATCGACTGTAAACCTGTCCATTCTAAGTTGATCTAAGCAACTTAGATCAGAATGTAGAAACTCCTGTATAATTTTTAATCCTTGACTCATGGTTCGTTTAGGTGTGTGAGAGGTTTTCTTGCGAGGTATTTTCTTAGTTTCTAATATTCCTATCATACAATAACAAAAGGATATCAAGATCATTGATCTCATTCTAATAAACCAGATAAGACCAACTACAGTTTTTTGCTTCCGTGACAATAACCTACGCGCCATAACTTCATACATCATAAGAAAACATGTAAACTAATCAATAGAGAGAAGCAACAATCAACCCATAACACAACACATATAAAACCAACAGATGACAGTGCTCAATCAAATTATGGCGATATCCGAAAACGGTGACCATATTCGAATGGCAAATAAGACCCACCTAACTAATTCAAAAAATAATACGAATGACAAATTGACAAAGCTCTAATGCTGTTATCAAGCAATTACTCCACAAACCCTATAAAATAAGACCCATTTTCTATTCTAATTAGCAGTCGAATAAATCAATTCACCAAAACTGTTGAGGAGGTGAAGATGGAATTATAACAGATGAAGTATCATATAACCAAATAGCAAAAGGTAAACAAATGAGAAATGATTGAGATGAAGGAAATATCATATAAAATTATCAGAAAAATAAAGATCATCAACAAATTTGTCACCAAAAAAATAAATTCATCAGCAATAACAATGGTGAGATTAACTAAATTAATTCTACTTTTTTTATTAGACAAAAAGCTTCAAATCTCAAGCAATAACAATGGAGAAATTGAAGAAAAAAGAGGAGTAAAGAACATACCTAGATTTGAGAGGGAAAGAGAGGACGAGATACGCAGGAGTGAGTGAAGAAAGAATTGTTTCTGGGCCTAAATTGTTACCCGCATACCAAATTTTCGAAAACAGCCCATGACAATTACCATGAACTTTTTCAGGACTATTACTCTCATCTAGAGCCGGCAAGTCTGACCCGATCCGAATGACCTGACCTGAAACCGAGCAAACCCTGCCCGAGAATATTGCAACCCGAAACCGAAAGCGACCCGACCCGATGGTGACACGTAACCCGACAGGACCCGGTGACCCGAAACCGACCTGACCCGACCCAATGACGACCTGTAACCCGACTTGACCCGACTATCAGTGACCCAACCCGACCCGATACTGACCAGATTAAATTGATGAACCGACAATTATTAAGCTTAATATTGGTCAAAATGAAAGTGATTTTGTAACTAGATTGTTATGTTTAACTTAATAATGAAGTAATTAAATCAAATAATGGTTAAAAATTAAATTTAACGATCAAAAATTGAAGTAATGTGATAAAGTAATCAGACCTAATAATGACTCGACCCAAACCCGACCCGATACATCATTTGACCTGAAATGACCCGGCCCGATAATGGCCCGATCCAAACCCGGCCCGACCCGATACATCATTTGACCCGAAAAGACCCGACCCGATAATGACCCGAACCCAACCCAACCCGACCCAAAAGGGGTGGCTGACCCGATATGATCCGAACCCGATATGACCCGACCCGGATTGACCTGACCCAAACCCGACCCGACTGACCCGATTAATTAGTCAGACAGTCTCGGATCCGAAATATTTAGCCAAGACCCATATGAACCCAACTCATACCCGGATCCGAAATATTTAGCCAAGACCCATCTCCATCTCATTTATCCGAAATATTTAGCCATAACAATTATCATGAACTTTTTGTGGGAATTAATTTCACTTATTATGTCAATTATGAGGCCTAATTACTCTAATTGAAAATTATAAGGATTAATTTCACAATTGCACAAAGTTATCACGCGTTTTGGGACGGTTGGTAAAATCAAGTCTATGACAATTCGAGCTCCTTCTTGTGCTCAATTAGTAACACACACTAGTAATTGAATTGGTCTCTTAATCGAACAAATTTATCCGGCTATACATTATCAATAATAATTTCATTTTTATTAACCGATATAAGCTGTATAATTATTTTTATCAGCTTCAATTACACCACAAATACGGAGTATTAATACAACATGATAATTTTTTTTATTAAGATACGGAGTAGATCTTAATATCTTATAATCACCTACATATGTAATTGTTCTCAAATACAACATTCCCAATTAATTAGTCATCTTGATAAATCCAAAATGGTTTGCATTCGAAGACTTGGTTAACGTCTTAAGATCGGAAACCACCCAACAAGCAGAATTCTCCTGATGATAAAAGTAGCCGAGACACGTACAATCTAAGCTACACTTGCTTTCACACGAACTTAGTGTAACAGGCTTCTGTCCATTAGTGTACTTACTATTATAATGTTCAACTCCTTCAACCTTATAATACGTGACATTGGCTCCGCCACTGCACCCAACCAACTTCGGAGCCATACACTTGTCCGTCCAGGGCAAAAGGCCCTTAGGGGATGGACATGAGACACACACATCTTGGTCACAAACTCCATAATTCCCACATTTTTCTGGTAACTGACACTCACTTTCTTGTTTATTACTCGTCAAACCTCCCTTGGTAAATACTTTAAATGCATCAATCCAGAACGCGTCTTCAGGGTCTTGACGGTAAGCATAAATCTTTAGATTACCATCCATTTCAATCCGAAGAAACATTGTCAAGAAAGTAAAATCAGCCGATGGACCACCCAAATTGGGGAACTCGAATTTCCCCTGAGTTCCATCCGCGAAATTTTGAATTAAAGTCGGTGTGGTACTTTGTAATGAAAATACGACGTTGTTCAAGGCTTTTGTTGTTTTAAACAAGGTGTAATATTTGAGTGCTTTGGGACAATTTGCACATTTGTAATACAAGTCCAAACTTTTGGTACTCATCATCATAGTGTATCGGCCACCTAAGGCCGACCGATAGCTAACTAGCTTATCGATTTCCGCACCCGAGACATTTAGAACTTGGTTAGGGAAAAGAGTATACTGAGGGTGATCGAAACTCTGCCAAAAGGGTATATCGTCTTTAGTATTAACGAGTACCAGATCACCGTACATATCATTAATTCGTGTCTTGATGGTCACCCAACCATCAGCCTTGTTAGTAGTATTAGATTGCCATGCCACGCGACCGTCAACATCGTATAGAATAAGGTTGCCGTCAGGTAATAGAAATACTCCAGCACCTTCACGTACGGGACGGTTAGTATTGGCTGCCCACACCCAACGCCCTGCATCATTACCTAGCAAAAACATCGCAAAAGGTAAAAGTAATTATTACAAAATTTAATGAATATTTCTTATCTTTTTTCTTATGAAGGATTTGATCTGATATTTTAAATAATCAGAGGCTAAATTAATGATTTGAACGTAGGGTGTAATCGAACCGAGCCGAGCTCGAGCTTACCTATGATCGAGCTCGGCTCATATTGCAAAAATCGAGTTCGAGCCCGAACCCGAGCTCTTGATATCAAGGCTCTGAATCGACTCATATAATATTTTACGAGCCCGAATCCGAGCCCGAGCTTTGTTTGCGTACCATTTTTTCGAGCATTATTTTAATTATAACATAATTTTTGATTTAAAATTTCAAATTCAAACGAGAATATTATCTTTTTTGTTAGCTTATAATAACAATTATTATGTGATTTTATCTTATAAACAAATATTTAAATTTATTTATTTTAAAATTGACACAATTTAAGTAAATATATTGAAAAACATTAAGTAATTTTAAAAATAACGAGCTCAAACGAGCTCCCAAGTCGAGCCTTAGTGTGCTCGAGCTCGGCTCGGTTTGGGCTCAGCTTAGTTCGAGCCCGAGCTCGAGCTCAGTTTGACCGATCTCGAGCCGAGCTTTGATCGAGCCGATCCCGAGGGCATGTTGAGCAGGCTCAGTTCATTTACAGCCCTATTTGAATGGGTATTCATTCAATCCTAACCATGTTTGTATGATGTATTATATATAACCGTTTTACACAAGATCATATGATTACCTGGATAAGAATAAGTCCCGGTGCCCAAGGCGAGTGTATAAGCATTAGGGGTAGTGTTGAAGAAACAAAAACTCATAACAAAGTCATCATAAGGAGTTCCAGCATAACATCGGTACGTCGATCCATAATCACCATTTGTAGACAATGGTTGTTTAGGATCATTCACTAACCTGTAATTCCAATCGTCAGGGAATTGAAATGCTAGGGAAATTGATGACAAAATGAAAAATGATAGAGATAGGAACGCAAGGATGGATGGATGAGTGGAGAACATCATATATATTTGAGGCATGTGTTGTAATGTTGGAATTAAGATGTAGGTATTTATAACACTTGGTCGTACGTAAAAATTATTAATTAAATCGGGTTTTCTATTTGTCTTGTTTTTACGATATCTCTAAATAGTACTGAATTTCAGTACCATCGTGAGATATTCATTTGAATAATGTAATTATATCTATTGTTACTAAACTCTATACCACTAGATGAAATAATCTTGTCACTCCGTCTCGGTTATTTGTTGTCCTTTGATTTTGACAGAAAGACCAAGGAAATGAGAGGGGGAAATTTACTAAATGACAAGTGGAATAAATTGGGTGTGAATGATCAAATTATTGTTCATCAAGTTCATTCTTAAAATAGTAAGAACAACAATTGACTGAGATACCTTAATATAGAAAAAGACAACAAATGACCGGGACGTAGGGAGTATATAAATCGGAAACTAAATAATGTATATAAAATAAGTCTATTAGAGAATATTAGAATAGAATATTAGATAGGATAGAATATTAGGAAATATATTATTATGTGGAAAGATAATATTATGGTTATCATAATATTATCATTTAGGATATTTAGGATTATTCTTGGATTATCCTCCAAGACGGTCTACTATATAATGTAACCGATTCATTAATAATAATCACCTCATTATATCGTATTATACTATCTTACATGGTATCAGACTAAAATCGTTCCTCTCAAAAATCCTTCCGCCTGCAGCAACCTCGTGCTTAACCCGCTGGCCGGAGATGGCGGTCTTATATCATCCATCTCCGGCGGGCATAACAAATTCAGTGTCTTTTATGGCTTCCGTATTAGTTAATACAATAAAGTAGTTTAATAAAACAATAAAGTCCCCATTCCCTTCACTCCCGTAAACGTTTCACCCCCTTACTCCATATTCCCCCTTCCACATCCAGCCATCATCCTCCACAACAACCAAAATCCACATCCGGCCATCATCCCTCCCTGCCCTAACATCACATTTAGGACTATATTATAATATTAGGACCAAATAAATTTCTCTACCCTCCTCTGTGCTTCAAGTTTGTGTGCCTCCGTCGATGACGCCGTTGCCTCCGTCCATGCCATTGCCGCCGTTACCTCCGCCGCGGTTGTCTATTGTTGCTACGGCGACCTTCTCTGCCATGTTGCTTCGGCAACCGCCACCGTTCTAAACCTCCGCCATGTCCCATTATTGCCTTCTCCTTGTCCGTCTCAGGTTCGCCCCAGCAACCACCCCTGCCTAAGGGCCGGGTGGTCTGATTCCGCCGGTTTCGACCCGCATGGCCAACCACTACCGCGACAGGATCGAAGTGCCTCTTGGATATGTGCTTTTGTTTATGGTTTAGTTTTATTGTATTTTTATTTTATTTTGTACGGTTGATCAATTTGCTTCGGCCCTCACCGTACCGGTGTTTCACGAGTTTGCTTCGGCCCTCGTGCACCCTTTATTTTTATTTATTTTTAATTGTCGGTGTTTCACGAGTTTGCTTCGGCCCTCGTGCACCTTGACGTTAGTTTGTGTCTCACGAGTTGTTTCGACTCTCGTGCGCCTTTGTTTTGTTACTGTTATTATTGTGGCTTTTCCAATAGGCATGATCAAGACACGCAAGGCACTTCATATGGATAAAGCATCGACAAAGAACGAGTTGGCTCATCTACAACGGCATTATCAACTATGGTTTAGTCCAGTCAAAGCGTCCGTCTACTACCGTTTTGACTGAGGGGGTGTATTAGAGAATATTAGAATAGAATATTAGATAGGATAGAATATTAGGAAATATATTATTATGTGGAAAGATAATATTATGGTTATCATAATATTATTGATGGGGCATATTCTGCACCGCTGACCAAGTCAACATATTGACCAAGTCAACATATTATTGATGGGGCATATTCTGGGGGGGAGGAACGGCAGTGGTACTTTGGCCACCAGCCTGCGGCTGGGAGAAGGAAACCTTCTGGGATGAAGAAGTGACGGTGGCGCCCTGATCGCGAGCCTGCGCAGAGAAGCCCACCGCCTGCCGCCCAACGTGAGCGATGGCCGACTGCGGCTGATCTGCAAAAATCCAATTAAAGCATCAATATCAACTGACTTATCAGGAACACCTAATGGCACGGCTAAGTTTAAGCCACGTAAATAGACGGATACCATGTCCGGCCTTCTTGGCGGAGAAGGCACTTCCTTGCCGCCAGCGAAGCCCCCTTTTCCTCCTACGATAAGGGGAGATCCCTCTCGCGTCGAGTCCCCCTCATCGTGAATATCAACAATCTCCACCTTCTTAGGGGAGAGGACGGAGTTGAAACCGCCGACGCCGTTTTCCGCGTCCGACGCACTACGCCGCTAATCACCCGGCTCGCGCCTCCTCCTTGCTCAAGCCCTTCAGCCGCTGTTCCATGAGGTCATTCGGCGACGTCCTGCGATCATGGGCCGAGCCTTGGGATGCAAGTTAGCAACGGTTTTGTCTTTATGCGCCCCCATTCTCCGAAGAAGATCCTCAGATAGGTCCGGTCCGAAGTGGTCTGCAAAAGAAGCAAAGAATCAAGAAGAGGAAATAAATCGAAGCCCGAGAAAACAGGAGCATTGAGAGCGGTGACGGGCCTCACACCGACCCCACTCACCCTGCGCCAGGGCCGGTATGAGGCCGACGTAGCAAAGTGGCTCATCCTGGAGAATGATCTGCGTCGGGGGAATCCATCTTTTCGGCACCCCACTCTTGTCCACCTCGAAGAGCCTCATCGCCAACCTCTCATCCTCCTTCAGATGGACCCTGCTGGCATCCATTTTCAGATGTTTTCGGGTGACCCATCTGTCATGCTCCGCCCTAGTCTCACACCGCAAGTTAACCTGGTGCTGGAAGGAGCGGGGCAGCGGATAGTCGTCCGGTACCTTAACGTACACCCACCGACCCCGCCATTCCTTGCTAGAAGAGAGCTTGTCAACAGAGACGTAACCTTGCTCCGTTTGCACGCTGTACCACCCGACACGGCCAGAGATTGATGGTTTCGTATAATGAAGTCGACGGAATAAATTCACCGTCGAGAGCCTCTCCCTTGAAGAGACAAAGCCGACGAAACCGATTATGGTTCTCATGGCCAACGGGTGCGATTGGGCAACGGCAACGTTCATAGCCTTGATTATGGCCATAACATACCCATTCGTAGGAAACCGAGACCATACTCCAAATGCCGCATGTACACACCGGTGTGGCTCGGCGGAGGACAACAGACGGACCGACCCTCCCCAGGGGATGACAATTTCGTATCCACTACCGAAGAAAAAATGGCCCTCGAAAAGTTTCTCACCGGAGCAACCGGCAAGCTTATGGGACCAAACACGGTCAAGGCGAACCTTACGGGCATCACCGTGATCCATGACGTCTCGCCTCTCATTAGGACGAGGCCTTTCCTCCTCCTCACCAAAATCATCTCCAAAATCACCACAAGAATCTTCATCCTCCCATTCCTCCGTAATCCGAGGATCAACCTCGGAGAAGGAGACCTAGGACCCTCCGACACGGCCCGCTAGGTCCAAAGATCGGCAAAGACATGTTCACAACAAATTACTAGCAAAGAAAAGAAAAATTCGTTTGTTTACCTTCAAAAGAAAAAGTGCTAGCCGGATCAAAAACTCAAGATTGAAAGAAAAAAGAAGCCCTTCGATTTCGAAGACGAAAATTTTGAAGAAAATTTGAGAAAATGAAATTAGTGACCAAAATCACGGAAAAACTGCCCTATTTATAGGGAAAAAGCCCACAACGACGGGCCAATCGAGCACAGACCCATGAAGCAACAACCAATCAACGAGCAAACACGTGTCGAGCATGCAACCACGGAATGTCAATCGTCGCAACAGTTAAACGTCAATCAATGCAACAGTGACCAAGCGTCTTCAACACGCCCGTTCACATCCCTTCAACTACTCATCTTCCTCAACGAATTCCTAGGTATCTGGTCTCCGCCGGCCACCTGATCAACCAAGCTAGGAAGCACCGGCCGGGGGCAATCAAAATCAACCGGCACTCTCAACCTTGGTCACGGCCGCCGTCATATTCTTTTCCACATCGAGTGCCCTTTACGCATCCATGTGGAGGGGGGATATGGTATACGGCACGGCCTAGGATATGGTATACGGCACGGCCTAGCAAGAGCCACGCCGATGCACAAGAAGAAGCCGATGCAGAAAATTTCTAAAAAAAATACTTGTGCAGAATACATGCTCAACATACATCGGAGCCCATACCACGGCATAGACTACGCTGGGGGCAAATTGATGGGGCATATTCTGCACCGCCGACCAAGTCAACACACCGAGCAAGGTCAAAGATATCCACAAAGAAGTCAACGACTTAGATAGCCTAGCCGATGCATCCCATCGGCTCGCCACTGGTCTCGGCGTGACAACCTCGCGGTAGGGACACACATCCGCGTACTCATATCCAAGACCCCTCGGCGGCGAGTCAACATTGTCCGCCGGCCGCCATAGGTCCCTTAGCCGAGGGGTAGATCGGTCTTTCCCACCTGCTAGCCACTTGGCCACTTGGCCACTACGTGACAAAAGGTGAAAGTCTATAAATACTCCTCAACCTTCATTGAGGAAAGGATCTCACAATTATAACCTAAATACACTATTCATCCTGTAATATCTCCTTATCTCTCTACAATATATACATAGCCAAGTTACACAAATTGATCCTTGAAGTTTACCGACTTGAGCGTCGGAGTGAGTACGCTTGGCACACACCAAGCCCTCGCCTCGTTCATTGTTGCAGGGAAGGCCGCGAGGGACGATAGGAGCAAGAAGGATTCAGCTCAAGGCATTATTCTACAAGCCACGGGTGGTAACTAATCACTGCTCTGGAATTACACCCGGAACATACCTAATTACCAATCATATCACATTAATATCCTTTCTTTATAAAATACATATTGATATCACAAAATATTCATTCTTATTGTGCTTTTATTGCTTCCTTGATTTACAAAATTATTAATGTTATTTACATAATTACTGAGATTTTATATACTTTCATCCCCTATATTAGCTCCATTTTATTTGTTATTTAGCACTTATCATAGTGTCATAAGCTAATATTTGTTGTTTTAGTGTATTTGCTTGTCTTAACACGTTTTTGTAGGAATCTAAGCATTTAGAGGCTTTTTCCTATCATTTTGTACACTAAGTCCATTAAGCTAAACAAAACCTAATATTGGACTAGCATGGAAGTGTTTGAATGGGTGTTTGCATGAAGATTTGATGGGTTGAAGTGAGAATTGCAATTGAAGCCTAATGTAAAATCAAAGCCCAAAATAAAGGTCCATATTAAGGTGAAAGCATGGGATTCCAAAAGTTCTTAAGATGCCAAATGAAAGCATTAACCGGGTGATTAATCGCATCATTAATCACAAACATTGGATGTCATTTGCAATTAAGAGAAGAAATTAAGGGAATTAACCCAGATAACCACGGCCCTGATCGGGGTTGCATGCCTCTTGGTGATTTACATTTCACTCCCCTCTCCTATAAATAGGAGAGACATTTGAAGGCTTAGGGGATCCAATTCTCACGTCTCATTTTACTTTACAATAATCCTTAAAGCACTATATTTTCTCCTTTACAAGCTTTTCTCTATTAAGGTATTCTTATTTCTAGTTTGTAATTTTACATTTCTATTTTAATTTACACATAGTTTATAATTAAAGTACTTAATTTAGATTAAATTAGTAGTATTTCTTTTACATGTTATATCACTTAGTCTATATAAATCATACAACCATGTTTAACATTTCTTACAATATAGTTTTGTTCTTTTTACAAAAATATTGTAATTTTGTTCTTATCAGGTTTGGTATAAAAATATTGTAATTTTGTTCTTATCAGGTTTGGTAAATCCAATCTTACGTGGATCCTATTTTGACAAATAAATTTTGGGTGAGTCCACTTTGCTAAATAGATAGGCAAGATGGCAAGAACCTCATTTGTGTATAAAGAAAGACTCCTGAAACAACCGCACTGTATTCCAGTTTAAATGAACTAAAAACGATGTTATAATTTTTTTTTTTTTTTTGATGACGAGGGGATTGAGTCCCCCCGGGCCCATGCATTCCCGCACCACCACATGGACCATGTAAGCCACCCCTTTCGGGGGCTGCAGTGGCCAAGTGATCATCGCCCTAGCTGGTAGTCGAACCTGGGACCTCTCAACTCCTGCATTTCTGCAAGCTTCAAGATTTAACCCAGCTACCACTGGACTAACACCACTTGGTTGATGTTATAATTTACTAGGTGTAATATACTGGCGGGGAAAAATATTGACAATAGCAGATCTGAACATCATAATACGCAGCTATGGGAGGTAAAAAAGGTGGAACGATCTTTCGATGGTGACATGTTCACCATGAAAATTAGTTGATTAAATAGACTAGCTTGGCAATTGGCATCCTAATTTACCAATAGAACCCAAGACTCACTATTCTTGGGCTTGTGAACATGATGGAATGGAGCAAAATTACTCACTGAGCTCTTTATGCTTGACTCGGTTTTCTCTATGGGTCATTCTGAAATTGTCAATTTCTCTGTATATACAATCTTTTTTCCTACTTTCCCCTTTTCTTTCTTTTCCATGACAATTCATGCTTGTTATAGTTATTGCATCCTCATTTTCTCCCCTTTTATTTGTATTCCCCGTGTTGTTTTGAATTGTACATTTGTACTTGGCTTCCTTATTACATTTATAGTTCTTGTCTGGCTTACATTTGCACTACTAATTTGAACATAATTCATGTATGTATTTTGGCGCTTCAGATGGCTATGCGCACAGTATTATGATTTCAACATTCTGCAGAACTGGTGAGTTGGAAAAAGCAAAGCAACTAGCAAAGCCATGTACAGCCAGTATGATTTGGTTGTTTTGAATGTGCTGCTGTGTGCTTACTGGCGCGCATGCAATATGGAAAATGTAATGCACATCATGAGAAAAATGGATACATTGTCTATAAATCCTGATCATAAGACCTTTCAGGTTGTAATTAAATATTTTATCAAAGAGAAGCTGTATCTACTTGCACATCGCACCCTACAAGATTTGCACACTAAAAGTCATCAATTGGAGGAGGTAAACTTTTTTTCCTGCCATGCAAACTAATATATCTATGATGCTGCTTATGAAGCTTTGCAACCCAACTTACAGACCAACCCCGTTCTAGTTGCAGTCACAAATTTGACTATAAGCTTTTAACTGCCAACTACCACTACCTGCCGCCATTTACTACCTTCACCGGAGCTTGGCCGACGACTTAACCAAATCTTGCATCGCGTTACCGCTGTTGCTCCACCGTTGCCGACTCTCCTCCCCCACCCTCGGAATCTCTAAGCCACACCCATAACCACCACACCAGGGCCGTCTGGGAAGTTCTGGTGGCCCTGTGCGAAACTTTAAAATAGGCCCCCGTATGCTACAATATACGAAAGAAACACATAAAATAATCGCTACAAATTTCATCTTCCATACATTATATTGATTACAAGATTTACAACAACAAAATTTATAATGTTAAGTCTCATCGTCATTAATTAATAAATGAAACTAACCACTTAGTGATGGCTCAGGGGCCCAGGCCAACTTTGACATTTTCGGGGTGCTATTCGATATTTTACAAAGAAGCCCTTATAATATTAAATTATATACATGAGAAAAAATCTTAATAAAAGTCCCAAAATGGTGTAAAAACCGTTTATCTAATAATACACTACTATTAAATTTACTTCATTGGAAAATTACTTGATAGACACTATAGCTATATATCCTTATTTACCTTGTTTAATTAACCAAGAATATTGTGGCTGAGATGGTTCATCACCCTCTCTAGGGCCTTGAGGTTGAGGGTTCGAATACTGTCTTACACATTAATTGGTTTTCATTTTAGATAAAATAATATCTAAAAAAGATAAAGCTGGTACTGTGAATCAAACACACAACCAACCAATTGATTAGAATAAAATGCTCTTGCCAACCGGCTCAATTGCTCTTAGTGTTCAAAATAATCGCTGTAAAAAATATATATCTAAACTACATGGATTTTCAGAATATTGGGCCCCCTAAAATCGGGGGCCCTGTTCGGTTGAACGGGTTGAACACCCTCTTAGCCGGCCCCGCACCACACAAAACAACACCCCCAAATGAAACCACAAATCCCGAAAACCCCCAACCCCACCCCTTAAAACACCAAAACTATTGTGGAGGGAGGCTCGCCGGCGGACATAGAGTATTGTGGAAGTTGGCCGACCTCAAGGGACTCATCCACGGCGACATTGGTGGTGCTTGGTGTTGGTTGGTGGATGGTGAATGGTAAGAGTGGTGATGATTATTATATGTGATTGATTTTACTATTTCCTTGTAATGGTATACCAAACAAGTTGGAAAATCTAAGGGCATCCAATTCATTTCCTTTCTTTCGCCTTTATTTTCCTTTCTTATTTCCTTTCCCTTTCCCTCGTTCGAACCAAATGCCCCCTTATATGTTTGATTATAGTAACTCTTGCACCGCTTGAACACCTCAAAGACGGCCCAGCTTCTAGGTCACCCGAAATATTATTGTTAGGGGCCCCGAAAATCTAGGGGGTCTTATCCTGTTGCACCGCTTGAACACCTTAAAAACCGGCCCTGCTTCTAGGTCACCTGAAATATTATTGTTAGGGGGCCCGAAAATCTAGGGGCCTTATTCTGTTGCACCGCTTGAACACCTTAAAAACCGGCCCTGCTTCTAGGTCACCTGAAATATTACAACAATAACACGATAAAGCTCAAGAAATCTAACTCTCCTACTTTCAACACCATTCACAATAACACAAACAATTTACAGAATTACAGTTCATAAAGGGGTTCAAAATTCAAATATAGCTTATCATTAGAATGAGAATTCAAAGACGAGATTTATGACAGCATTTTACACAAGAGAATGGTGCATTATTTCTGATTCTTTATTTAGCATTCCACGACACTGGTAACTGAATACTATCATCCTTAATAAAAACACACGTGCTCACTTTTAACTAGACTAGACTTGGTAGATAGAAATAATGTTTATACCACTGTACAATACAAGTGGAGAGCAACAATTGTTTGAGCAAATCATCAGACTACACTAGACTTGCCAAAGCTTCCCAGCCGAAAAACTTTATCAAAAACCAAACACGAACAAATTCCACCCGATAAGCAATGACATGAAACTCGACTTTGACTCTAAAGGTAAATTATTAAATATGTACCGGTAACGTAGGTGCCTTATTGCCTTAGCAATGGAAGAAGCATGCTTCTTCGATAACCCACGTTTTGTCATCGCACCTTTCACAATTGCTGGCAATGGAAGGGGGACATCAACATGAGAACTTCCCTCTTCCAACCAACTCGGGGAATGTACCTTCATAAAAATCAGAAATTAGCCTCAATTAGTTTTTGACAACATGAGAGGAGCGAGCATTCAATTGAAAATATCATACTCCATCCGATCCAAACCAAGGTAAAATACCATACGTCACATTTTTGTACTAACAAATCTATATATATAATATATTGTTGGTCAAAATTTTCGAAATTTGACCACCAAAAAATGAATGTTACCTTTGGTTTGGATCGGGGAGACTATTTATATACTGAAAAATTCTTGTGTCCTCCGGGAGGAGGCTACTCCTTACCCTCAAAAACAATCTACCAAATAGAATATTATATTTAACCAAAAAAAAATAGAATATTGGAGTAATAGTTTAGGTGTAAGGAGACACAAGAAATTTTCTTAAATACTACCTTTGTCATGTCATTTATTTACCTTTTATTTTTTGTGAGGAATATTTTAATTAAAGGTAAACAAATTATTAAGTACTCCCTTTGTCCCGGTACCTTGAACTCTTGAAGTGCTCCTTGCAAGTGGGATATTTGTGGCCTAATATTATTATTAAAATGTTTTATCTCAAGCTTCCTTGATCTTGGTCTTGGTGCCGAGTTCAATTGATAATTAATGAGTGAGACGACGGGAGTATCTGAATGTCTTGGTCTTGGTGCCAAATTCAATTGATAATTAATGAGTGAGACGGGGGTATCTGAATAGGTATACAATGCCACTAATTTCTAAAGGAAGGTGAAATAAGATTTAGATTTCTTACATGTGTTGAAAAGCTCCTCGTACAATAATCCCGATGCCCAAGATTATATGGTGAAGTTGTGTAATTATCTCGTACAGGTATGTAATTATTTGGTAAAGGTGTGTAACGTTCTCTGCAAAACCGAAGGGTGGATTAAAAGTCCTGCACGATTATATCTTTAGCAAGAACTATGCATGCTCGACCAGTAGACCTATGTACACTTAGTCACTTACACAGCATCATAGTCAGAGTCATACTCAACTTCCTCCTCCTCATCATATGCAGCATTCTCTATGAGTGATGCAACTCGAATTCCTGAATCCTGAAATTCAAATTTAATGACAGCTTTAGAAATGACAAACAAGGAATGAAATAGCACAACCTACCGGTAGCGGGTGAAATGCGGGTGATGGGTGAGTTGGGCAACGGGTGGTTGGGGTTTGAGAGGAGAAAATCTCACCCGTCATTCCATCCATCCAGCAGATTATATTTACAAAAAAAAAAAATTAAAAAAAAAAACAAAAAATCCCATCACATTATCACAATCGTAAAAGTAATTCACTTTCAACTTATTTCTAAATAGCCACCTGGCTCACCAATCACCAAAAGCATCAACCTTCTATGACCACAACTGGCCAATCTGCCATCCTTAGAACACGTCCAACCACTGATCCCCTTCCAACCTCACCTTACCGCATGCCACCGCCCTCCTCGGACCACCAGTAATCAGCACCAGACCACGGCCCTACTCTTACAGCAGACCACTACCTTCCTCCTACCACCTCTATTCATAGGAGGGCACTTGTCTCCAACATAGTCGCCCCATACCACTCACGGCCACTCAGAGTAAAAATCAACAAAATATTTTAGATTTGGATTGTAATTTTTCATTTTCTTTTACATTTATCTCTTTTAACATTTAATAGGCAATATTGCTTAAACTCAACGAAGTCATCTTTAAAAAAATCTGATATTAGCTAAACAACGAAAATTAAATTTTTAGTTAATCATCCATGAATCACTCAAACCACCCATTCATCCCTGGATGACGGGTGGATCAGATTCGGGTGATTATTCTAACGGGTGGCGGGTGGTGATAGGATTTCGGGTGACAAATGTGGGTGACACTTCACATGATCCCAAACCGATCCATTGCATTTAGACAAAGAATATAAAGTTTTGGTTATGATAAAAAACCCGTGATCGAAGTTGGAAAATAAAACCAAATTTGAAAAATGAAAAATAATATAAAAAACAATCATACGCTAGGATTGTCATCCCACATTGGCATATGTGGAATGAGCTTGTCTCCAACTCTATCGAAGATTTCGAGAAGTCGTAGAGTCTTCTTTATCTCCATCAATTGTGTATTACTTGCGCCTATTAAGGACCGAGACATTTCCTGTAATAGAAATTGGCGCATCTCCATTATAGTCTTAAACCCAATACTACCATTTTCTCCGTCGGTTGTAGATGATGAAGACATTATGAGATCGCTGGCAATAGCCAACAAAGCCCCGACTTCAAACACCTTGCCTTGCTTTAGATATTTGAGGAGTTCATGCTTGATTTCTTTTGTGTTCCGAGCAATTACTCTAATAGTCTTATGATGTTGAGGCTTAACACACACAAAAATACAAAATGTAAGAAATTTTATGTTAACCAACAATGAACAAATAGGAGAATTAAACTTTAAATGGGATGCGTCACAGAAGAGTTAAAACAAAGGTAAAAAAAGTAACGCACCATCCGTCTACAAAGTGTAATAATCTGGTGTACTGGAGTTAACAAATGGTTTATATGCCAATGAAGATAGAAGCTGCACAAGTGCAAAAATATTAATGTACAAAAGTTGGAATGATATCTTCTTGCTCAAAGGGAGAAGAACCACGGCATATTTTGGCACGCATATGATGCAACCAAGAGTGATAATGAGACCAGACAACTTCAGCGAGTCAAGAAGCTAGGCATAAGTTCAAGGTCAGGCTCACCTCGAGAACTTAACGAGCAAAGTCGAGCTAACATTGACTGCATAAACTCGCCAACTCACGTAATTAGATAATATCTTGCTCTTAAAAAAAAAGGAGTCCGGTGCACGATGGCGTCCCCGCTAGACGAAGGTCCAGGGAAGGGTCTAACCACAAGGGTGTAATTGGGGCAAGCATTTCCTTGCCATTTTGGCAAGAAGTCGCTCCAAGGAATTGAACCCGTGACCTCACGGTCACAAAGTAACACCTTAACCGGTGCGCCAAGGCTCCCCTTCAATATCCTGCTCTTATATTATAAAAATATTTTTTTTATCATAATTACTTCCTTCATTCCAATGAATTCTATACGTTTACTTTCTGGCCACTATTTATATGTGAGGAGAATCTCCGATACAACTTCGAATATATATCATAAAAGATAGTCATGTCTTATCGAGTATATTATAAATATCAAGTTTTTATAATTTTTTGTAATATGTAACTAAAGATATGAACAAAAGAAAACAAACATTGATACACGTATAGAGCAAATGTATAAAATTCATTGGAATGGAGAAAGTATATCTTTGTAGGGCTGTAAATATTATTTATTTTTAATTTGATTTAAAAGTTAAAGAAATTAAATAAAATCATGGTTAAACCGAGCTCTAAGTCGAACTTAAATGTTTTAAGCTCGAAAGAGCGGATTCCGAGCTATAAGCTCAAATTTCCAAGTTTCCAAGCCGATTCCAACCAAGCCCACCCGAGCTTGAGCTCCCAATTCGGCTCGGTTACACCTTATATCTTTGTATCACCATATCAAATGTTGTCATTTATTTGTTATATTTCATTATTTCATGTACTCGGGGATGTAGCAAACTACCACCATAACTTATGTATTATGTGCAAATTAAACTACATAAATTTCCAAAAATGTGCAATTAAACACAAATCAAGTTTTCTACCATTTGTTTAACTAAAACCTATTATTTTCTATTATAAAAACAATTTTAAATATATCTATTAAAAATTAAATGCAATATTAACATTAATATAATTCACTGAAAATGTGAACCAAAATTCTGTCATGTCTTCACTAAAAATTCTCATATTATAAATATTTTTTTTCACCAAAATAAATTAAAAAATATTAGAACATGCTTTCTAATAACTAGGAATTGTAGGAGATTAATATTTGATCAATAATTTTGACTTTCAATAACAGTAAAATATTTAATTTATTAAATTTTAATCTTAAAAATAAAACGGGAATTTCTCATGGTACCCCTGAATTGTCAGATTTCCCATGGTGTCCCATGGTACCCCTGCTTTTAAGAATATGTTCATGGTACCCCTAAGGTTTCATTTTTGTGCTCATGCACTACTACAAAAATCATAATAGACATCGCTCAATAGACATCAGATATTTCAAAAAATCCCATGCATAAGTTTATACATCAGATATTTTAAAAAAACTGATGTCTATACAATTCAATATGCATCGGATTTTTTAAAAAACGGATGCCTATTGAATAGACATCAGACATTTATAATATCTGATGTATATAAAATTCACCCAAAATAGGTCAAAAATGACCAAACCTCTCGCAGTCACTCTCTATTCTCTAAGCAGACCGTCTTCTTTTCTCACTCTCACATTACATCCTCCCTTCCATCTTTTCTACTATCGGGTTCCACCATTACAATCCCTCGAAAACCACCACTCGATCTCTCATCATTCGACCCACACAATCTTTCACTTGGCGATTCATCCTCTCTTCCTTTTTTTCCATTCTCACATTTGAAAAGTTTCTGAACACAGTATGTATAATCTACCATTCCAATAATTTCATTTTAGTTAAGGTTTATATGTATATTTTTGATCCATTTTCATGCTAAATCGACTATATTAGTTTGTTGTATGCTGTTACTGTTCTTGTTTGATAATCAATTGATGCTGTATTTGAAGTATTAGGATTTGATGGGGCATATTCTGCACCGCTGACCAAGTCAACATATTGAGCAAAGTCAACAACTTAGACAGTCTAGCCGATGCAATCCATCGGCCGGTCACCTGGGTCTCGGCCAGACAACTAGCCAGCCGGGACACAGATTCGCGTACTCATATCCAAGACCCCTCGGCCAGCCTGCCA
This sequence comes from Silene latifolia, assembly GCF_048544455.1. Lineage (NCBI taxonomy): Eukaryota > Viridiplantae > Streptophyta > Magnoliopsida > Caryophyllales > Caryophyllaceae > Silene > Silene latifolia. The sequence goes on along the minus strand of NC_133534.1, from coordinate 9,175,533 downwards.
TAGGTCCATCGGCCGAGGGTAGAACGGTCTTTTTACCTGCTGGCCACTTGGCCACTTGGCCACTACGTGACAAAAGGTAAAAGCCTATAAATACTCCTCAACCTTCATTGAGGAAAGGATCCACAAATTGACCTAATAACGACTATTCATCTGGTAATATCTTCCTTATCTCTCTACAATACACTCTTAGCCAAGTTACAACAACTTCTCTCTAAGTTTACTGACTTGAGCGTCGGAGTGAGTACGCTCGGCCAAAGCCGAGCCCTCAGTTTGTTCATCGTTTCAGGAGACCGCGAGGAGGATTCAAGCAAGGACATCGTTCTACTAGCCGCGCGTGGTAACTAATATCTGCTCTGGAATTATACCCGGAACAATTGGCGCCGTCTGTGGGAAAGAATGTGACTAGCTTCTAGTGTCTGTGGGAAAGAATGACCTCCGAAAAGAGACTCTCCGGAGCTGCTTGCGAATTTATTTGTAAATGCACGGTCGAGGCCAGTCGTGCAGGCCTCACCATGATCCGGAATAGTTGTCCTCCCACCATCAATTGGAGCCCCCTCATCATCATCATCAGCATCATCCTCATCCTCCAACTCCTCCAGGAGGGGCAGAACAACTACGGGAGAAGGAGACCTAGGGCCCCCAAGCCTTAGCGGGATGGCTTCCGATCCCCTCCTCGTCAAGACGCGACGGAGAACCCCGGCGCGAGAAGTACTAGTCCCGGCATCAACAGAAGACATGTTCACAAACAATTACTAACGAAATAAGAGGAGAATTTGTTTGTTTACCTCAAGAAAAACACTCGCGGATCGAAGACTCAAAGATTGGAAGAAAGAGAAGCTCTTGAAAGTTTAGAAAGATGAAGATTTTGGAGAAAATTTGAGAAAATGAATTTGGTGGCCAAAATCACGGAAGAACTGCCCTATTTATAGGGAAAAGCCCATAAAGAAGGACCAATCAGGGCACAGCCCATGAAGCGTCAACCAATCAACGAACAGACACGTGTCAGACATGCAACCACGGAATGTCAATCGTTGCAACAGTTGAATGTCAATCAATGCAATAGTGACCAAGCGTCTTCAACACGCCCATTCACATCTCTTCGCCTATTCACCTTCCTCAACAAATTCCTAGGCATCCGCTCTCCGCCGGCAACCTGACCAACCAAGCTAGGAAGCACCGGCCGGGGGCAATCAAAAACAACCGGCACTCTCAGCCCTGGTCACGGCCAGCGTCACATTCTTTTCCACATCGGATGCCCTTTACGCATCCATGTGGAGGGGGGACATGGCACGGCCTAACAAGAACCACGCCGATGCATCAGAAGGAGCCGATGCAGAAGAATTTTGCAAAAATACTTGCGCAGAATATACGCTCAACATACATCGGAGCCCATACCACGGCATAGACTACGCTGGGGGCAAATTGATGGGGCATATTCTGCACCGCTGACCAAGTCAACATATTGAGCAAAGTCAACAACTTAGACAGTCTAGCCGATGCAATCCATCGGCCGGTCACCTGGGTCTCGGCCAGACAACTAGCCAGCCGGGACACAGATTCGCGTACTCATATCCAAGACCCCTCGGCCAGCCTGCCATAGGTCCATCGGCCGAGGGTAGAACGGTCTTTTCACCTGCTGGCCACTTGGCCACTTGGCCACTACGTGACAAAAGGTAAAAGCCTATAAATACTCCTCAACCTTCATTGAGGAAAGGATCCACAAATTGACCTAATAACGACTATTCATCTGGTAATATCTTCCTTATCTCTCTACAATACACTCTTAGCCAAGTTACAACAACTTCTCTCTAAGTTTACTGACTTGAGCGTCGGAGTGAGTACGCTCGGCCAAAGCCGAGCCCTCAGTTTGTTCATCGTTTCAGGAGACCGCGAGGAGGATTCAAGCAAGGACATCGTTCTACTAGCCGCGCGTGGTAACTAATATCTGCTCCGGAATTATACCCGGAACAATTGGCGCCGTCTGTGGGAAAGAATGTGACTAGCTTCTAGTGTCTGTGGGAAAGAATGACCTCCGAAAAGAGACTCTCCGGAGCTGCTTGCGAATTTATTTGTAAATGCACGGTCGAGGCCAGTCGTGCAGGCCTCACCATGATCCGGAATAGTCGTCCTCCCACCATCAATTGGAGCCCCCTCATCATCATCATCAGCATCATCCTCATCCTCCAACTCCTCCAGGAGGGGCAGAACAACTACGGGAGAAGGAGACCTAGGGCCCCCAAGCCTTAGCGGGATGGCTTCCAGTATCCCCTCCTCGTCAAGACGCGACGGAGAACCCCCCGGCGCAGAAGTACTAGTCCCGGCATCAACAGAAGACATGTTCACAAACAATTACTAACGAAATAAGAGGAGAATTTGTTTGTTTACCTCGAAGAAAAACACTCGCCGGATCGAAGACTGAAGATTGGAAGAAAGAGAAGCTCTTGAAAGTTTAGAAAGATGAAGATTTTGGAGAAAATTTGAGAAAATGAATTTGGTGGCCAAAATCACGGAAGAACTGCCCTATTTATAGGGAAAAGCCCATAAAGAAGGACCAATCAGGGCACAGCCCATGAAGCGTCAACCAATCAACGAACAGACACGTGTCAGACATGCAACCACGGAATGTCAATCGTTGCAACAGTTGAATGTCAATCAATGCAATAGTGACCAAGCGTCTTCAACACGCCCATTCACATCTCTTCGCCTATTCACCTTCCTCAACAAATTCCTAGGCATCCGCTCTCCGCCGGCAACCTGACCAACCAAGCTAGGAAGCACCGGCCGGGGGCAATCAAAAACAACCGGCACTCTCAGCCCTGGTCACGGCCAGCGTCACATTCTTTTCCACATCGGATGCCCTTTACGCATCCATGTGGAGGGGGGACATGGCACGGCCTAACAAGAACCACGCCGATGCATCAGAAGGAGCCGATGCAGAAGAATTTTGCAAAAATACTTGCGCAGAATATACGCTCAACATACATCGGAGCCCATACCACGGCATAGACTACGCTGGGGGCAAATTGATGGGGCATATTCTGCACCGCTGACCAAGTCAACATATTGAGCAAAGTCAACAACTTAGACAGTCTAGCCGATGCAATCCATCGGCCGGTCACCTGGGTCTCGGCCAGACAACTAGCCAGCCGGGACACAGATTCGCGTACTCATATCCAAGACCCCTCGGCCAGCCTGCCATAGGTCCATCGGCCGAGGGTAGAACGGTCTTTTCACCTGCTGGCCACTTGGCCACTTGGCCACTACGTGACAAAAGGTAAAAGCCTATAAATACTCCTCAACCTTCATTGAGGAAAAGATCCACAAATTGACCTAATAACGACTATTCATCTGGTAATATCTTCCTTATCTCTCTACAATACACTCTTAGCCAAGTTACAACAACTTCTCTCTAAGTTTACTGACTTGAGCGTCGGAGTGAGTACGCTCGGCCAAAGCCGAGCCCTCAGTTTGTTCATCGTTTCAGGAGACCGCGAGGAGGATTCAAGCAAGGACATCGTTCTACTAGCCGCGCGTGGTAACTAATATCTGCTCTGGAATTATACCCGGAACAATGTTGAAGGTGGACACTGACGTGATCAGTAGCAGTTCTTCTGGTGGCAACGGTGTGGGTCAGGCAAACGTGTATGATGTCTCTGGTGATGCTGGTGAAGAAGTTGACCATTCTCAACATCCTCGCTTTGAATGATTGGCCTCTGTTGAAGTTGTATGGGTTTAAATAACTTGCTCGCCCCTACAATTTCTAAACTTAGAGCGCTTATTAATAGTACTAGTTTAGCTCTCGTGCAATGTATGCACGGTATATATAAAGTTTTACTTTTTTAGTGTTTTATATTTATGAAATTTAAATTAACTAATCTTTTTTTTTTTTACATTTCTCATCGTTATATTTTGATTTGAAAAATCAAAGTCAAAATCGTATTAATCATGAAATGAGTATTTCAATGAAAGTTTTTCCTATTACCGAGAGATTAATGGTGTTATTTTATAAAATTTTACTGATAATACTCCCTCCATACCACACCAATGGTAACATGGGCCCACTTTTCTCCTCACAAAAAGCGGGTCCATGTTACCATTAGTGTGGTATGGAGGGAGTATATTTTTAGCCGCAACTTTTTATCATAGAAAATCAATGAATTTTTTTCGTATGATTCTTTAAACAAAAAAAAGATTTTCTTTTTATATCATAAAAAGATTGGAGATAATTTTGTGTAGAATCTAAAATACTAAATGACATAAATATATAAATCTGAAAGATTATGTATATTATAGTCCACCATACTTATAGAATATGCTAAAAATAACTAAATTTTATTTTAAGAAATATATTTAAGCGGGAAAATTTGGAGTTTCGCCTATTTTTTTAGTAAATAGGGGGATGGTTTGTAGTTTATCGTTATTCCTTTAGTTATGGAATTTATGGAATAGGTGCAGTGGGCACTAGGGGTGGCTTATGCGTGGGATTTAAGGCAAATCCTTTTTTGATGTAGTTTTTATCTGTCAAAACTTGTGTTGAGTTTATGGATTCGAGTACCTAAGAGGGGGAGGGGGTGAATTAGGTACTATTTTAAAAATTTATAACTTCAACTTTATTGAATTAAAGTAAGTTAAAAGAACAAAAGAGATGAGAGGATACTTTGAATAATATTGAAAGATTGAACAAGTATCACTATGAATGTTTGCTGAAGTATGAAAGCAACAATCGTTCGATCGTATCTATTTGTCTCGGTTTGTGAAGTGTGATTGCAGACCAATGCGACAAGATGATGAATGTTACTTCTAAGTTTAAGCGAAACAAAACAAACAAACAAAGTATAAAGCAAATGGAAATAAAGTAAGCACTTGAACACGGGATTTTTGAATTGGTTCGGCAAGAAACTCAAGTGCCTACGTCCAATCTACCTTTTTATTACTTTCCTTTAGTGATCTACTCCGAAAACTAAAAGACCCTTGTAATAAAAGATGCCAACCTACTCCGGTTGCAAAGCTAGTACAAGAACTACTCCGTTCTTATGACAAGCTAACTCGCAATCTACTCCGATTGCCAACTCACAACCTACTCCGGTTGTCAAGAGTAAAAGACTACTCCGTCTTAAACTCTACTAACACACTTAAAATGTAAAGGATCAAGTTTCCACTAACACATTCTTAACAAAGAATAGAGGTGGACAACTTTTACAAGATCAACACTTTTAAGCAAGAGAGTTTAGTATAGAAAAGCAACAGTAGCCACGACTGTAGAAACTTAAAGACACTTGAAGACTTTTAAAGGATTTTGCAAATAAAACACGATTTTTAAGCTTTTAAAAATACTTTGCAAATATGGAAGAATTAAATCAGAAAAGTCTTGGGGATTTAATGAAGGAGGGACTCGGTATTTATAGAGGAGGTGAGTGAAGGGGTTGCTAGGGTTTTGAAGGGTCAAAGACCTCACATGTGAGGGGCAATAGCAACCACCTAAAAACTTGCACAAAAAAGGAGTCTTTTGCAAAGGTAAGAATAGAGAAAGAAGGTTTGAAAGATAACCTTAAATGCTCATGCAAAATCAGAAAACAAAGGATGTGAGACAAGTCACATGATGACAAGTTAATACAAATATGGCAAAAAGCAATTTTTGTTTTCTTAAAAACCAAAGGATTGAATTTGCATAAAGAGGAAACATTTTGAATAATTCAAACCACTCTTTATTGGATACTACCTCCTTAATAAAAATCTGAATTTCTCTCTTTGAAAATATGAGTCACGTGAAAGCATTTGAAAGATAAAAGGAAGCTTCAAGTTTTTACGAGTTGTGGCACAGTCCACTCAGTTGTTTACTTGTTGAAGCAACAGTCATCTGGACTGTTTTTATTACGCTACTATACTTAACTTTCTCACTTGTACATTAGATGACACACGACTAATTACAATGGGATGATAAACAACTTCAACACTTCTTAATCCAAGCTTGATTACATCATTAATCCTGAAAAGGTAAACTAAGATAACACAAATCAAATGGGCATGTTATCATCAACATAAGGAACCCAACAAATTCCCCCTTTGATGATGACAAGCCCCAAACGAATGTATAAACAATGTAAACACCTTGATTCAAGATTTTTAAGCAAGCAAGATCAAATGATAGAGAAGGGACAATATTACCTTACCAAGTATCATGACAATTTTACATTGCCCCAAACAAGAATCACGCTAAGAAGGTTAGGCAAGACATTAGTTTAATCAATAAGCAAGGAGATTTAAAGCATGAGTTTACCTTTTCCCCCTCTTGACATCATCAAAAGGATAGGGATGTCACAAGCATTAGAGTGCAGATATTTCATAAGAAAACACAAAAAGACACATGTAAATGTGACAAGGTAACAAGGTCAACATCAACAAGGATTAAGCATATGTTAATCAAAGTTCAACAAAGCTAAATAGAGTTTAACATACACCACCAAATGTTCAAAATAACAAGCAAGAAAACAAGTCTTAGAAAGGCACAACCGGTGGGACAAAATGAGAAGGCAAGGGTAAAATGTTAATAGGCCGAGAGGGAAGGGAAAGGCTAAGGGGAGGAGGCTTGTTCACCATCCGAGCCACTACCCAAAGGATCATCATCCACATGATCATCACCAACTTCTTTTGTTGACACAAGGGTGGAAATGATATCCACCTCACCACGGATGAGGTCCAAAGTAGAAGCAAGAGCCGAGATTGCCAAGTCCTTTTGACGAGCATCTTCCCTAATCCACGCACCCAACTCAGCCACGGCATTAAGCACTTCCCGCATATTTCCCGTATTCACTTGACTTGATGACCCAACTTCCGGGTCCTTCTTAATTTTCACAGAAATCAATTCATCATTTTCAATTTTGATCAACATCTTCCCCATTTGCCCATCACTCATAGTATCACACATATCCAACGAACCCAAGCTAGTGTTTACCAACACCCCTTGTGCCTTGAGCACAACCGATAACCACATGCCATAGGGTAGGTAAATCATACTAGAAGAAGGTCGACGTAGCTTGGTCGAAATAAGGTGAAATCGTTTGAACATTAACCCGACTAGGTTCACCTTCTTATGGGTAGCAATATGATAGATTAAGTATTGTTGGGCTATGGTGAGTTTTCCCCTATCACCCGAGGGATAAATAGACCTACAAAGCATGTTGAAAATGATACGGAGAGGAGGTGGGATTTGAGTGTTGCTCACGGGTCCAGGAGAAACAGTTTTGGGACAAACAGTTTGAGCAATGCTAAGAGGGGAGGCATATGGTAAGGCAACCCAAGTTTCGGAGGGGAGTTTGTCATAGCCTCCGACTGGAATATTAAGAGCAGTAGCGAAATCAGATTGAGACAATTTAAGGGGCTTACCGTTCACCTTAGCCGTAAGAGCCTCACCCGACTTCTCAACCCGAACCGTTGCAAAGAACTGAATCACCTCGCTCACAAACACCGGCTCACGCATTTCCAACAGCTTCTCCCATCCTTGAGCTAAAACCATATCACGGACTGAGTGAAAGGCAGGCGGGTCAAACCAAGTTTGGTTGTAAACCCGAGGGGAGTGAATAGCTTTGATGTTCATTAACCTCTCACAATTTTTATAAATGGAAGTAGGGAGGTCAATGCTCTCAAGGTGATCCCAAACCACGGCCAAGTCCCATTTTGAGGTTAGGGAGACCGGATCAGAGGGAGCAAGGTATACAAGCTTTTTCTTCAAAGGTTTCGATTTTTTCTGAGGAGGTTCACTGGGATTTTCAATTGGGGTATCAACAATTGGGTTTTCGATGTTACTTTGTTCAACATTTTCTGAGATTGGGGGTAATTGGGATGATGAGGCTTTTTCTTTCCTTTTGTTGTTCTTTTTCGCCGGAGTCGGGTCAAACTCGCCGGACTTAGACGGATTCTCATTTAAATCAAATTCGGACTCTTCTTCAACATCTTCAACAATCACTGGTTCAGAGGAAGAGCTTGGAATAGAGGAACTTTTCTTTCGACCACCTCGTGTGCGCCGTCCTATCATAGTGGCGATAGGTATGTCGTCGGATGATGGAGTGGCAGTGGGGTTCGGTGATGATTGGGGGTTAGGTGGATCTGGGTTTGTTGAAGGGGTCGTGTTTGAGGTTTGTGGAGGGAATGCGTAAGATGTTTTGACTGGAGTCATGGTTGGAGTTGGTGATGTAGGCGGATTTGATGTGACATGGGAGGTAATTTTTGTGGGTTTGATGGGTATGGTTGTGTTAAAGGAGGTTTTTACCATTGTGGGTTAAGGGTAGGTTAGCTTTGATGGAGTTAATAGATTTGGGAGATGGAAGGGCAAGTGGGTTTAGGCGGTTTGGACGGGTAGGGATAGGTAGTGGATTGAAGTAGTTAATGGCCCATTTAATGAGGTAAGTGAGGTGGTTGGCCTGACTAGACAAAATTTAATCACTCGAAATAAAAACGCAAGGTAGCATATAATAAAAGTAAATTTAGATATGAGGTTGAGTGATTACCGACTCACAAATATGGTGTCAATTTTTGGTCAAAACATAATGTCAATGCACTTAGAACACTTAATAACATATATCCAATTTTAATTTAATCAATTAAGGAATTTTGTAAAACTCACACTAAAAATCACAAGCTATTAATTAACCCAATTTCTAGTCTAAATTTCTCAAAATGTTCTCTTGCAAGTGGCTTAGTAAAAATATCGGCAATTTGATTTTCGGTCTTGCAAAAGATAAGTTTAATATGTCCTTTTTCCACATGATCACGAATAAAATGGTGACGAATATCAATATGTTTGGTTTTAGAGTGTTGAATAGGATTTTTGAAAATATTTATTGCACTCGTATTATCACACATTAAAGGAATGGAGTCAAAAATAATACCAAAATCCAAGAGTTGTTGTTTTACCCAAAGAAGTTGAGAACAACAATGTGCCGCGCTAACGTACTCACTTTCGGCCGTAGAAAGAGCTACCGTGTTTTGTTTCTTTGAGGCCCAAGAAGTCAAGCAAGGACCCAAGAACGTTGCAATTCCGGAGGTACTCTTTCTATCCACCGTGCACCCCGCATAGTCCGCATCCGAAAAGCCTATAAGATCAAAAGGACAATATAAGGGGTACCATAGGTAAAGATTTTGTGTTCCAATCAAATACCGAAGAATTCGTTTAACGGCTTTGAAATGTGATTCTTTCGGATTTGCTTGGAACCTAGCACATAAACAAACACTAAAGAGAATGTCGGGACGACTTGCGGTTAAGTAAAGAAGTGAGCCTATCATACCTCTATACACCTTATCACTAACATTCTTACCGAGTTCATCTTTGTCCAATTTGGACCCGGCTACCATAGGTGTATCATGAGGCTTACCATTAGTCATCCCAAATTTCTTAAGCATTTCCTTAATATACTTTTGTTGATGGATCATGATTCCATCCTTTGATTGCTTAATTTGGAGCCCAAGGAAAAATCCTAGCTCACCCATCATGCTCATTTCAAACTCCGATTTCATTAGTTCCGAAAAATATAAGTAAAGGAGTTCATTTGTTGCACCAAATATAATGTCATCAACATATACTTGTACAACCAACAGTTAAATCGATCGTTGCTTCAAGAACAATGTTTTGTCAACGGAGCCTCTTTTAAAACCATTTTCAATAAGAAATTTAGACAATCTATCATACCAACATCTTGGTGCTTGTTTTAAACCATAAAGAGCTTTGTCTAATTTGAAAACATGGTTAGGCAAATCATTGTTCTCAAAACCCGGTGGTTGCTCTACAAAGACATCTTCTTCCAAATATCCATTTAAGAAAGCGGTTTTGACATCCATTTGGAAGAGTTTAATGCCTTTGTGAGCCGCAAAAGCTATAAGCAATCGTATGGCCTCAAGTCTAGCTACCGGTGCATAGGTTTCATCGTAATCAATACCCTCTTGTTGGTTGTAACCTTGCACCACTAGTCTAGCCTTGTTCCTTACAATTTCTCCCGAGTCATCAAGCTTGTTGCGAAAGACCCACCTAGTACCAATGACGGTACGATTAGGTGGTCTAGGGACTAGGTGCCATACCTCATTTCTTTTGAATTGATTGAGCTCATCTTGCATGGCAAGCACCCAATCTGCATCAGTCAAGGCGACTGTTACATTTGAAGGTTCGATTTGAGAAAGGAATGCATTGTGGGCACAATACTCATTGAGATGAGCGAGATTGTTGAGGGATGATCTTGTTCGAATTCCCGAGTTGAGATCACTTGTGAGATTAGTGAGTGGATGAGAGCTTTGATGTTTCCACTTCTTTGGAACAATAGTTTCTTGTTCCCCCTCAAGAAACATCGATCCAAGGATGATTACTATTGGCCTGGAAGGTTCTTCATCCTCACTTGTTTTGGTTTTCTTGATTCGGAGGTAGAAGCAACATCGTTGGTCTGTTGCTTCCAGAGAAGAAACAGAGCAGAGGTGCTACGTGTTCCCCCCGAATTGCTAATTTCCTTTGAAGGCGACAGTCTACGTGTCTGCATTGCAATTCATCTTTGGGAGCTTCTTCATCCGTGAATACAAAGTCCTTTCGAACAAGACCAATCTCAAACTCATCGTCCTCATCCTCATCATCATCATCCATGTTTTGTACCTGTCCAAGCACACTAGATTCATTAAAAATGACATGGATGCTTTCTTCAATTAACAAGGTTCGTTTATTGTAAATTTTATAGGCCTTGCTATGATCGGAGTACCCAATAAATACTCCTTCATCACTACGTGGATCGAACTTGCCCAAGTTGTTTTTACCATTGTTATGAACAAAACATTTGCTTCCAAAACATCTAAAATATGAAATGTTGGGTTTTCTTCCACGTAATGATTCATAGGGAGTTTTATTTAATATACTCCTTATCATGACACGATTATGAATGTAGCAAGCGGTATTTACCGCTTCGGCCCAAAAATTCTTAGGCAACTTACTAGTTAACAACATTGTTCTAGCCATTCCTTCAAGGGTTCTATTCATCCTTTCAACCACACCATTTTGTTGTGGGGTTCTAGGAGCCGAGAAGTTATGGTCTACACCATTGTCATCACAATAAGCACCAAATGATGAGTTTTCGAATTCGGTTCCATGATCGGTTCTCATTGAAACAAGTTTTAAACCAAGTTTATTTTGAATTTTTCTTAACCAAATTAGAAACTCATCAAATGTCTCATCCTTAGAGCTTAGGAAGAGTGCCCAAACGAACCTAGAGTAATCATCAACAATGACACACACATAACGACTACCACCTCTACTTCTAGTTCTCATTGGTCCACATAAGTCGATATGTAAAAGTTGCAAAGGTTGAGATGTACTCATAATTCTTTTGGATTTAAAGGAACTTTTAGCATGTTTACCTCTAGCACATTCATCACATACTTTATCAAAATCAAATTTTATATTAGGAATGCCTTCAACTAAGTCAAGTCTTTTAAGGGTATTAAGAGTTTTTGTACTAACATGACCAAACCTTTTATGCCATAACCAAGGATCATTGTTCATTACACTCATGCAAGACATGGTGTGACCGGATAGAGAGTTCAAATTAGTTAAGTAAACATCTTTGACACGTCTTCCTTCGAGTATTAGTTCATTAGTAGTGGCATCAAAAATTCGACACATATTGGCACGAAATTCAACAACATTACCCTTATCACAAAGTTGAGAAATGCTAAGGAGATTATGTTTCAAACCTTTGACAAGCCGCACATTGTCGACACAAAGTAAGGATGACTTACCAACTTTTCCAATACCAATTACTTCACCTTTCTTGTTGTCACCAAACCTTACCGTGCCACCATCATACGCTTTAAGTGAGAGGAATTGGCTTCTATCACCCGTCATGTGACGAGAGCATCCACTATCCAAGTACCAATTGCGGCCGCCTCTCACCAAGCCCTCGTTGTCGGAATCGGAGTCGGAATCGTCGGGGTTAGCCATGAGGCATCTTAAGTGTTCAAGTTTTGGGTTTTTTGAGACCTTTTCTTTATCATGATTTGCAAGACACATTTTAGCCTCAAGTTTCTCCTCGATGAGTTCCTCATCTTCCTCGGAGTCGGACATTCCCCATATAGCACTCATGACTCTATGTTTATAGTCCTTTTTAACCTTTTCTCTTCTTTCTTTAGATTTGATTTCTTCCCACTTGGGACATTCTTTAATTTGATGAGTTTTATCACCATATTTAAAGCATCCCACGGTGGAGGTAGGTCGTTTCTTAGGAAAGCGTTTTTTCGAGTAATTATTAGTGAACCTTTTGTTGCCTTGTCCATTGACCAACCCGGCTAAGTTCCTTGTGAACATAGCAAACTCGTCTTCCTCCTCATCTTCTTCATCACTTGGAGAAGATGTGAGGGCGAGACTCTTTCCCTTTGATGACTCACTAGAATGCTTATCGAGGTTAAACTCGTGAGCCATTAGTGATCCCATTAGTTCATGAAGAGATAAGGTTGACAAGTCTTTGGCTTCCTCTATGGCGGTGACTTTAGGTTGCCATTTAGGAGTTAGACTACGAAGGATTTTTCGAATGGTGTCCTCGGACTCGAAATTCCTTCCTAGACTATTAAGCTCATTAATAATACAAGAAAAACGAGAAGAAAAACTATTTAAAGACTCGTCCTTTGACATTCTAAACATCTCATATTGTTGCATGAGAAGGTCAATACGGTGTTTTCTTACTTGGGACGTCCCTTCATAAGCAAGTACAAGAGAATCCCAAATAGATTTTGCCGTAGGACACCCGGAGATTCGACTAACTTCCCCCTCACCAACACAACGTTGAAGAATCGACATTGCTTTGGAATTCTTTTCGGCAAGCTTGAAGTCGTTCTCATTGTAATTTCTTTCCTCTTTTGTCTTGGTGAAACCGTTAAGAATATCGGTTTCCTCAATGGCAAGAGGTCCATTTTGGATGATGTTCCAACATTGATAATCGATACTTTTGATGTAATGTTCCATTTTGAGTTTCCACCATCCAAAATTCGAACCGGTAAAGACCGGGATCTTAGAGTGTTTCTCGGAATCCATTACCCACGAATCAAACTCTAAGGGGATTAGCCTCTATCAAGAGCACGAGGCTCTGATACCAATTGTTGAGTTTATGGATTCGAGTACCTAAGAGGGGGAGGGGGTGAATTAGGTACTATTTTAAAAATTTATAACTTCAACTTTATTGAATTAAAGTAAGTTACAAGAACAAAAGAGATGAGAGGATACTTTGAATAATATTGAAAGATTGAACAAGTATCACTATGAATGTTTGCTGAAGTATGAAAGCAACAATCGTTCTGACTGTATCTATTTGTCTCGGTTTGTGAAGTGTGACTGCAGACCAAATGCGACAGTATGATGAACTGTTACTTCTAAGTTTAAGCGAAACAAAACAAACAAACAAAGTATAAAGCAGCGGAAATAAAGTTGTAGACACCTCGTTTCTGCACCTCCCGCAAACCACCCGGTGATGATTGGGCCGCATGTTTGATTCGCGGAACGATTTGTGACAGTTCGTAAGATTATCGTCAAGTGTTTGCTCAAATATTAATGTCGACCTCTTAGTTGTCATCTACGTCCTGATACGGTCGTTTTGGCGAAGAATTAGAGTACATTCGAGTCCGGTCAAAAACCGTCTCCATTTTCTGATAACTGTTAAAATCCCGAGTCGGAATGTTCTGGAATGTTCCGGATATTTCTATTCCTTATTTCATAAATTCTATCTTTTGGCAAATAGATCTCCGTAATATTCATGATAACTATTAAGGATAATCGAATTATTTCCGTCCTACCATAACTCAAACACGGAAATCTTTCTTCAGCAGGAGGAAACCTCCTGGGAATAGACGCAAGTCTGCGCGCCTCTTCCAAGAGACGCAGTGGCTACTGCGCCTCTTCCCAGGCCCTTCTCTGCATGATTTACGTATCTTTTTTCATATCTTTCCGAGATTCACTTCCAAAGAGTCTCCGAAACCCTATTCCGTCGTGTGATTAGTATAAATAGGAGCCTTCATTCCTCATATTTCTCACGCGAGTGTCCGCTCTTCTCTTCTCCCTTTGCATTCTAGACTTCGTTCTTACTATTTGGCGCCTACGTGCTTGGACTTCCGACCACGTAAGCTCGGATCCTTCCGGGTACCAGCCTCTCCGTTGCATGACCGACCAATTTGACCAACTACACTCAATCAACTTAAATTAATCAATCGTTTTCCTCTTACGAGGGCACTCTTTTCTTGCATTCGCGTCGAGCATTCACTAGTCGATTCTTAGTTCATCTCGTTTCGTCAACATGTAAGTCTGAGGGTGTAATAATTCTATTTATTTATTGTATTTTAATTATTGTATCAATTGTAAGGTTTACGTCGAAAGTACCATTAAAATCGATTTCTAAAACCCTTTGTTAAAATCTGTTTTTGCGGATTTCCAGTAAGTAACCGTCGAGAAAAGACGCAGCAACTGCTGCGCCTCTTCGAAGGAGCGCAGTTCCTGCTGCGCCTCTTCGTGAGGCTGCCGCAGTTCCTGCTTCTTTTCTTCTTCGTTTATTCTCTGTAATTCGTTCGCGATTTTATTTGTTTTGTTTGTTTTTGTTAATTCCTCGTCTTCATAAAATTATATCTCACATGTATATTTATTATTCATCATTAGCATGTTTAGTTCGTCATAAATCCGACTTAAATCCCTTATAATCAATATTTGCGGGTTTTCGTTATTAATTTCAAACCCGGGTTTTAGAGATTCAATTCGTTCATATTGGGTCCCTGGAATTCGATCATTGATATAGCTTTCACATATTCGTTGTATATTCATCATGTTTAGTCTAGTTAATTATTTCAATAGAGGACTCATTCACCATGTCACTAATTAATCGTTTGTTTACGTAATTAATCCATCTTAATTTCGTCTCACTCATGTTTTACTGTTTTTATGACCCCTTCATATGATAAATAATCTATTAATCACTTCTGTCCGAGTCAAATAATCTAATCAATCCTTAAATTAACCAATTGACATTAACGATTTGCAGTTCCGGCTTCACAGCCAGAACTCACCCTTGGAACAGACGCAAAGAATCGCCGCCTCTTCCGAGGGCGCATCTGCTGCTCCGAGATGAGTTCGTCTCTCGAACTCCGTTTACGCCTTGACTTAGTTAATTAATATACGTATTAACCAACTATTATCCGTATATCACGCTAATTCCTGTTCGTTAATTTATTTAATTCTTTCCTTTATTCGTTTTCTCAAGTCATCCGTTTTAAAGGTATTTTCGACATAAATCGCCTAATCCATTGTAATTTTCATTATTGTAATTTATAATTATTGCTTTTATCACTTGTATGCTTTCACATGTAATTGAGCATTAAATCCAACTTCGACATTAATTGTATGCCTAACTAATTGTTCACCGACTTAGTCTAATCCTCACATGTTAGGATCAAAACTTGGATGTTGCATTGCATGCATATAACCGACGGTATATCGAGTACGAATAACTTCCCTAATCATTAGTAGAGGCCGCTATCGAGGCGGGCGGGATTAGGTGTTCGATCAAAAGAGCTTCCTAATACGTACCCTCACCCCTTACTCCAGATCTCCGTGAGCACCCGTGTTCATTGGCATCCACGAGAGTCATTCTAGACATAGAATGCTAAGGGTAACGATTGCTTAGTGTTCATGTCACTACTTTGTGTCTTGACATGACACGAGGTATTCGAACGGTTCCAATTTCCCATAAAAATTGGTGGCGACTCCATACAAAATGCAAACGCTTGTTTCTCGCTCCTCACCAAGCGCCCCCGTGGGCGGCCCGCTGTCCACAGTTTGGCGACTCTGCTGGGGAATACACTTACGTGTAGCTAGGGTGAAACTTGAACAAGGTTAGGGAATAGTTTGTACAAGACAATTGTCGGTTTTCATAACTCGGTCTTCCTAGACCGTTTTATTCGGCCTTCCTAGGCCCAACCCAACCCATTCGACCAATCGTCCCGTCTAAACGGTCCTAATTCTTATTTGGGCCTAAAGATGGATAGCGATTGACGCCATCCATACCATGATGCTTACTCTTGTTTGTATCAAGGGCCTTCACTACTTGAGGAAATGGACTAGGAATCGGCCTTACTCTTGTTTGGCACGAGCCTCTCCACAGACTTCGGGTTTGATGGTTCGGTATGGCAACCCACCCTTTAAACCAAAACCCTTCTAAATGCACTCAGCATCCCGTTATAATGCTTGTATAAATGTGTAAACCTTACGTGATCACCATTTCTAAACCGAACTATGACAAATTTTCAAAAATCAAAATCCTTTTTTTCAAAACAAGAATTTCGAAAAAAAAAGGGCCTTCAATTAGCGCAAATCCGGTCAAAACTCTGTCCGTTTGTCATGTCAAAATTCGGGCCACGAGCCCATTTCAAAACCTCACTTCGAGTCCACTCCTACAACTACACTACAGTTGATTAGGACACACATTTTCAAAGACCTTGTCTTTCTTCAAAACTCACTCAACACAAGTGGCACACACCCACTTCACGAGTCAAAACTTTTCCTCTTTTAGCAAGTGTGATAGAATGGTCGATCGTGTTTTGATTCGTCGCCGATCTCTTATCCAGTTTCCAAGATGCCCGGATCAAGTGATGAAACAAATCTCCAGCAACTTCAAGAGAATAGTGATCGTATCCTAGCCGCGCTGGCCCAAATGCAAATCACGCAAGAACAAACCTATGACCGTCTTGAACTTATCGAAGGCCGTATCTTTGAGGTAGAGGGAAGGTTGCCTTCCCCTAAAAGTGAAGTACGCCTTTCCGATGACGAGTCTAAAGATGAGAATCCTCTCGTGGGGATGACTATAGCTGAGAAAAGACTCCAACAGCTGGAGGAACAATTGATGTACCTTAAGGGGAATGACATTTACATGGAGAACAATCGCAAGTATGAAGCCGTCAATTCCAAATTACCAACTAACTTTAGCATGACGGATATCCCTAAATTCAAGGGGCACGAGAACCCTTTGAACCACATCCGTGCCTTCAAGGATTACATGTCTATCAAAGGCATCAAACCCGAGATGTTCTTAAGGATCTTTCCTTCATCTCTTGACACCATCCCAAAGCAATGGTTCTACACTTTAGATCATAAGAAGGTCGCTACTTGGGAGGACGCCGCAATCGAGTTCTCTAAACAATATGCGGATAATGCCGAAATCCAAGTCAACATGCGTACTCTAGAGGTTCTTACCCAAAATGACAAAGAAGGATTCACCGACTTCCTAAGTAGGTGGAGGAAGACTAGTACTCAACTAGTCGAGCGCCCGGATGAGGCTACTCTCGTGGAAAAGTTTGTGGATAATCTCAAGCCCATATATGCCAATCATTTCAGATATCAAAACATCAAAAGCTTCAAAGACTTAACTGTACTAGGGACACGAATTGAGGATGACATCCGTAAAGGACTCTTGTCCAAAACAGTAGGTAGAGGATATCAAGGGTCCACAAGTCGTTCATACGGCTCTACTAACAAGACCGATGAGGTTAACCTTCTCGAGCCATCCAAGAAAACTAGCCCACCAAGGAAGTTCACAAACCTTGGGGATACTTACTCCAACGCCCTAAAAAGGCTAATGAAACAAGGTAAACTCCAACCCATTGGACCTACTCCCGAACCCGAAAAGAAATCCAAGTTCGGGATGAAAATTAATCTTGTGAGTACCATAGGGGCAAGGGGCACGACACAGAAAAATGTTACAAGTTGAAACACGTGCTTCAGGATATGATTGAAGATGGTCGACTCCCAATACCACCAGGAGGTAAACCCAACAACACTCAGAATCCTCTTGGAGTTCTAGTGATTACAAGTGATGAATCTACCTTAGATTGCTCACACCTCATTTCTCCCACCGAAAATGAAATTTATGCGATTGAGAAAGAGGGGTTCTATTCTACTATCTCCCCTACCATCTCCGACTTCATCACATGGGCGAGGAGTGTAGATAGACAAGTTTGGGAGCTAGAGAGCATGGTGACAATCTTACGCAATCCCAACGCGATACCCGAAGCACATGCGCCGCTAACCTTCTCCCAAGATGCCACTATGCAAGAGGTAATTACCATGGTCGATAAACTAGTTGATCAAATCATACGACTAGAAAGCGACATCATGAGAATGAGGGAACTAACCGCAATCAATGGGGTTTGGGCCGATAATGATGAAGACGAGTATCTCATTGAAAACTCCGTAGTCAAGGAAATAGTCCAAAATGGCAAAGACCAAGATGTGGATCACCTAACCCGTTCGGGTCGCCCATATCAAAATGCTACTCAAAACGGTCCAACCAACGTCATCACACCAAATGACAACGAAGATGATCCCACTGACCAATTGCTCAAGCAATTACAAAAGACCAAGGCTGATCTTTCAGTCTGGCAATTAATAGCAAGCTCATTCCCACATCGCCAAGCTTTACTGCAAGCTTTGGCCAAGCTAAGTGTAGCACATAACTCCACTCCTGAAGATGTAGTCAACTTGGTCTTCCAAGAATCACCGAAGCTAAGTAATCCTATTACTTTCTCAGACGAAGACTTACCACCTTTTGGCGCTAGTCACAACCTTGCTCTATACATCACTGTCATTTGTCTAAAGAAGAATGTGCCAATGACCTTGGTAGATGATGGCTCCGCGGTCAACGTTATACCCCTCAAAACGGCATACAAGCTAGGCATGAAAGAGTCGGATTGGACTCCCACCAATCAAGGCGTACGTGCATATGATGGTACACGACGAAAAGTGGGCTAGCCTAACCATAGCTACATGACCAATCGAACGAAAGGTTAACTTCCAAATAGTAGACATCGAGGCTTCATTCAACATACTTCTGGGAAGGCCTTGGATTCATGCTTCCAAAGCGGTAACATCCACCCTTCACCAAAAGATCAAGATCCCACTAAATGGCAAAGTAGTGACGATCACTTCGTCACCCATCAAGGCAATAATCGAGAAACAGTCAAACAATCAAATTCTTGCGGACCCCATATACGAACTTGGGGGCTTCCAAAGCGTAAATGTCATAGAAAGTGAGTTGGCACCCTTATACTACAATCCCTACTCCAACTTAGTGGTCAACCACATACTCAAGTCCCAGGGATACTTCCCTGGAATGCCTTTGAACCCAATTCGGAAAAATACCTTCGCACCACACAAGAAAGGCAACTCAACAAGGATACCACTTGGACTAGGATACAAACCTACGAAAGAGGAAGTCCTCGAAATGCTGGCTCAAGTCCAAAATCGCAAGCACGTGGGAGTCCAAATGAGGCCCTATCTCCCTACCTTAAATGGATACTTTGTCCAAGAAGGGAGTTCGGAGCTCTTTCATGGATTTCCCGAACCTTGGCATTACCTTGAGAGGAAGCTAGCCGGAATCGAGATCTTTCACGATTGCTACTTCATTCCTCCAGAAACGGTTCCTACCGTCAAAGCCCGTCAAGCACCTTGCTTAGACGAACAAGCTGTTAGCCTTTTGTTTGGAGAAGACCGATTCATTAGGGCCGCGCAGGATGAGATCATCACTATGATACTTCAGGACGATCGCTTCAACCCTACCGCGTTGATCACAGAAACTGACACAAAGCAGCAGAAAGGATGGAGAAAGTCAATCAAATGGACCAACAATCAAGGAAGGCTCTTCAAGCTCACCACTGGAGAAGGAGAGATGTTCAAAGGAGAACCAGAAGACGATGAGTTCGAGTCGGAGTCGGAGTCAGAGTCAGAGTCTAGAGGAGTCATTAGAGAGTCTACTCCTGTTGTCATCCCCACTCCCTTCGTTTCTCCTAGCTTAGCCTCGAGTAGTCACGATAGTTCGGGGAATGCCCCAACTACTGTTCCTTTGCCGCCACTGACCATGGATCAGTTGGCTTCTTTCTTTCAACTTTACTCAAATTTTAATATGAATAAATCAGGTTCTGCTTACTCTCTGTGTTCTTTCGAGTGCAATTCTGTTTATGATGATACTGAGGAGACCAAGACCCAGACTTGACCGAAATACCTCCCTACGTAGCCAAAGAAATACTACAGGAAGGGGAAGGGGGACCAGTAATAGAGGATACCGAACCCATCAACGTAGGAACCGAACTAGAACCCCAAGAACTTAGGATAAGAACTACCTTGAGCTCTACCGAAAGGGCCGATTTCATAGACCTCCTAAATGAATTCAAAGACGTTTTTGCTTGGTCCTACAAAGACATGCCAGGGATCGACAGGGACATCGCCGAACATAGGATTCCGATTAAACCAGGTTTCAAACCCAGCAAGAAATGAAGCTTCGACGAATGAGAACAGAATGGGCTCTAAAGATTAAGGAAGAAGTTGACAAGCAATTCAAAGCCGGGTTCATCAAAGTTTCCGAGTATTCTGACTGGGTAGCTAACATAGTACTCGTACCCAAAAAGGATGGGAGAATCCGTGTTTGTGTTGACTTTAGGGACTTAAACAAAGCAAGTCCGAAAGATGACTTTCCTCTACCTCACATCGACATATTAGTGGACAATACTGCAGACCACGCATTATTATCCTTCATGGATGGGTATGCGGGTTATAACCAAATCAAGATGGCCATGGAAGATATGCATAAGACCGCATTCGTCACCCAATGGGGAACCTATTGCTATACAGTAATGCCGTTTGGATTAATCAACGCCGGAGCTACATACCAACGTACCGCAACTACACTCTTACATGACATGATGCACAAAGAAGTTGAGGTATACGTAGATGACATGATCGTCAAATCCAAAAAAAGAGAGGGACATATTGCGAACCTTCGCAAGTTCTTCGCGAGGCTACGGAAGTACAACATGAGGCTCAATCCTCAGAAATGCACGTTCGGGGTAACGTCTGGCAAACTCCTGGGATACGTGGTTAGTCAAAGAGGAATAGAAATAGATCCTTCTAAAATCAAAGCTCTGATCGAAATGCCGCAACCCCAGACAGAAAAAGAAGTCAGAGGATTCCTGGGAAAGGTACAATACATAAGTCGATTCATATCGAAACTTACGATGATTTGCGAACCTATCTTCAAGAAACTCAAGAAAACAGACCATACCATGTGGGACGATGATTGCCAAAAAGCGTTTGACCGAATCGAGGAGATATTGGCTAAACCACCAGTGCTCATGCCACCACAACGAGATCAACCTCTTGGTTTATATCTCACAGTAACCGAAACTGCCATGGGTGCTATGCTAGCTCAAACTGTAGGAAGTGAAGAAAGAGCTATTTACTACCTAAGTAAGAAGTTCTTGGAATATGAGTGCAAATACTCGCAACTCGAAAAGACATGCCTCGCTCTTGTGTGGGCAACGAAGAAGCTACGTCATTACATGCTTAGCTATTCCGTCAAAATATACTCCAAAATGGATCCAGTCAAATACCTCTTCGAGAAACCCGTCCTCAACGGACGTCTGGCAAGATGGACTCTGATGCTTTCGGAATTCGACCTCAAATATGTGCCACTGAAAGTCATAAAAGGTCGCGCCGTCGCCGAATTCTTCGCAGAAAATCCTATCAATGACACGCAAACAATAGATACTTGGTCATTTCCCGACGAGGATATACTTCAAACAGATGTAGACTCCTGGGATCTATACTTTGATGGAGCATCAAACTTAAGAGGATTCGGAATAGGAGTGTTGCTCATTTCTCCTGAAGGTGAGCATACACCGATTGCTGTCAAACTCGACTTCGAGGTGACAAACAATGCTGCAGAGTATGAGGCTTGTCTCATCGGACTACAGGCGGCAGTAAGCTTAGGAATCAAGAACCTCCGGGTACATGGGGATTCATCACTGATCATCAACCAAGTTACAGGATCTTGGAAAATCCGAAGCGAAAGCCTTGCACCCTATCAAGCTAGGATAGACCAAGTGGCTCAATTCTTTGATCACGTAACCTACTTACACCTACCTCGAGAAGAAAATCAATTTGCAGACGCTCTTGCGAAACTTGCATCTTTGATAAATATGCCAGACCACATGATGGACATGCCCTTATGCATCGAACGACGGTCAGAACCGGCTTATGTCCACCAAATTACCGATGAAGAAGAAATCGCGCAGGAACCCTGGTTCCAAGCAATCTTGAATTTTAAGCTCAATGGTACCTATCCACCGGATATGGACAAGAGGGGACAACGTGCTATACGCCTATTAGCTTCCCAATACATTCTCATGCAAGGAGAACTATACAAAAGAACACCTCTTGGTGTAGTCCTACGTTGCCTTGATCATTCACAGGCACGAAAGGTGATGGAAGAAGTCCACGATGGAGAATGCGGCCCCCACATGAGTGGGCCTATGATGGCAAAGAAAATCACGCGTTTGGGATATTATTGGACCACCATGGAATCTGATTGCATCAAATACGTGAGACATTGCCACAATTGCCAAATCTTCGGGAATGTACAACATGTCCCTCTTTCATTGCTCTATACGATGACATCTCCTTGGCCATTTTCCGCATGGGGAATTGACATAATCGGAAAGATAACCCCAGCCGGAACAGGAGGTCACTGTTTCATTCTAGTAGCGATTGACTACTTCACCAAATGGGTAGAAGCGGCTTCCTACACCGCTCTTACGGCTAAGAATGTGGCAAAGTTCATACAAAACAACATCATCTGTCGATATGGTTGCCCACATGAGATCATCAGTGATAATGGGTCACACTTCCAAGCTGAAACCGAGCAATTGCTAACCAAATACAAGATTAAGCATCACCACTCTTCGCCCTATAGACCACAAACTAACGGTGCGGTAGAGGCGGCAAACAAAAACGTTGTCACAATTCTCAAGAAAATGACTGACAACTATAGAGATTGGCCAAGCAAGATACCTTTCGCCTTATGGGGGTATCGTACATCAGTTAGGACGCCCACTGGGGCTACTCCTTTCTATTTGACCTACGGCATGGAAGCCGTACAACCCGTCG
The DNA here is from genome assembly GCF_048544455.1 of Silene latifolia. Classification (NCBI taxonomy): domain Eukaryota; kingdom Viridiplantae; phylum Streptophyta; class Magnoliopsida; order Caryophyllales; family Caryophyllaceae; genus Silene; species Silene latifolia. The sequence goes on along the minus strand of NC_133534.1, from coordinate 9,152,546 downwards.
AACTAGAAATACCATCCTTGCGTATTCTACTCGAAAGCCAAATCCCTGAAGCCGATTGGAAGAGGGATAGATATGAAGAACTCATCTTCTTGGATGAACGTAGGCTGCGCGCCTTACATAATGTCCAAACATATCAAGCACGTATCAAACGAGCTTTCAACAAAAGAGTTAGGCCAAGAAACATCAAAGAAGGAGACTTAGTACTCAAATCGGTTAGAGCTCTTCTACCTGTCGACCCAAGGGGAAAATTCAAACCCAATTGGGCCGGGCCATATCTAGTCAAGTCCATACTCCCAGGGGGTGCGGTTAGAATCACAGACCTAGATGGGAATGAGTTTTCAAACCCCACCAACCTTGACCAACTGAAACGTTACTATGCCTAGGATATGACCAAACACGCGCCTCGCGTAAACCCATGTGTCGCTCTTGTGGCACTAAATAAACGGCCCCTGGCCAAGCTGAAATAAGCTAAGTGTCACTATGCTTTTGCATCTTGACAGGACTGTCATCCTCATATCATCAAATAAACTAAATTCGCACCTTGAGAACAAGCAAAAGCTCATGCTTATTTTCTATGTTCATTACAAGCTCTTGCTTCGAACAATTATTCTTTTACATTTACTCGAACTACGCGCAAGGGTTTGATTTCGCTTTTTAAGTGAATACGTAGGCAATCCTTCGCAGGATTCAACCCATCATATCCAAAATGTAAATAGAAGGACATTTGCATTGCATTTGAAATTCGACAAGAATAATAAAAGAAAATCACAACGGTTTCTTAACCATCCAACCTTTTTATTCCATTCCCTTTTCTAAATAATAAATAGTACGTTACATAATAAAAATAGAATAGGCTAGGATTCTAAAAATCCCTCCTTCTTATTGCAATAATAATAATAATAATCAAATAGTAAATAAAGACTAGGGCTATTCTTCCATCTTCCCTTTGCCCTTGTCACTCTTCTCATACTTCTTGTCACGACCTCGAGCGGGGCGCTCATGCACCACTTCCGACCTAATCACCAACGGTCTTTCTCGAGGCCTGACTCTTCCATTCTTACCAACCACCATCTCTGCAACAGGAGTAGTCTTTGATTTCTTCGAAGGACGAATGACCTGAAGCCCGGCTTCTTCTTCTCCCTCTGTCAGATGCTTCTCCTTCTCTTTCTCTCCCTCGCGCACCTTGTAGTCTACAGGTTCGCGTTTCCTCAGTTTCTCGCGCTCTTCCGGAGTTGCAGCCTTTCTCCACCTCAGATAGGAATCTGACACCCACAAAGCATTGGCGGAAAAGCTCAAGAACCACATATTCCTCTGGGCCCATTTGATAGCCCACTCTCTTCGGCTCTCGGTGGTAAGCGCTACAGCAGTCTGCGGAACAGTATCAAGCCTCGGGATAGTCTGCTTCAGCCCAACTTGCCTCATCAATCTTTCCGGAAAGATGCATACCATGAACTCCAATCCTGGAAGGCGGACAGACCTAGTGGGATCCAAAGAAGACGCTCCAGTGACAGACTTGAGGTGCCACCACGGTACGACCCACCTAATCAACGGGCCATCATCACTCTTCAGCTTGTTCTTCCAATAGTCACAGACCCGAGTGAAATCCACTATGTACAACCGTGTCCTCTTCGCAATCATACGGGAATGATAGGAAAGTGCATGAACTGGGGGCTCGAGCAGTCGGAGCCGTTCCATGAGCCAAACCTACCAAAAGCAGGTATTAGACACCATCCAAAAAAAAAAAAAAAAAAAAAAAAAAAAAAAAAAAAAAAAAAAAAAACGAAAAAAAAAAAAAAAAAAAAAAAAAAACGAAAGGGTGTCTTTACCTGTAAGATGACGGGACTCCCCAAATACGGCAGCTCGCGGTTGGACTTCCTATTATCCAAACCCAAGATAATCTCTCCTAAGCATAAGCAAGCTGGGCTCCTGCGCAGCTCCATCTGCTCGATAAGGCACAAAAGACGGGGATCACCTCGCAAATCTTCATCAACGTGTCTATGGAAGACATACACATGAAGCAAACAGAAGCCAAATGCTCTTCTCCTAGCAACGTAAGAGACAGTGGGGTCAGCCCTGTTGATGAATCGGTCTACAAAGTCCAGCATTCTCACGCCTTTCGGGGTAACCAAGCGATCCACCTTAAGTCTGGTCAATCCAAGCAAATCTCTGAATTTGGTCCTATACCCTTGTGAAGTGGAAGGAATAGCGGGTAAGTGCTCAGGATCCCACCCACCAATAGCAGCAATTTCCTCCGGAAAAGGACAAATATCACCTCCTGGGAACGCGAAAACATGACAATTTGGGTCCCAGTAGTCAAGGCAAGCATCCAAGAAAGGTTTTACAACCTTAATGAGTTTCAAACTCAATAGAGATCCAAGGTTATGAGCACCCATATCGTGCTTCTCAACATTCGAAAATTCATTAGTCCATTCTTTCAAACGGATCTCCAAAGTGTTCATGATGGCAAATTTTCTCTTGAAAATTTATTTTGGGAGTTTCTGTGAGATTAACGGAGAAAAGACGGAAGAATTATATGATTTAAAGCTTCGTCGACGCTTCTATATATACTAATTGCTGTTTCCAAAATCCGCCAGGAGAGACAAACTTGGGAACAAAGCGCTCTCTGCTGCCTATTCAAAGCGACGCTCGTCTTTGCGCCTCTTCCCCAGGCTCACCTTCTGTGATTTCCGCGTTTGGATCTTTCCTAATTCTATAACGAATAATTTCCTATTCCTACAGGATTTTATTTTGGTAAATACGAGCAGTTTACCATGTTTCAAACTTCCTAAAATCGCGGGCACGCATTTCGAGGCGACGTCGACACTTTCGCCATTTTCATCGCACTTAATTCTTCTTTTATTTTTATTTTAATTCATTTATTCATTCTTAGGAAATAAAATTTCATTAAACTTCATAAATTTCATTTCAATTTCATTTTCATTTTTTTAGGAAATAATTCTCTTGTCTTCATTTCAACATTTTCATTTCTACACTTACAGATTTCTCTTTTTTTCTTTTTTTAGGGGGTAACCCTCCCTACCGTCCGGTCATTTCCGGCAAATTTTTTGCATCATTTTTCATTTTTTTTTGCGCTAATTAAGACCATATGTGTATAAAATGTATGCTTTTGCGTGATTTCCATGTAAATTTCGGCAGCACGACGGCGCAAACCGTTGTCTACCAAACCTGTTCAAAGAACTAACCTGCAGGTACAATCAATACAACCCAACATCAAAGGCACTCAGGCCATCATATACACCAAATGAAGCAAATGTACAAGCAAATTGGGGGCTTGCGCCCCAAACAAAGTCCAAAGTCCATGTAAACTGGGGGCTTGCGCCCCAAAACATAGTCCAAAATGTTCAAAATCAGAAGTCAAGATATACAAGTCTACAAAACTACACAAGACTACTGCTGGGCACCCTCCAACTCAGCAACCCTCGCCGTGAGAGCGGCAATCTCGGCATCCCGAAACTCGAGCTCCCTCAACAGGCGAGCTGTCTCCTCCCGAGCCTGGGTCAACTCTCGCTCCGACTCACGGCCAGCCTGTAAACAACAACAAATTGGCTCATGTCAATCGATTCAAACAAAACTGAAAATCAAAAGTCAAAAGAGATCAAATGAGGTTCATACCTGACGACCTCGACCACCGACGAGTGCCTCAATGGCGGTAGCTCGTAGCCGATTGGCCACCCTCCATAGTGCCACGAACCGAGATGGCGCGACCTGCATTTCAAAAGAAATTCTCAGTAAATTGAACAAGTTTAATCAAATGTGTTCTTACACGAAAGGTGTATAAACTGGAGGCTCACCCTCCGAATCAGATGCTGCCAGTCGTCTAGGCCAGCATCCGTCACAGCTACGTCAAAGTCACGCAACTCGGAGATCGTCGTCCTCCCAGTCGCGTCAGTGTACTCAAGGGTCTCGGGGTACACTGGGGGCTCGATGCCCGCCGCCTCGACCTCCTGAAAAGACAGATAACTCTCATTAATCGATGATCTTTCGTCGTAATTCCCGAAGTCAAATCAAAGAAAAGTAAAGGATACTCACCACTACTGGCCAGTACGCCAACCTCCCGTAAAGGAACGCCGAGTAGTCCTCGCCAACGAGAAGAAGGTCATCGCCACTGGCACCAGCCAGGTCCGCCTCCCTCTCAGCCTCAGTAGGCTCCCTGAACATCGTCCTCGGAGGATCAACGGGAACCGTCAACGCATCCCGAGAGCACTGACAAGCCAAACGCTCGCCCAGATACCACACGGGACCCATCGACGTCCACAACAGCAGCCGACTCGGGCTCCTAGGTCGAAGGACCTCAGCGACGAAAGGAGGTGCCTCAGCGTACTCCGCTCAAGGCCTGGGCACCCACTGCAACAAGATATAGCAAAGATCATTCCTATGATCAAGCAAAGGCAAAGCAAAAGGAATATAAATGAATAATACGAATGGGATACTCACGCTGCTCAGCTGAAGGGCGTTCACGTCCCGCCGATAGACATTGTGAGAAGAGCGCTTGCTCTTCGTCCTGCACATCACCCAATCCCTCACCACAGGATAGGCCTTCTCCAGCAGCTCCGTCCTCTTCGGCGCAAGACTCGGGAAGTAGGAGTACACCCATGCCTGTAAAACAGAATAATGAATGACGATCCTTCGTAATTCGATAAAGAAAGGAACTTAATTTGCTATTAAAGGAAGGTTCATACCTCCAACAGCAGTCCAGGTCCGACAGCACCTGGAGAAGTCCCCTTCTCCATCAACTCCAGACGAACCATGGCCCTCATAAAGTGGATGAGGACCGCAAAACCAGCAGTGACCCAGTCCCAGCGCCCTAGGGAACTCAGGTCAGAAAGAAAGGGAAGAAGCTTCGTCGACAGCCTCTCGCCCTTGTCTCCGAGGTAAATCGAAGACAGAAACCACCAAAGCCACGGGCGAGCCCTCTGCTCAGCTGTACAGGGAGGAGGAGCCGTCTCCCTCCCATCGATCGTCACCAGCGTCGGGGTCTTCCCCGCAAAGTAGTCTCGGACGTAGGTATTGGGTACCAAGCCCGGCACTGCAACGGCCTTCGGCGACAGGTTCCAGCCGATCAACCTCCTCGCCTCAGCCGAATCCGCCCTCATGGCAGTCTCCGGCCACACCTTCTCCTCGGTCCCACACGGCAGACCAGAAATCATGCCGTAGTCCTCCAAAGTAACTCCCACCTCACCAAAAGGCAGGTGAAACGTGGAAGTCGTATCCCAGAATAGGTCCAAGAAAGCACGGACCAAGCTAAGGTTAGCCCGCAACTTCCTCTTCACGATATCCCTCCAGACCTGAACCAGAGGACCGAACGCACCACGCTCGATCATGGCCCTCTCCTCCGCCGACAGCCGCTCGTAGTGCTCCATCGCTGTCGTATAGCCCGAGAACGACCTGATGTTCCCGGCCTCCTATTATGATTTGAAACAGAGCTATCTTTAGTTTTGAATGGAATATGAAAGAAATTTGGACAAAAGAATGAAAGAGAATGGATAATGAGTAGTGAATTCCTATTTACCAGACTCTTCACCGTCCTGTAGGATAGGTGACCCTCTGCAGCCCACACCAGGTGCCTACTCTCCCAGGTCTCGGCCCACGCAGGCGCTCCCCTCAGCTGACGACCTCCTCGCCCAACGTTGGCCCGTCTCGGAGTCTCCTCCTCCTCGGCAGCCTCCTCCTCGTGAAACTCAGTGGCCATCACCGCGTCGGTGAAAGCCTGCTCCAAAGCCTCCTCAACCGCACTAGCGTCTATCTCCATGGGAGTCCTCCCAGAAGTAGAAGCATCATCACCTGCAACATTAAAGTAAAATTAGGCCGTGTCAAGTGACGACAAGCCTTTGATTAAGGAGTTTTCGAGCCTCCAAAGCTCTGAAAACGCCCCTTTCCGGCCATCCTTGGCCATATTCCCGCCAACCCAATCGCTCATGTGATAATTGGGTCAAGTCAAGTCCAAGTCAAAGCTTAGTTCCGGGTTCAAGTCGAAAATTCGGCAGCATTTCGCTATAACGGCGATTATGCCCTAGAAAGGTGTCTTGAAAAAGTTGTTACAAACCAAAATTCCGAGATGGTAGGAAGATTACCCATCACTCAAGGATTCCAAATATCAAATTTCGTCGCCAATGGACAATCCTAAGGCTATTTTCGAAGCAATTTACGGTTCAGCTGTGAAACCGTCTCAAAATTCGCTCAAGGGCTCAAAACTCGATGAAAATTCAAAGTAAATACATGGTTATGTTCCTAACATTGCCTACTATCCATTTCTAACGTCAATTTGGCAAAGCAAATCCATTTGGGGGAAAAGCCCCAAATTTTCGATCAAAGGGTCAAAAACCCTAGTTCTTGCGGCTCAAAATTCGACAAATACGGATGATCAATGCAAGATTAAGACACATACCTCGATTAGTCATATTTCAAGCAAGCTTTTGGATCCAACCTCGACGGAAATGGTGAAGATTTGAGAGAGAAATTGCGAAATTTGTGTTTCGAAATAATGAAACATAAACCTTCTGATTTCGTGTTTTTACGCGGAAATAGCCAATTTGGGGAAAAGACGCAGCAGGCGCTGCGCCTCTTCCAAGAGACGCAGCTCTTGCTGCGCCTCTTCTCGGTGTTCCCTCCATACGAATTTTCAAAAATTCGTTATGAGTTCGTTATTTGTGGGCCCATCTTTGGTGCGCCTCTTCTTCAACGCTATTATATTCTTTTGGTCCGTTTCGATGATTTTTTTTCTTTCGTTCCGGCCCGCGTTTTGTCCAGCGCAGCAGTATTTTGCAGTATTGCTCGAATCCTTTTATCCAGCGCAGTAGTATTTTGCAGTACTGCTCACTCGAGATTTCTTCTACGACGATCAAAATGTTCCTAGTCGTTTACCCAGCGCAGTAGTATTTTGCAGTACTGCTCACTCAAAATTTCTCCCATGACGATCAAGATGTTCTTAGTCGTCAATTTAATCACCCAACGAGAGTTTGCTTGAGGACAGAGACAGGCAGATTCCCCAAAGTCATCGCTTTATTCCCCAGTGAGAGTTTGCTTGAGGACAGAGACAGGCAGATTCCCCAAAGTCATCGCTATATTCCCCAGTAAGAGTTTGTTTGAGACCGACGCAAGCAGATTCAACCTCAAATTTCGCCAGAGTTCGTTTGAGACCGACGCAAGCGGATTCCCCAGCAGTTTCTACCGACGTCTTGCTGCTTTCAACATTTCTTGTTTCCCCGCGAAGTTCGATTAAGTCTCAGGTATGTTCTCTCCTTATGGCTGGCGAGCTTCCTTACGTAGTCTAATGAACTTTAAATGACCCTCCCCGATAGTCGACAGACTCTAAAATGTTCCCGACGAAAGGTCCTTGGTTCAGACCCCTTGAGCCGCCTCGCGTCGCCATAGTCGTCAGGTTGTAATCTTCGATTGACCTGATGGCTATACTTTGACTTTCGCCTTGTCCAAGCCTCAGTCAAAGTGGGGGCTCTGTAGACACCTCGTTTCTGCACCTCCCGCAAACCACCCGGTGATGATTGGGCCGCATGTTTGATTCGCGGAACGATTTGTGACAGTTCGTAAGATTATCGTCAAGTGTTTGCTCAAATATTAATGTCGACCTCTTAGTTGTCATCTACGTCCTGATACGGTCGTTTTGGCAGTAATTAGAGTACATTTGGAGTCCGGGTCAAAAACCGTCTCCATTTTCTGATAACTGTTAAAATCCCGAGTCGGAATGTTCTGGAATGTTCCGGATATTTCTATTCCTTATTTCATAAATTCTATCTTTTGGCAAATAGATCTCCGTAATATTCATGATAACTGTTAAGGATAATCGAATTATTTCCGTCCTACCATAACTCAAACACGGAAATCTTTCTTCAGCAGGAGGAAACCTCCTGGGAATAGACGCAACGCAGTCTTTGCGCCTCTTCCAAGAGACGCAGTGGCTACTGCGCCTCTTCCCAGGCCCTTCTCTGCATGATTTACGTATCTTTTTTCATATCTTTCCGAGATTCACTTCCAAAGAGTCTCCGAAACCCTATTCCGTCGTGTGATTAGTATAAATAGGAGCCTTCATTCCTCATATTTCTCACGCGAGTGTCCGCTCTTCTCTTCTCCCTTTGCATTCTAGACTTCGTTCTTACTATTTGGCGCCTACGTGCTTGGACTTCCGACCACGTAAGCTCGGATCCTTCCGGGTACCAGCCTCTCCGTTGCATGACCGACCAATTTGACCAACTACACTCAATCAACTTAAATTAATCAATCGTTTTCCTCTTACGAGGGCACTCTTTTCTTGCATTCGCGTCGAGCATTCACTAGTCGATTCTTAGTTCATCTCGTTTCGTCAACATGTAAGTCTGAGGGTGTAATAATTCTATTTATTTATTGTATTTTAATTATTGTATCAATTGTAAGGTTTACGTCGAAAGTACCATTAAAATCGATTTCTAAAACCCTTTGTTAAAATCTGTTTTTGCGGATTTCCGATAAGTAACCGAGAAAAGACGCAAAGAATCGCCGCGCCTCTTGAAGGAGCGCGATTCTGCTGCGCCTCTTCGTGAGGCTGCCGCAGTTCCTGCTTCTTTTCTTCTTCGTTTATTCTCTGTAATTCGTTCGCGATTTTATTTGTTTCGTTTGTTTTTGTTAATTCCTCGTCTTCATAAAATTATATCTCACATGTATATTTATTATTCATCATTAGCATGTTTAGTTCGTCATAAATCCGACTTAAATCCCTTATAATCAATATTTGCGGGTTTTCGTTATTAATTTCAAACCCGGGTTTTAGAGATTCAATTCGTTCATATTGGGTCCCTGGAATTCGATCATTGATATAGCTTTCACATATTCGTTGTATATTCATCATGTTTAGTCTAGTTAATTATTTCAATAGAGGACTCATTCACCATGTCACTAATTAATCGTTTGTTTACGTAATTAATCCATCTTAATTTCGTCTCACTCATGTTTTACTGTTTTTATGACCCCTTCATATGATAAATAATCTATTAATCACTTCTGTCCGAGTCAAATAATCTAATCAATCCTTAAATTAACCAATTGACATTAACGATTTGCGATTCAAACTTCGGAGAACTCACCCTTGAAACAGACGCGAAGAATCGCGCGCTCTTCCGGAGGGCGCATCTCTGCTGCGCTTTGTTCCAGATGAGTTCTGTCTCTGAACTCCGTTTCTGCCTTGACTTAGTTAATTAATATACGTATTAACCAACTATTATCCGTATATCACGCTAATTCCTGTTCGTTAATTTATTTAATTCTTTCCTTTATTCGTTTTCTCAAGTCATCCGTTTTAAAGGTATTTTCGACATAAATCGCCTAATCCATTGTAATTTTCATTATTGTAATTTATAATTATTGCTTTTATCACTTGTATGCTTTCACATGTAATTGAGCATTAAATCCAACTTCGACATTAATTGTATGCCTAACTAATTGTTCACCGACTTAGTCTAATCCTCACATGTTAGGATCAAAACTTGGATGTTGCATTGCATGCATATAACCGACGGTATATCGAGTACGAATAACTTCCCTAATCATTAGTAGAGGCCGCTATCGAGGCGGGCGGGATTAGGTGTTCGATCAAAAGAGCTTCTTAATACGTACCCTCACCCCTTACTCCAGATCTCCGTGAGCACCCGTGTTCATTGGCATCCACGAGAGTCATTCTAGACATAGAATGCTAAGGGTAACGATTGCTTAGTGTTCATGTCACTACTTTGTGTCTTGACATGACACGAGGTATTCGAACGGTTCCAATTTCCCATAAAAATTGGTGGCGACTCCATACAAAATGCAAACGCTTGTTTCTCGCTCCTCACCAAGCGCCCCCGTGGGCGGCCCGCTGTCCACAAAAGTAAGCACTTGAACACGGGATTTTTGAATTGGTTCGGCAAGAAACTCAAGTGCCTACGTCCAATCTACCTTTTTATTACTTTCCTTTAGTGATCTACTCCGAAAACTAAAAGACCCTTGTAATAAAAGACGCCAACCTACTCCGGTTGCAAAGCTAGTACAAGAACTACTCCGTTCTTATGACAAGCTAACTCGCAATCTACTCCGATTGCCAACTCACAACCTACTCCGGTTGTCAAGAGTAAAAGACTACTCCGTCTTAAACTCTACTAACACACTTAAAATGTAAAGGATCAAGTTTCCACTAACACATTCTTAACAAAGAATAGAGGTGGACAACTTTTACAAGATCAACACTTTTAAGCAAGAGAGTTTAGTATAGAAAAGCAACAGTAGCCACGACTGTAGAAACTTAAAGACACTTGAAGACTTTTAAAGGATTTTGCAAATAAAACACGATTTTTAAGCTTTTAAAAATACTTTGCAAATATGGAAGAATTAAATCAGAAAAGTCTTGGGGATTTAATGAAGGAGGGACTCGGTATTTATAGAGGAGATGAGTGAAGGGGTTGCTAGGGTTTTGAAGGGTCAAAGACCTCACATGTGAGGGGCAATAGCAACCACCTAAAAACTTGCACAAAAAAGGAGTCTTTTGCAAAGGTAAGAATAGAGAAAGAAGGTTTGAAAGATAACCTTAAATGCTCATGCAAAATCAGAAAACAAAGGATGTGAGACAAGTCACATGATGACAAGTTAATACAAATATGGCAAAAAGCAATTTTTGTTTTCTTAAAAACCAAAGGATTGAATTTGCATAAAGAGGAAACATTTTGAATAATTCAAACCACTCTTTATTGGATACTACCTCCTTAATAAAAATCTGAATTTCTCTCTTTGAAAATATGAGTCACGTGAAAGCATTTGAAAGATAAAAGGAAGCTTCAAGTTTTTACGAGTTGTGGCACAGTCCACTCAGCTGTTTACTTGTTGAAGCAACAGTCATCTGGACTGTTTCTATTACGCTACTATACTTAACTTTCTCACTTGTACATTAGATGACACACGACTAATTACAATGGGATGATAAACAACTTCAACACTTCTTAATCCAAGCTTGATTACATCATTAATCCTGAAAAGGTAAACTAAGATAACACAAATCAAATGGGCATGTTATCATCAACATAAGGAACCCAACAACTTGATTTTGCTTATGGTGAATGAATGCCATGGAAGGTTATGGTATTTGTGTTTGTTGTATGGGGAGAGCCTAACGTCACCAAAAGAGAAGATGTATGGAAATGTATCTAAAGAATGGCTTGCTAAGCTTAATGCTCCATTTCTGGACATTCAATTCAAGGGACCAAAGTTTACTATGTGCAATAAAAGAGAAGGGGAACAACGTGTCTTGACATTTAAGATCTAAAGGAAACAATCAAACAAAGGTCGCCGTCCCCAATTATCAATGGTCATCAAATTTAGTACGGAGTATTATACATATACGAACCATGAAATGTATTATGTATGACCCAAAACACCAGCGTAGTGCTTTAAACAACTGTCTTGAACTCTAATACAAAGTAGTAATACTTATCCATGATCAAGTCAATAAAAAGAGGGGTGAGACAAAAATGGCCAAAAATCAAGCAGCCTGTACAAATTTGGGTGACCAATATTCCCCCGAAATCAAAGAAACAGTAATAACCAGAGATGCTACAATCAAAAACAATAATCGGCAAGAAACAGTTTTCATAGACAATAGACACTTTAGGTAATCAGCACCTTTAGTTAGCCTGAACACAAAATCCCTAATAAGCACCGGCAGGTGTTTGACATTCGTCTTTCAGAGACCCCCTACTCCTTGGTTACACAGCACTCCACCAATCAATCAAACTTCCTACCACATTTTATATCTTCTTTCACTAATTCCAGGTCCGATTTTTACCACCAGACCGCTCAGCTCTCGATATCATGTCAGCCACTCTTTTTTCCATCCAATTAGTAATGTGTTTAGCATCAATTTTCATCCCTCCTTCCCTTAGTTTTTGGAAACTCAAATTCATCGGCATCATTTCACAATTCTTAACATCAGATAATAACCTATCAATCATCTAGCGTAACTAATGAATGTCCAGCTAGCGTAACTAATGATTGAGATCGAGACACTATATTTTTTTTACAACTAGATATTTTCATAAAAGATAAACAAATGATTGAGAGTCGAGACGGATAAAATATTTTTCAAGGATTATCAAACAACGAATATGAAACGCTCTTTCTACTCCATATGAATATATATGTTGAAGATATTGGGTTGCCGTAATTTAGAAGTTTGGTGCGATAACTATTTTTTTGGATAATCAATAATTATAATAAAAAAAGAACGGCAACAATAGCAACAACAATAATAACCATAATCGTGACAAAATATAAACAAAACTAACAAAAGTTATGATAGAATGCAAATAAATCGTGGCAAAATTTTAGTAAATTGTAGTAAATATATATATGGTGTACAGATGCAGACCTGAAAGCACAAGTCACATCTTTACGCCAAAGAAAAGCCAAGCCCCCGGTCCTACCTACACTATCGACCTCCATACCGTCGTAATCACTTACGTTTTCTTTAACTTTTTGTATGATTTTTTCGCTTCTCTTTAATTTTTCTGTGTCATTCAAATCTTAAACATTTATAAACAGTACATAAATATTTTAGGAAACTCGATTAATTGTAAATATATATATATATGGGCAAGCATTGAACGACATTACTTGTATCTACGAAAAATTTTTGTAGCTGAAGGTGACGCTGTAAATTAGTTTCCAATTTCGTAAATTAGTTGATGACAATGATGGTGTAATTTCTTAGTGAATTGCAATTTTTGAAGTTGTTTAATAATTATATTTTTTAATAAAAATTACATGCATCTTTATATTCGTGATTGATATTTTTTTTGTTTTTATGCAAACTTAAGAGTCCGGTTTTGGTCAATAGCTAGTTTCCAAGATGGGATCAATGAGACTGGTTATGAACCTGTTTCTTATGAATCAAAGAGATCAGTTATTTATGACAACTGGTCTCTTAAATATGATAAAAGAGACCATTCAAAATAACCGGTTTCTTACCTAAGACACTTATGAGATATAGACCGTATAAACTGGTTTCTTAGCCTATTTTCAACCGGTTTCCTAGGCTTTTTTTTGTAGTAGTGATTTTTAAAATAATCATAATATCAATAACCTCAAAAACATACCCGTGCAATTTTGCACGGGTTGAAAACTAGTTTCTTTGTTAATAGTGGCTATATTCTTTTGATCTTTATAATTTGTTTGCTCTATTAATTTACCGGTCATATTTTTTATCGTTTATGTACATAAGATGCTTTATTTTTAAGATCATTTTTATTAATTCCTATCAAGTATTTTTCTAAAGGGTATTTTTAAGATCATTTTTATTAATTCCTATCATTTTTTTATCGTTTATGTACATAAGTATTTTTTTTAAAGGGTTATTTAATGAAAATACTCTGACCTATGAGTGTCCCTTTTCAAATTACTCTGTACTATGAATTAACTATGAATATCACCAACTAATGTAACATTCCTCTCATATGAGAACAAGTGGAAGGGCAACCTGCTTATCCGGTTACCTTTGTTAAAAACATAAAAATTAACCTATTTTCTTATTTCTTTCTATCTACCTTACCTTACCGTATTACCCGTTCCTTTTTTTGTTACCTTTTATTCTCTCTCCAAAGTTCAGTTGATTCTTTATCCATCATTCCTCTTTTTATTCCTTCCTTACTATGATCAAGACTAAACAAATAAGTAATCATCACTAATATCTTTAATTTTCTGATTAATCATAGTATTATTATCAATCAAAATATATAAAAAGATTACTAAAATAATGATGCACTAATTCATTGATAAGTCCATTTTATATACATTTTAACCCCCTATTTTAGCTATATTTTACATGTCATTTGTACTATGTTAGTGATTTAATGAGCTAATTCCGTGTTCTAGTTGTGTTTGCTTGTTCTCATTGTGTTTTGTAAGAAATTAAGCTTTTAGTAGCTTTTTCCCGATAATTTAGCATTCACTCAAGTTCACGAAGCTAATAAGAACAAGTAATGATCATGCAAAGGTGTTTCGGGAAGCATAGGGGCATTTTGGGAAGAAATTGGAAAACCCGAGCAAGAGGAAACCAATCTTAATTGGCGGATATGTAAAGAAATGAAGACCAAATGAAAGCCCATGATAAGAGTTTGCATTGGATACTAAATGATGCTTAAAATACCTTAGACGGACGCATAAAGACATAAGCATCGGAATCTGTATCAACATTAAGTACAAAGTTAAGATGGATTTAAGAGGAAAATGGGAAATGCCACGACCCCGATCGGGTGGGGTGGCCCCGATCGGAGTTACCTCCCTCTTGATTGTTTACGTTACTCCCTTCACTCCTATATAAAAGGTGTTGATCCGAGACTTCATAGACACTTCTTACACCTCTTACACACCTTCCACACCAATTTTATACTCTCATTTCAGTTCTTAATTAGTTTATGTTAGATTAGGTTTCCCTTAAGCATTTCCTTATTGTAATTTGCTTTAAACATTCCAAGTTCATTTGCAATTTCCATTTCAAGTATTTGTTCTTCTATATTCAAGTTATATTTTCATTATAAAGGTAATCTCATTTCTATTACTACTTTGTTATTCCTTTGTCATTTCCATTTACTAATTATATATCATGTTTACTTTATCATTTGTCATTAGTTTAGTTTACATTATGAAATAGTAGTTAAAATTGTCTAGGGAAGAAGGGAAACCATGCATAAGTAGTTTTTGCAATTGTTGAACTACGATGTTATAATATCGTTTCTTCACATGTTTGTATTGTATTGTTAGTCTTTGATAAATGATCACTATCTTAGATTAAACTTGTTAATTCACTTTAATAAGTCAAGAGATACGAAATTGAATTAGACTAAGCATGTTTTAGTAGACGACCTAGTCATAACAAGAGTTCGCTAAGACCCGATCTATGGTTGACAATAAGGCCGAGATGTGGTTGTCTTTAAGCCTAAACAATTAACAATTTTATCAACTCCTATGTTTAACATGAACATTTACATAATTTTCATGTGTGACCCGACCTCCCTTAACTCTTCCTTTATTGTTATTGTTTACAAACCCAATCATATAATCAATCGATAACCGACCTAGATAGAATTCACCCCATAACAACATATATAACAACTTCCGTCTCCTTGTATTCCGATCCCTATTACTACATTCATTTGTGCCTAAGGTATTTATCTTTGATTAGGTTTGCGACAAATCCTATTATTCAATCAAAATATATAAATGGATTGAATCTTTGTGATAGATGAGCACCAGCAGTTTGAACTTCATACATCCACCATCTGCTACCACCATTTATCCCATAAAGCCTCCTCAACACTCCCTCACACCAAACAACACTCAAGCTGCCAAACTCCCGCCAAATTCTATGGCTAATTAACCTGGCATATTCAATAGAAACTAGAGCTTTGGCGGCGACATGTTTAAGGACTTGGTCAGGTTTCGTTTTTTACGCCGGTGCTGATTCTTGGAGGTCGCGGTGGTAGGTTTAGGTGACGGATTCGAATTTGAGGGTAGGGTATTGGATTAATCCGCTTGAACTTCAAGTGGTGGTGGCGCTGTAAGAGAGGAAATGGGGATTTGGGGGTGGTTGATTGAGGCGGGGACCGGAGGAAATTAGGGTCTAAGAGGATCAATTGAATGTTCGGCAAAAATCAGAAGATTAATATGGAAGATTAGGGATTAATATGTTTGATAAGTAAGTCATTTCTATTAATTTTCCAAGCTCTGGCCTCATTACCTCTCTTTGGATCAAATTTAGTGCAACCCCAAACTACTTACTCCTACATATTCACTAACATCTTCCACGTTTCTTAAATCGGAAAATTCACAAAGATCTTCCACTTTCATTATTTGTCCAATATTTGTGGTTAATATAACATATAACCCCACATTCTCTCTCCTACTTTTATTTTCCTGAGCATACTACTACTCCACTAAATATTGGTTCAAAAGTAATGTGGAAGATCATATAGAATAGGAGGGAGTATATGGAAAGACTTGAGACCAATATTCTCTTTTTAACAAATTGCATTAAGGCAATTCATCAAATTTTGTTTATTCTTCTTTGTGTTCTTGGACTGTTTAGAACCCAGGAGGAGTAATTGTAAAGTCAGATTGACTTTAATTGCAATTTAAATTGGAATTAAAACGGTTTTTGTATGTGAATGAGGGATTTTTAAACCGTGATATGATTTGAAAATGGAATCAAATTGGATTTTAGAGAAAAAGAGGTAGGAGAAATTGGAATTTTGCATATGATAAAAAAAATTAAGAGGAGAAATTGGGGGTAGTCGTTGTACAAGGAAGAAAATGGGCTTGCGAATGGAAGGAGATGAAGTTGTTAATAAACAAAAAAAAAGGGCCCCGCATTCAAACGTTACCTATTGTACAAGGTGAAAAAGAGGTCAGTTCTGTTATAAGTGAGGAGGTACATTAGTTGGTAATATTCATACTTAATTCATAGGTCAGAGTATTTTGAGAAGGACCTCCATAGTTCAGAGTATTCTTATTAATTAACCCTAAAAAATATTGAGCCTACCTTCATTATAGAGTAAAATAATTTAGGAAATAATTTATTTATATCCTTATTTGTCATTTTACAAATGATTAAGACAATCTACTCATTTACTACGAAATACCTCTAATAAAATCTGCTAATCGAATATGCTAGTCAAACCTGTCATCAAATTCTGCTACACAAATTCTCATTTGTGACGGCCTATATCCGTCATAAGGGAGAGACGGAGTGAATAGTGCCATTTCACAAGCAAATGGGGCGGGTCTTGTACAAGTGGGGTGAATTTTTTTATTGTTTATAGGTTTGGGTAGAATGGAGTACAATTAGGGGATTATTTTACCTAGCTGCTAAAGGTCGTCGACAAATTACTAAATATCGTCGACAATTTTAATAAACTTCCAAATTTGCCCCTCCCTCACACTCCCCCTTATATTTTCCTTTTTATTCAATAACTACCTTTCACGTTCCAAATTTTGAAAAAAAAACCCGACTCAAATTTTGATAAGTAGAAATTTGTCGCGGTTTCCCTCTATCAAAACTATTTGTAAAACCCAATTAAATGTAGTATTTAGTCGGGGTCGAACACGAAGACGGCGGGGGTTGCTACTAGGTGCAACTTAGAGTCAAGTTTAATCAATAATAAAAGAAGGGGTTTTGGTTTTAACTACTAGAGCAATTGAACAAACAAATTGATGAAAATGAATACGATTAATTAAAGGCTAGGGCTTTCGGGGTCATCTAAATGGTTTAAGGGCAAACATGATGAATCAAAGGGTCTAAGATAAGAGTTTATCCTAAGATGTAAAATCAATGTCTTGATTATCCCAAAGGTGACAACTAACTCTCATCAAGCGTCACACTTCTCTTAAACATACAACAAGACCACCACAAACTTTCATTCAATGGGGGAATTAAGCAATAATGAAAAAAAGGCATAAACTTTCACTCATGCGATTCATCAAACACCTTGTGTGCATGAACAAGAAAGATAAACAATCCACCAAAGATCCAAATAATCATACAATCATGCCCATAAATTCCATATAGACTCCCCCTAAACCCTAGAAGGGTATCTACTCACTCATATTGAAGATAATCTTGCTAATAAGAGAAGAAGAACAAGTAACATATAGAGAAGACATGATGATTATTATATCAATTATGAAAGACAAAAGAAATGTAAACAAATGATTAATAAGTAAATAAGAGAGGAAATATACCAACACAAGGAAAGATGATTGCTTGATTGAATAATAAGAAGGAAAACCCTTCAAAATTCCCAATACAATCTTCAACAAACAAGTGTAAACAATTGACAATTACTTGAACTAACTAATTCTTACTAAATAATAATAATAATTATTGAAAGATTAGAACTTGATTAAGGAAAAATTACAATAAATATGGAATGTTTTTCAGATCTAGGGTTGTGTGTCAAAGGGTTTTAGGGGGAGGGTATTTATAGGCTTGCCCAAGATTAAGAAGAAAAGAAGAGAAAAGCCCAAATCGCTGCTCTTTGCTGTTCGTTAGGTGGTGGACCATTCCGCAAGCACTCCTACCGGCAGAACGGTCAAAATGACTTCAATTTTGGAAATTAAGCTGGCAAGTGTGTTCTGCCGGTGGACCGGCTGCCGGCAGGGCCGGCAGAACACTACCTTCAGAGTCTTCAAACTCCTTTGATGTTGCGTCTTGCCGGTGGACCGGCTACCGGTGCTCCAACCGGTAGCGAGGTCAAGCCTCTTTTCCTTCTCTAATTCAATTTAATTCTTCCTGTTGTGTTCTCTACCGGTGGGCATGCACGCCTGCCTTGCCCGCGAACACAACCTCGTGGTCATTTCTTCTTCTTCTTTGCAAGGTGGGGACGTGTTCTGCGCCGGTGGACCGGCGGCTGCCGCCCGCCTGCCGTGAAACACTACACTCAAAGCAATTCTCACCTTCTTCTTCATGTAAAGGCATAGGGATGCCTTCCTTGCCCCGATTCCTCCATACTTGACTCGATTCCTGCAAGAAGATACACCAAATCACAGGTACGGGAACCGGGCACAAAATACGAGGAAAGGCATACAAAACCGACTCGATATGAGTCGGAATGCGTAAAAGAAGAGGGAAAATTAGGTGTAAATAAACCATGTATCAACCTCCCCACACTTAAACCTTACTCGTCCTCGAGTAAGTTCAAAATCAATGCACAAGTCCCTACTATAATAGATATGGAGAGTGGGTGCACAATATAAGCATCACTCAACTAAGCTACTACCTAAGTCGATCGAGTATTAGCGCACTCAACGCCCCTTCAACTCACAATTTGACACTCATGAGGAAAAAGTGCCCTATTGCAAGGCAAGTTGGGTCTTGCTACAAAAATGCGATGCAACTATCATGTAAGCACGTAACTGAGCAATAGAATGCATCTAACAAAATGATCCACTTTCCTCATCTAAGTGGCCGAATTTTTCAAACGACAAAACACGGTCTTGGTTGGGAGTACCGTCTCAGAAGTGCCAATTGAGGTGCCAACCCCCTAAGCGTGACTAAAGCAACCCATGCGTGACCAATGCTCAAGAAACAAATTCAAGAGCGGGGAAAGGGAAGAAAGTACAAGACCGCCGAGAATTACAAAGCCGACACAAGATTCAACCAAAGGACCCATGACTAAGGGGACCAAGGCAACGACATCCTCACGGTTTTCACTCATCACTCAATGAAAGAACAAGGTGATTTTTGTGATAAATAGTAACCAAAATCACTCGACTAACTCAACTAGCGAAAACGTGCCCGCAATCTAATGTGTAAGATCATCCTATTTCCTATGAAATGCAACAATGGTAGAATGCACACGAAATGAAGCGAGGGTTAAAACGGGGCTAAGGAGAAGGTCGAAACGGGATTGGTGCAAGCACCATTTGGACATGTGGGGCTCAAATCAAGAATCGTCGACACATCTCATCCCATCTCTTATTGCAACACATGAGACACGTCTATGCCCTAACATAGCAATGATAACCAAAACCATGCAAAAATTGCATAAACCCAACTCAAGTAGGAAAAATTTGACAAAACCCTTTTTATTTCAACAAATGGTAACGTCTACACCGTAACAACGGCTCGATTTTCCAAGCCATGCAAAAAATGTGTAAACCCGACTCATCATTGGAAAAACATCAATTTGCCCTTTTTATTTAGCAACGGCTTTTTCTACCCCATTTAATGATGAGGAGGGGTGTTGCTTGCCTTTTTCTTTTCTTTATAACATATATACAACATGACTCACTATTTTGTTCGATTTTTTTCACGACATTTTCACTTTTCTATTTTGCTTTTCATTACAATTTTACAACCTCTTATTTATATACAAAACCAAATACACAACGAAATCCGACCCTAGTGGACGTGCAAGCCATCCACCGTCACGACCCAAATCACCTCCTACGACATAACTACAAAAACCGACCAATTCTTGATTAGGGAAGGGTGGTTATGGGAATGTAGCTATTTTAGGTGGGTTTGCCAAATGAAAAGGCTAAGCTCAAAGGGGGTGAATAAAAAAGGGAAACGATGTAGGGGAGAAAACAAGGCTATTTGGCTATGTGAGGTTCATAAAAACTGATTTTTGCTTCATATCATGTGCACAAAAATGTAATGCAATTTCACGGTCTAAGAACGATGCGACACACTTATGCGTAATGATGTGACACGCCTCGCGAGGAGACCTACTCTCGAACCTAGATGAGGGCGGGGTATGAATGTACCCACCCTAGGAGGCTCTACCCTTACCTTTGAGTAGCTAAGTCGAGCTAAAGGTCTAGTCTACGGCCCTCGGTCTCACAAGATCGGTCTAAACTCATTGGTCAAGCCCTCCTTCCTCGGCTAACTAAGAGGCCACGGGTGCGAGTCACGAGGAGGGGAAAGGCACAATTGGGCATATTAGCTCATCATGGGGGTACTTGGTTCCCTTCCTTGACCATGTTCTTCCTTAAAAATTTATATACAAACTCAATGCAAAAAGAAAGAAATGCAACACAAATTTACAAGTGAACAAATGCAAGTAAGAAAAGGGGATAAACGCAAGGTAACCATGCAACAATTTGAACTAATCCTAGCAGCACATCAACACCAATAATCCAAACGGTCTCCCAAGGAGACACCCAAGGCAACAAAAATTCCCATTCTCCTTCAAAATATCCAAGATACCAAAAAGAAAGAATAGTAAAAGGAGTAAGAGATAGGAAGGATTATACCAAGCGGTCTTCTAGCTCCTTTTTGCCTCAAGTGGTCAATGCGCAATGCCAAGGGTTAGACAAAACATATATATACAATGCAAATTTTTTTTGAATTTTTCAGAAATTTTTCAATTTTTAGGCAATTTATCTAATTTACAAGCATTTACAAATATAAACAAATATTCACAAGAGTGGATATTTCCCTCCCCACACTTGAGATGTACATTGTCCTCAATGGACAAAAGCATAGGGAGTGAATAAGAAAAAGATAGGAACATATTTTTTAATTTTTGATTTTTCAAAGGGAAAATAACATATTTTTGTGATTTTTGTTTTTGAAAAATTAAAAAGACATATTTTTGTTAATTTTCGATATAAGAACTCCCTCCCCACACTTATTTATTTACATTACTTCCAAATGGAAATAAATGTGTGGAGGGAATTCAAATTAAAAGACATGTTTTTGTTTTGTTTTTTTTTTAGGCCCTCCCCACACTTATTTATAGACATGGGAGGGCATATTAGGGAAGGAAAGTAACATGTTTTTGGTGGTTTTTGCCATTTTTCAATTTTTAGTTGGTTTTTTTTTATTTTGAAAATGCAATGCATGCTCTATTCTATATGCAATATTTAAATGACAATGCAAGTTATGCTAAGTGAATGCGATTACTAAATGTGACAATATATTACAAATTTGAAAACTAATGCAATCCTATATGAATGCAACTAAATGAATTACCAACTAAATGCATGCGAAAAATTAAACGTGAAGGAGAGAATTTGGATAAAAAGGGAGAGATCGTACTTGTCATTTGGATTGAATATGAGGAGCATACCAAAGGCTTTGGATTTAAAAGGGAAGATAATAAGCCAACAACTCGGCCTCTCGGGACTAAGACCCCATCTCATCATCATCATCGTCCTCATTGTTATCTCCAGTAGTAAAGTCGGAGCCTTGAACTAAATCCTCGGGGTTGAAGGTGAAATTACCTCCACTACCGCCGGCACCCGGAAAACCTCCCGTGAAGTCTCCACTCATGTTCATCACGCCGCTATCTCCTCCCGTGAAACCACCACCGGATCCCGATGCACCCGCATCACTAGCAAAATAGGGCCGGACGTCTCCTATCCAATGGGCCTCGTGCCCCTCGGGTCTAGACTCGGGCATAGGCGGGAAAATAGGGGCCGAAAAGTAGTCCGGTTGGAGGTTAAGACCTCCGTGGACCATACTCCCGTCCGCTCTTGAATAGTTGGCATCGGGCCAAGTAAAGTAGGAAGGATGGGGGGCATCGAAGGGCACGTAATCCAGTCTACAAAAGTCGTCGTAGACGGGATAGGTACCGGTAGCTTGATCATAATAAATCCGGTCCAACTTTCTCCCCAACACTTCCCTCTCTTTAGCGGCCCTCTCCGTGGCAATGTCCATCCTCCCCATCCACTCGGTAAGAGATGGTGGTAAGGGAGGATAAGACGGTTGGCCCGAGGAGGAGGACTCCCCTTGTTGGAATTGCCAAGGTGGTGGTTGGTGGGTTTGAGGCACGGTGTATTGAAGGGAGGAAGGGGTGTCCACTCGACGGTCTCGCGAATAAACACGAGTAGGATTAGGGGGAGGTTGGTCGGCGGGTGGGTCTTCTTCAATATCAAGGAGGTAGAAATCCTTGTCCTTTTCAATTTTGATAGCGGTGATATTGGGAAGCCGGATTGAGTTCTTGTAATTAATTTGCCAATATTCATGGCCGTCAAGGGGGTTTTCTTTCAACCAAACAAGCTTGGTAGTCAAGTAGTTCTTTGTCAAGTAAGTTTCCCCGGGTAACCAATTCATGGTAGAGAGGTCTACCGGACGGTCCAAATTACGGGCAATTCGGGTGATCATGCCACCCACATGTATCGGGACCCTTTGCCCCGGAGAACTCGCTATCTTTGAAAGGTGAAGGGCTAGGTAGTGAGCCACATTAATTCTGAAAGGGGTGGGTTTTGTGAACAAATAGGACCCCAATATTTCAAGTTCATGGGTCCTAAACACCCATGGCTCATCCACCGCAAGAACGGTGCAACCCATACATCTATGCCACACCCGAATGACGGGGTTGTAGCAACTCATCGCGGGCCTTTTCGCACCAACTTTATCATCAAGGCCAGAAATTGCTTTCCAAACACGGGAATAGTGAAAATCAGCGGGTGGGGTATGTGACGGCGCATTTTCCAACCCAAAAATGTTAGCCAACCGACCCAAAGTGACGTTGTGCTCCCGGTTCATAAGTCTAAAGCTAAGAGTAGCCACCATGTTTGATTGCCGGTGTTTTGTAATCTTAAGACTACTCAAAAATTCCAAAGTAATACGGGGGTAAGTGTACTCATTCATGGTAAATATTCCCCTCATACCACACCCCGTAAAGAGAGCTTCCGTCTCCCTAGCAATCCCAAGGGCCGACAAGGAAGGATGATGCAAAAACTTAGTTGGGGTGAGGGGACGATTTTTGAAGAGAATAAACTTACCCTTCTGAGTTGGAGTGGCAAACTCGACCGTAGGAAAGTCCGGATCGGGGTTTGTATCACTTGCGGCCCTAGCAATCAACTCCGCTTGATCCCTTGCTACATCCGCTCTTGTTCTTCTTCCGGCCATCTTAATGATTGGAGGAGATTGGTGAAGGTTGAGGGAAGTTTGATTGAGTTTTGAGGGAGTTAGGGTTAGAAAGGGGGAAAAATAAGGAGGAAAGATGAAGGAGAAATGAAGGAATGAATTAGAAAAAAGGGGAGTTTCGTGTTATATTTTGCGTCTGAATGTGTGTTTTGCCGGTTGGCGAACCGGCAGCCGGTCTGCCGGTAAAACGCACTTCCCCCTTTTCAATTTTTTCGAATTTCCTTCCTCAGAACTTGACCTCGCTGCCGGTGGACCAACCGGCTGCCGGTCCACCGGTAAAACACTCCCCTCTCTTAATATTCCCATATACCAGGTGTGTCCTACCGGTGGGCCGGCTGCCGGCCTACCGGCAGAACACCACTTCTACTCAAAAATCAACTTCCAAGCTTCAAGGTATGAGTGTCTTGCCAGTGAGCCGGCTGTCGGCCGACCGGCAAAACACTCCTCTTCACCAATTTTCCAAAATCGTCTAAGTCATCAGGTGTGTTCTGCCGGTGAGCCGGCTGCCGGCCTACCGGCAAAACACACTCTTCATCATCAATTCTTCGTGTTTTCAGCTTTGCCAGGTGTGTTATGCCGGTGAGCCGGCTGCCGGCCTACCGGCAAAACACACCATTACTTCAATTTTTCAGCAAATAAGTTTGGCCTCGCTACCGGTGGACCAACCGGCTGCCGGTCCACCGGCAAATCACACCACACAGCCATTTTTTCGTTGTTTTCTTCCAATCAGCTCAATTTTTCTTTAACTCGGGACTCGAGCTTATTCATTGACCCCAGGATTCTTGTTTTCCACAACTACTCCGACGCATGATGTCGGGATTTCGGGTCAACGAAAATAATGCTTGTTTTCTTCGAAAGTGACCTCCGTCACCAATCCAAATAGACAAAGTACGACTCCAAATCTCTCATTATCTACCTAACATGCATGCTATATACAAATGGTGGTTCTTGAGGAACTCCACCAAACCAAATCACTTTCAAGAGTTTCAATTTGCCCTCTCCTCGGGGAGGGGTTCCCCGAGGTAGAGCACTTCAATAGGACCTTTGTTATCACCGTCATAGTAGCGCTTGATTCTTTGACCATTGACCCTAAAAGTTCCTCCTTCTTCACTCCAAAGCTCGAAAGCACCATAAGGAAATATCTTCATCACTTTAAAGAGTCCCGACCATCTTGATTTGAGCTTGCCCGGAAACACCTTGATCTTGGAGTTAAAAAGGAGAACAAGGTCCCCAACACTTATCTCTTTCTTCATGATTTTCCCATCATGCCATTTTTTCGTTTGGTCCTTGTAAATTTTGGAGCTCTCATAAGCCTCCAATCTCAATTCCTCAAGCTCATTCATTTGGAGAAAGCGCACTTCTCCGGCGGCATCAAAGTCAAAATTCATTTCTTTAAGAGCCCACCAAGCTTTGTGCTCCAACTCCACCGGCAAATGGCAAGCTTTCCCGTACACAAGCTTATACGGGGTGGTGCCAAGGGGTGTCTTGAAGGCGGTTCTCAATGCCCATAAGACATCCGGGAGCTTTTGGGACCAATCTTTCCGGCTCTTGTTGGTGACTTTCTCTAATATGGCTTTAATTTGGCGGTTAGAAACTTCCACTTGCCCACTAGTTTGAGGGTGGTAGGCAAGGGCGGTTTTATGCCGCACTCCATGTGATTCAAGTAGAGCTTTGAAAGTACTTTTGCGAAAATGAGATCCGCCATCACTTATGACTACCCTTGGTGTTCCGAACCTTGGGAAAATTGTGCCTTTGAAAAGCTTCATCACAACCTTGCTATCATTGGTGGGGGCGGCAACCGCTTCGATCCATTTGGATACATAATCCACCGCGACCAAGATGTATTCATTTCCATAAGAGTTGGGAAAGGGTCCCATGAAGTCTATGCCCCAACAATCAAAAAGCTCAATCTCCAATATATTAGTCAAGGGCATTTCACTTCTCTTCCCAATGTTCCCAACCCTTTGGCAAGCATCACAAGACTTAACCAAGTAGTGGATGTCTTTGAACATGGAGGGCCAATAAAACCCACCTTGGAGGATCTTGGCAATTGTTCTAGAGGTGGCCAAGTGTCCCCCATAGGCGGAATTGTGAACCCGGTCAACAATCTCCAAGCCCTCCTCTCTTGAAACACATCTCCGGAACATTCCATCCCCACACTTGCAAAACAAATGTGGGTCATTCCAAAAGTATCTCCTAGCATCATTTCTCAACTTCCGCCTTTCTCTTGGTTCCATTTCATCCGGTAAGAAACCACTCACAATGTAGTTCGCAAGATCCGCAAACCATGCCATAAACGGTGTACATGAAGTGTTATCAAAGCTTGGGAGCTCTTGCTCCATGAGAAAGTTTGAAGTTGTTAAAGGGATAGCGGGATTCCAAGAGGGGGATCCCGGTTGATTGAAGTCTCCTTAATGAAGAGGTTTGGTGGAGTTACTTAAGAACCACCGCATTGTATATATTCTCCTTCTCTTTAATTAAGTCTTTACCGCATTTTGCATTTAGTGACATGATCCGAGTAGGAGTTAATCTAAATTAGCTCTCTTTGCATACATGTAGTGTAGTTTGCATTGTCATTTAAATTTAGCATATAGAATAGTTCATGCATTACATTCATTAACCAAAAACCACTAAAAATTTGAAAAATAAAAAAATCTTCAAAAAATATGTATTTTATTTCGAAATTTCCTCCACACATTTATTTCCTTTTGAAATATGTAAATAAATAAGTGTGGGGAGGAAATTCCATCATTTAAAAATATCAAAAACATGTTATTTATTTTCAAATATTCAAAAAATCAAAAACATGTCTTTAATTTTGAAAAATTTGAAAAACACAAAAATATGTTATTTATTTTTCCTATTCTCTCCCTATACTTTGTTCCATTGAGGACAATGTAAATTTCAAGTGTGGGGAGGGAAATATCCACTTTGTGCATATTTGTTTATATTATATTTGTTCATATTTGTATATACTCGTTAGTTTGAAAAATTACAAAAATGACTAAAAATTGAAAAATTTCAAAAAAATTGCATTGTTTATATTATATATATTGCATTTGTCCTAACCATTTTGATAGGCAACACATGAATCATCGGAGAAGACGCTTGGTAAAATTCTTCCAATCCTTTCTCTTTTATCCTTCCTTTCCTTTTTGTATATATAAGTA
This sequence comes from Silene latifolia, assembly GCF_048544455.1. Taxonomy (NCBI): domain Eukaryota; kingdom Viridiplantae; phylum Streptophyta; class Magnoliopsida; order Caryophyllales; family Caryophyllaceae; genus Silene; species Silene latifolia. The sequence continues at coordinate 9,125,972 of NC_133534.1, read as the reverse complement.
TGGAGGAGGACGGGATATGTGATGTGGGTGTTCCTTATGGGAACCGTTTTGGATATGCTTGTGTTGTTGGTGTGTTGTTAGGATTAGAACTTGTATGCATTTAGATTAGACATGTATATATGTGTTCACTCTTACATTCATATAGCTTGTTCATACGTGTAGTTTGCATCCATACACGTTGCATTTCGTTTGTAAAAATTTGCATAGTGAGTCTAAAAGTGGAGGGCATATGTTGACAATGATGATAATTTGTTTTGCCCGTGTCATTTCCCTTTTGATAGCTCGTGCCACTTGATGACACATGTTAGGGTTTTTGCTTGCAAAAAACCGGAAGTCTAGCTTAACAACCAAGTTGCGACCACCTTGTGAGACCGTATTAGGCCCGAGACTTGACCTAGGTCCGACATAGCTACTAAAATGTGAGGATAGAGCCTCCATATGGCCGGTCCATCAAACCGGTCCCGTTTAGGTCATGTGAGTAGTCCTCCTTACGTGGTATGTCATGTCAAAACGCACAAGTATGGTGCTCATTCCTTACCGTAGAAGTGTCAGTGTGCATATTGAGACAATTTTGTTCAAATAAAGTAACCTCACAATAACCATATAAGCTTTTGTTCTACCCTTGAGTCAATTGTTTCCTTTTGTTAACCTATTTTGAGCCTAAGCCTTATCATTTCTATTGTCAACAAAATAACTACATCCCATAAACAACTCACCTTGGTTGAGTAGTTCGTCATTGTGGTTCTTTTGTGGAGTATATTTGGGTTGAAATTTTGGCTCACCTTGAGGTGTATGATCTCAATGCCACATGAGTGAAATCGTGCTTCAACTTTGGCTACTTTTGCTTAATAAGAGGTGAACAAGTCATGAAAAATGCAAGAAAGAAAATCAAAAAGAAAAAAAATGAAGAAAAGAAAAACAAATAGAAAAAGAAAAAATGAAATGAAAAAAACAAAAAGAAAAGAATTTATATTTTTGTGCAAAATAAAGGGTTGATGGATTTGCAATTGAGTCTTATTTTGAAAAGAATGAAATGAATGGTTAGAAATGGCAATCTTTGTCAAGTGATTGTGGAAGAATTCTTTTGCATTGGTACAGTTTAGTGAATTGGTTAGATGTGGCGACTACTCGATCCGATAGCCTCACATGTCATAAAACGGTGCTTGCACCGATACCTTTTCACCTAACCCAAGCCCCATTACAACCCGATTGTCTATTGTATGTGCATCATTTGGCATTTCTCTTGCGGAAATTGGATATAGTACCATATTAGATTGCGGGCATGCTTCGCAAGTCGAGTTAGGAGAGTGATTTTGGCTACTTTTGTCACAAAAATCACCCCGTCCTTTCATTTGAGTGACTAGTGAAACCCGTGAGAGTCAGGCTTTGGTCTCTTTTTGGTCAAAGGTTTGATATGGAGTCGAATCTTGCGTGTGTCGTGTCATTCTTGGGAGTATAGCTAAGTACTTCCCCTTTCCCGCCAAGAATTTGTTTCTTTGGCATCCCGTGTTGTCAATGTTGGCTACTTAAGCTTGAATTAGGGAATCGATACCTTGGTAAGACCCGGAGATGACATCCTCCACTAACGATTCTCTTTGTTCAATTTTTGAAAGAAAAAAACGGCCGCTTAGATGAGGAAAGCGGTTTGACTTTTTGTGATGCATCTTATATGTTGATTCGTGCTTAAATGTTGGATGTATCAAAATTTTCCGCAAGCCCCCACTTGCCTTGCAAAGGAGCACATACCTCATTGTGTTTCGTTGTGAGTTGAAGGGACGGAGAAGGCCCGTTAATTGCCTCTCATCGGTTATTAGTAGTTTAGTTAGTCATTTTGTATTAAGGGTCTTAGTTTAATAAATGAGCTTACTCGAGAGGCGAGTAAGGTTTAAGTGTGGGGAGATTTGATAAGTAGCATTTTAGTTGTATTTTACCCCGCATTTATACCTTATTCCAACTCGATTTTGTGTGCTTAAATGTCTAAAAAGCTCATTTAATTAATAATTTATAATAATTAGTCGTATTGGTTACATTTAATATTTAGTCGTATTGTTATTATAATATTAGTATTATTACTATAATGCGTAGGTGAGATGGGATAAATAAGAAGGAACGAGGAGTAAGACGATTCAACAAGCAAAGCGGGTCAAGATGGACGGAATCAAGTAATATGTGATGCAATGGAGCAAAATTAGACAAAGTCAAACTCAAGCTTGACCATGTGAATCACCATATGCATCCACCGTCATCACCTTACTTCTACATCATCACTACCATTTCTACTCATCACCATTACCGTCATTTCCCAACCACCTATAATCCCTTCATCCATTTCAATCAATAACAACAAAAAAATGCAACCATTCACCACCATTTTCATACACTTTCCACAAACACCACTTCATATGCATCATCACCTCGACATTCACCATCACCAATCCGCAACACCACCATAGCTGAAACCCGACACCATTCAAATCGTCATCGACATCACCACCGCCATTGTTCATCATCACCACGGCATCCATCAATCACGGCCACCATCAATATTGGACTCGGAATCGAAACCGAGTCATTTGGATACGATTGAAGACAAGTGCACTCCTAGCCGGGTCACCGGCTGCCTCCCAACCGGCTCACAACACAAACTTGTTCTCCCAGACGGGCACCCGTCTGCCGCCCTCACCACCGGCTGGGAATACATCAAATATTCACCAAGTTTCCAGGAGGTTCCCAGCCGGTGCCATGACCGGCGGACGGCCAACCGGCTGGGCATCCCTTGCTGCGTGATTCGTTTTGTTTTACACTTCGCTGATTTGGTTGTTTTGCTGTGTGTATAAAGAATCCAAAATCCCTTTTGTCTTTTGGATTTTGGTCGTCATTTATGGCGCACTGTTAGTATCATTATTATTATTATTATTAATATTATTATTAATTATTATTATTAGAATTATTATTAGACCCCACTAGTATAAAAGACACATTAGACAACTTAGATATACCTTAGAAATTAGAATAGAAATTAGATTAGATTATTCTCTCTCAAATATTTGTAGAACCCTAGAAAAATATTTCTCCTCTCTCAATTTTCCTCTTATTAAAGTTGTAATCTTTCCTTAATTAGACTTTAATTACTCATCAAATTAGTTTAGATTTAGTCCTAGTCTTAGTATTTTGGGTTGTATTTGAAGATTTGAAGAAATTCATTCTTCCATTATTCTCCAAGCTTGCTACTTTCCTCTTTGTTGGTACAATTCTCATCTTTTATTTACATTATTTTCATTTGTTTACATTTCTTATGTTGTTTAATTGTTATTCATCAAAAGTATTAGTCTTTATCATGTTTGCAATGTTTACTTGTTTATTGTTGCAATTTGTTGTTAATTTCTCACCCATGAACATGAGTGAGTAGTCTTATCTAAGGTCATAGGGGGAATTTGGGTAATTAAGGGGATGAATTTGGGTTGTTAACCTTTTGAATTGGGTGATTATGTGGTTTCTACTCTTAATGCATTTGAAGTGTTTGTGGAAATGCCTCAATGAAAATTGGACATTTCATTAACATGTTTGGCTTACCTTGGTGCATTGTGCTATTAGATAGTTTTAGAAGTGCTTATAGATGAGTTTTAATGAAAGTTAGAACATCTCTTTGATGCATTCGATCCGTCTTGGTGCTCATGCTATTGGGTAGTCTTTATGCTTATTTGTAGCTAGTTCATCTCGATCAAGTGACCACTTATTGAGGAGCTTAAGGTGACTAAGAAATTAGTCTTAAACCCTTGACCACTATTATTACCCTTCTCTTGTTAGACCTTGTTTCTCCCCCTAATTGCCCTTTGTGAACCCAAAGACCTTAGCCTTCCCTTATTAATTAAAAGCAATTTCATTTAGTTTAAATTTTATACCTTGTTGCATCTTAGTTTATAATTAATCAACTTTGTTTTTGTTTGACTAAACTAAAGACTTAAACAAACCAAGTATCTAACCCCCGCCATCTTTGTGTTCGACACCCGAATAAATACTACTTTTATTTGGTTCTTTATAAATAGTTTTTGGTACTGGAAGTGACGGCAAAACCCGGTCATCAAAATGGCGCCGTTGCCGGGGATGGCGTTAGGTTATGCTTAGTTAGTTGGAGTTTCTAGCTTTAGTCTTTACTTGTTGTTTGCTTGTTTGAGTAGTTATTTGTTTCTTGTAGAGTGAGTGTGTTATTGCTTATCCCTAGTGCCTAAAAACACTAGGAGACTAACGGTTTGTTGAAGTATATGCCTAAGAGGAAATGGTAATCCTTTGCTTAGTGACCCGGAACCGAAAAGGCTCTTTAGAGCTTTAAGAAGAAGGACATTAGCAAGGATTGGGAATTCCGACTTGGCAACTTTAAACCAAGCTAGCACACCCACCCAATCACACCAAGAAACCTTTACCAAAGAACAACCAAAAAACACAATTGATTCCTTCCTACAAAATCCTTTCACAACATACAAATACCCACCACAAAGTCAAACATGAATCACCAAAGTTTCAACCATGGTTACCAAGGTTACCAAGACTTTTACCAAGGAAACCAAGGGAACCAAGCCAATCAAGGCTTCAATCAAGGGTACCAAGATCAAAATTGCAATGAAAACTATCAAAGTTTTGACCAAGGGTACAATCAAGGATATCAAGAGCAAGGGTACAACCAAGGTTATCAAGACCAAAATTTCAATCAAAACTATCAAGGATTCAACCAAGGCTTTGACCAAGGCCAAGGTTCAAATTTTCAAAACCGATATAACCATGATTCCTCTTTCTCACTTGCCAACCAATATTCCAATCAAGAGCCACCACCTCAAGCAAGCAATTTCTTAGGAGATGCTCAATATGACAAATTGTTTAAGATGATAGAAGACTTAGCAAGTTCAACCCTACAAAGCATGAATAACTTCTCCACCCATCAAAAATTTCTTGAGACCCAAGTCTTCGAACAAATAAAGGAACTCTATGCCTCCCAAAGTACCCTTATTCGTCTAATGGGTTCCAAAGCTCTTGTTGACCCTCAAACACCACCGGATGGATTTTTAGGGCAAGGGCAAAATGCTAAGGATCCTATAGAGGTAAATGAGGTCAACACAATCATTGTGGGAGGAGAAGTAGCAATGGAAGAAGCATGCATGTCCCCTAATCTTGGTGATGAGTCAATGCCAATATCATTTGAAGTGAGTGAAGAGAATGATGATTTGATTGTATCAACTACCTCCGAAATTGTTGATCAAAGAAGGTGTGAAATTGAGGATGAGTTTGTTCTTGAAGAAATTATGGGGATAGAAGTTGAGATAAAAGAAGTTGAAACCGATGAAGAAGAGGAAGAAATGGTTATGTGGGAGGAAAACTCACCGGAAAAGCAAGAAGTTAGTGAGTTGGTAGTAGAGGAACCCGAGGTTACAACAAAACCTTCTTATGTACCACCTTTGCCTTTTCCTCAAAGGGTGGAAGTGACCAATGAATACTCATGTGTTGATAAGTTCTTTAACTTGATGAAAATGATGGAAGTCACTCTTCCATCCACGGAAGAGACACCTCACTACACCAACTTTCTTGAAGAAGTTATCTCAAAGCAAAAGAATATCTATGATGATGAGGAAGACCTCCCACCACCAATTCCTTCTAAAATTCATGAAGATGAAGTGTGTGTCAATGATAAGTGTGGGGAAGAGGTTAGGACTTTGGAAATGGAGGTTGATGAATTTGAACTTGCCATACTTGGGGAGTTGAGGAGCCATGAGAAAAACTATGATATTTGTAGTTTTGACACTAGCTTGGAAGATATTGAAACTCTCCTCTTTGGAAATGGTTCGGTTCATTTGGAGGGTCAAGAAAATGAGGTTAAAAATGACAACATCGTGAACTTCAATGTTGAGAAGTTGACTCCTCCACCTCCCACCTCCTACCAATTTACTTGCCTTGAAGAGTTTAGCTCGGTCACTTCAAGCAAAGAAACCCCAAAGAAGATTGATGAGAAACGGGTAGGTGAAGTGTTGATGATAGAAGATGAAAAAGGGAAAGAAGAGTTGAAGCTTAATGTTGGAGAGGATCACCCCAATGTCATCCCTCCCAAATTTGATTCTAGCACTAATGCCCCTCCAAAAATGAAGCCAAGGGTTGAGAATAAGAAACCAAAAAGATGGAGAAAGAAGGCGAAAAGAAAACGGAAATGTGAACCAAGCCTAGAAAATGAAGAAGTTCTTGTCCATGACAAGAAGAAGTTTGAAGAAGAAATTGCCCGAAAATGGTCGGAAGTGCACCATGCCATAAACGGTGTACATGAAGTGTTATCAAAGCTTGGGAGCTCTTGCTCCATGAGAAAGTTTGAAGTTGTTAAAGGGATAGCGGGATTCCAAGAGGGGGATCCCGGTTGATTGAAGTCTCCTTAATGAAGAGGTTTGGTGGAGTTACTTAAGAACCACCGCATTGTATATATTCTCCTTCTCTTTAATTAAGTCTTTACCGCATTTTGCATTTAGTGACATGATCCGAGTAGGAGTTAATCTAAATTAGCTCTCTTTGCATACATGTAGTGTAGTTTGCATTGTCATTTAAATTTAGCATATAGAATAGTTCATGCATTACATTCATTAACCAAAAACCACTAAAAATTTGAAAAATAAAAAAATCTTCAAAAAATATGTATTTTATTTCGAAATTTCCTCCACACATTTATTTCCTTTTGAAATATGTAAATAAATAAGTGTGGGGAGGAAATTCCATCATTTAAAAATATCAAAAACATGTTATTTATTTTCAAATATTCAAAAAATCAAAAACATGTCTTTAATTTTGAAAAATTTGAAAAACACAAAAATATGTTATTTATTTTTCCTATTCTCTCCCTATACTTTGTTCCATTGAGGACAATGTAAATTTCAAGTGTGGGGAGGGAAATATCCACTTTGTGCATATTTGTTTATATTATATTTGTTCATATTTGTATATACTCGTTAGTTTGAAAAATTACAAAAATGACTAAAAATTGAAAAATTTCAAAAAAATTGCATTGTTTATATTATATATATTGCATTTGTCCTAACCATTTTGATAGGCAACACATGAATCATCGGAGAAGACGCTTGGTAAAATTCTTCCAATCCTTTCTCTTTTATCCTTCCTTTCCTTTTTGTATATATAAGTATGGAGGAGGACGGGATATGTGATGTGGGTGTTCCTTATGGGAACCGTTTTGGATATGCTTGTGTTGTTGGTGTGTTGTTAGGATTAGAACTTGTATGCATTTAGATTAGACATGTATATATGTGTTCACTCTTACATTCATATAGCTTGTTCATACGTGTAGTTTGCATCCATACACGTTGCATTTCGTTTGTAAAAATTTGCATAGTGAGTCTAAAAGTGGAGGGCATATGTTGACAATGATGATAATTTGTTTTGCCCGTGTCATTTCCCTTTTGATAGCTCGTGCCACTTGATGACACATGTTAGGGTTTTTGCTTGCAAAAACCCGGAAGTCTAGCTTAACAACCAAGTTGCGACCACCTTGTGAGACCGTATTAGGCCCGAGACTTGACCTAGGTCCGACATAGCTACTAAAATGTGAGGATAGAGCCTCCATATGGCCGGTCCATCAAACCGGTCCCGTTTAGGTCATGTGAGTAGTCCTCCTTACGTGGTATGTCATGTCAAAACGCACAAGTATGGTGCTCATTCCTTACCGTAGAAGTGTCAGTGTGCATATTGAGACAATTTTGTTCAAATAAAGTAACCTCACAATAACCATATAAGCTTTTGTTCTACCCTTGAGTCAATTGTTTCCTTTTGTTAACCTATTTTGAGCCTAAGCCTTATCATTTCTATTGTCAACAAAATAACTACATCCCATAAACAACTCACCTTGGTTGAGTAGTTCGTCATTGTGGTTCTTTTGTGGAGTATATTTGGGTTGAAATTTTGGCTCACCTTGAGGTGTATGATCTCAATGCCACATGAGTGAAATCGTGCTTCAACTTTGGCTACTTTTGCTTAATAAGAGGTGAACAAGTCATGAAAAATGCAAGAAAGAAAATCAAAAAGAAAAAAAATGAAGAAAAGAAAAACAAATAGAAAAAGAAAAAATGAAATGAAAAAAACAAAAAGAAAAGAATTTATATTTTTGTGCAAAATAAAGGGTTGATGGATTTGCAATTGAGTCTTATTTTGAAAAGAATGAAATGAATGGTTAGAAATGGCAATCTTTGTCAAGTGATTGTGGAAGAATTCTTTTGCATTGGTACAGTTTAGTGAATTGGTTAGATGTGGCGACTACTCGATCCGATAGCCTCACATGTCATAAAACGGTGCTTGCACCGATACCTTTTCACCTAACCCAAGCCCCATTACAACCCGATTGTCTATTGTATGTGCATCATTTGGCATTTCTCTTGCGGAAATTGGATATAGTACCATATTAGATTGCGGGCATGCTTCGCAAGTCGAGTTAGGAGAGTGATTTTGGCTACTTTTGTCACAAAAATCACCCCGTCCTTTCATTTGAGTGACTAGTGAAACCCGTGAGAGTCAGGCTTTGGTCTCTTTTTGGTCAAAGGTTTGATATGGAGTCGAATCTTGCGTGTGTCGTGTCATTCTTGGGAGTATAGCTAAGTACTTCCCCTTTCCCGCCAAGAATTTGTTTCTTTGGCATCCCGTGTTGTCAATGTTGGCTACTTAAGCTTGAATTAGGGAATCGATACCTTGGTAAGACCCGGAGATGACATCCTCCACTAACGATTCTCTTTGTTCAATTTTTGAAAGAAAAAAAAACGGCCGCTTAGATGAGGAAAGCGGTTTGACTTTTTGTGATGCATCTTATATGTTGATTCGTGCTTAAATGTTGGATGTATCAAAATTTTCCGCAAGCCCCCACTTGCCTTGCAAAGGAGCACATACCTCATTGTGTTTCGTTGTGAGTTGAAGGGACGGAGAAGGCCCGTTAATTGCCTCTCATCGGTTATTAGTAGTTTAGTTAGTCATTTTGTATTAAGGGTCTTAGTTTAATAAATGAGCTTACTCGAGGACGAGTAAGGTTTAAGTGTGGGGAGATTTGATAAGTAGCATTTTAGTTGTATTTTACCCCGCATTTATACCTTATTCCAACTCGATTTTGTGTGCTTAAATGTCTAAAAAGCTCATTTAATTACTAATTTATAATAATTAGTCGTATTGGTTACATTTAATATTTAGTCGTATTGTTATTATAATATTAGTATTATTACTATAATGCGTAGGTGAGATGGGATAAATAAGAAGGAACGAGGAGTAAGACGATTCAACAAGCAAAGCGGGTCAAGATGGACGGAATCAAGTAATATGTGATGCAATGGAGCAAAATTAGACAAAGTCAAACTCAAGCTTGACCATGTGAATCACCATATGCATCCACCGTCATCACCTTACTTCTACATCATCACTACCATTTCTACTCATCACCATTACCGTCATTTCCCAACCACCTATAATCCCTTCATCCATTTCAATCAATAACAACAAAAAAATGCAACCATTCACCACCATTTTCATACACTTTCCACAAACACCACTTCATATGCATCATCACCTCGACATTCACCATCACCAATCCGCAACACCACCATAGCTGAAACCCGACACCATTCAAATCGTCATCGACATCACCACCGCCATTGTTCATCATCACCACGGCATCCATCAATCACGGCCACCATCAATATTGGACTCGGAATCGAAACCGAGTCATTTGGATACGATTGAAGACAAGTGCACTCCTAGCCGGGTCACCGGCTGCCTCCCAACCGGCTCACAACACAAACTTGTTCTCCCAGACGGGCACCCGTCTGCCGCCCTCACCACCGGCTGGGAATACATCAAATATTCACCAAGTTTCCAGGAGGTTCCCAGCCGGTGCCATGACCGGCGGACGGCCAACCGGCTGGGCATCCCTTGCTGCGTGATTCGTTTTGTTTTACACTTCGCTGATTTGGTTGTTTTGCTGTGTGTATAAAGAATCCAAAATCCCTTTTGTCTTTTGGATTTTGGTCGTCATTTATGGCGCACTGTTAGTATCATTATTATTATTATTATTAATATTTTTTTTTTTTTTTTTTTTTATAAGGGGATGCGCGCAGCTTTCATTAAAATAAGAAAATAAAAGTTTACATGAAAAATTGGGGGAGCGAGAAACAAAAAGGGCTCCCCACACCCTTAGCAACAAAGCTAAAGCTAGTAAAAAAATAAAAATGGCCACCCGAGCCCGTCCCGAGATACGAGAGAATTTCCGATCTTTATCTCAACACTATGGTCACTCGTACGATCCTGTGATTATGGTGGACTATAGATAGGATTTACGGAAATCCATCGACCGAGAGTTCTAACGGTAGAACTAGCCAAACAGTTGGCTTATCAATTTACAGAAATTGAGTCTTGGGATCATTTGTATAGTTCTTGAGGTAGATCGATTATACAAGTGCAATGAGTCTACACGTTAACATGAACTTTAATTAGACTTAAAATCACCTCGATGAGTTGCTTATTTCGTTTTGTTTTTCCTTTCTTTTTCAGTGTAGATCACGATCATTTAAACTGCGTATAACAAAATGGCTGGCCGTATGAACGACCCAAAGCCAAGTGCCACATTGGACCTTGAGTCCTGGCTTCGGATCTTCATGAATCAGATGAATCAGTCTACTCGACTGAAGAATGATGGATCAAACTTCGCGGACTGGGAGGCGGCATTACGGAATGCTGCCATTGCTGACGGGATGCTCAGATATCTGACTGAGCCCATCCCGTCAAACCCAGGCCCCACGGCTGGAGCTAACGAGATCGCCACGTATAGCGATTTCGTCATGGAAGCGGGTGCGATTAAAAACGTACTCATTTTTGCAATGGAATCCAATTTGCAGAAACGCTTCATAGCCCAAGGTGCGAACAAGATTTTCACCACGCTCACTAAGGAATTCTCGAAAGCACCGAGAATCGTGACTTATGAGCATACCTGTCACTTCTTTGAGGCGAAACTCCAGAAGGGCCAACCGGTTAGCCCACACATTCTCAGCATGATTGAGAATGTCGAGAAACTGGAGGCACTTGATTGTAAGATCAGTGAGAACATCGTGATTGACCGCATGCTTCATTCACTCCATGATGGTTTTGCGCTCTTTAGAGCCAATTACTATATGAATGATTTGAAGAAAAGTCCTCATGCACTACACTCCTTCTCGTATGGACCAGAGAAGGATATGAAGTTTAGTGGGAGCCTGAAACAGGATGTTCTCGTTGTGTCAAACAAGGGCAAGGGTAAGGGCAAAGCTCGAGCGGACCTAGCGAGAGGTAAACCAAAGTTTAAGAAGTCGGGATCAGGTAAGAGTGGGCATGGTGAGTCGAGCACCTCATCAGGCGCGACAAAGAGCAAGACCGGTAACATGGAATGCCATCATTGCCACAAGACTGGGCATTGGAGGCGTACATGTCCTGTATACCATGAGGACATAAAAGCAGGCCGCGTTAACCCTGTTGGTATGTCTTCTTCTTCTTCTTCTTTTATTCATATGATTGAGATTAACCACGCAAGTTACGGAACTTGGGTACTAGATACTGGTTGTGGTTCTCATCTGTGCAATCATGTGCAGGGCCTCCGAAACATCGAACCCCTCGTAAAGGGTGAGGTGGACTGCGTGTCGGGAATGGATCACGAGTGGTCGCGTCTCGAGGGGAACATATGTGATCCACTTCCTAGCGGATTTGAGTTATTTTTATATAATCGCTATTATGTACCCATCTATCCAAAAACATTATTTCGGTTTACGCACTTGACAAACTTGGTTTTTCATTTGTAATAGAGAATAATAGCTGCATTTTCTCATTACACGATATGATTTATGGCAAGGCAGTCTCCATGAATGGAATTTATATTTTAGATCAGACCACTGAAATATTGCACGTAATGAATAAAAAGTTAAAGGTTGGTGACAAAGATCAAACTTATCTATGGCACTGCCGTATGGGACACATTAATGAGAAACGCGTTAAACAGCTCATAAAGAATGGAGCTATCTCGGCTTTTGATTTTCAATCATTTGGCACGTGTGAATCATGTCTCATTGGTAAGATGACTCGAATTTCCTTCAAAGGTGTTGGAATACGCGCTGCTGACCTATTAGGACTCATACTTACGGATGTGTGTGGACCTATGTCAATCACCACACGAGAAGGCTATAGGTATTTCATCACTTTCACGGACGATTTAAGTAGATATGGCTATGTCTACTTGATGAAGCATAAAAGTGAGTCCTTTGAGAAATTCAAAGAATACCGAATCGGGTCGGCAGAACCAACTGGGTAGAAAGATTAAAACACTACGATCAGACCGTGGTGGCGAGTATCTTTCTCACGAGTTTGATCAACACCTTAAGGACTGTGGGATTGCCTTACAGTTAACTCCACCTGGAACACCTCAGTTGAATGGTGTGTCCGAACGGAGAAATCGAACACTACTTGATATGGTTTGATCCATGATGAGTCACACCGTGTTGCCTGATTCATTGTGGGGTTATGCTCTTCTGTCAGCTGCTCTAATACTTAACCGAAGTCCGTCTAAAGCTGTTGACAAGACTCCATATGAACTATGGAAGGGAACGGTCCCTAACTTGTCCTTTATACGGGTTTGGGGCTGCGAGGCTTATGTCAAGTGGAGACACGAGGATAAGCTCGGCCCGCGATCGGTCAAGACATACTTTATAGGTTATCCTAAAGGAACATTTGGTCATTACTTCTATTCGCCAACCGAACAACGTGTATTTGTTGCGGCTAGTGCGACATTATTAGAGAAGGAGTTTCTCGAGAATGCGAAGAGTAATCCTTCGAGCTGTCGGAGATTCTAGAACCAAATGTCGAGCAACCATTGGAGGAACCAGTTCCTTCAATCCCGGCTGCGGTTAATATTCCTGAGGAACCTAGGAGGTCGGGAAGAGTCTCTATTCCTCCGGACAGATACATTGGTATGGTCGAGGAACATGACATAGATGACATTCTGCTCTTAACGAGTAATGAACCCGCAACCTATAAAGGTGCCATGACTAGTTCCGACTCAAAGCTATGGCTTGAGGCCATGCAATCCGAGATGGACTCCATGTATGAGAACAACGTATGGGATCTTGTTGACTTGCCTGCTAAGGTTCGTCCCCTTCAATGCAAATGGCTTTACAAGATAAAGCATTCTGTGGAAGGTCAACAAGATATCTATAAAGCACGACTAGTTGCTAAAGGTTTCACCCAAGTGCCAGGTTTGCACTACGATGAAATTTTTGCACCCGTAGTCATGCTGCGTTCCATTCGGATTATCTTAGCGATTGCCGCTTTTCATGACTATGAAATTTGGCAGATGGATGTGAAAACCGCCTTCTTAAACGGTTATTTGGAGGAAGAGTTGTACATGGTACAACCCGAAGGTTTCATCGATCCTGAACATCCTAAAAAAGTGTGCAAGCTTAAGCGTTCCATTTATAGACTTAAGCAAGCTTCTCGGAGTTGGAATCATCGTTTCGACCAAGTGATAAAAGAAAATGGATTTACTCGATCGGTCGAGGAACCATGTCTATATATCAAGTCGAGTGGGAGTAAGATTGTCTTCCTAATATTGTATGTTGATGACATACTCCTAATTGGGAATGACATACCTCTCTTAACTTCGGTAAAAGTATGGTTGAAGAACCATTTCCAGATGAAAGATCTGGGTGAGGCACAAAGAATTTTGGGCATCCGTATCTATCGAGATAGATCACGTCGGATGTTATCTCTCGATCAGAGTCTTATATAGACAAGATCCTAGAGAGATTCAAAGATGACTAACTCCAAAAGGGGTTTCTTCCTATGGCTCCAGGGGTGCATTTGAGCAAGTCTCGGCACCGGAGACACTGGAAGAGAAAGAGCGCATGACACGGATTCCTTATGCCTCGGCTATAGGATCAATCATGTATGCCATGATATGCACACGTCCGGACGTGGCATATGCATTGAGTATGACAAGTCGATTCCAACAAAGATCCAGGTGAATCACATTGGATGGCTGTCAAGAACATTCTTAAGTACCTACGGAGGACTAAAGATTGGGCATTGACTTATGGAGGCGATCAAAAGCTATGCGCAACCGGTTACGCAGATGCTAGCTTCCAAACGGATCGAGATGACTCGAAATCTCAGTCTGGATTCGTTTTTACTCTTAATGGCGCTGCAGATCACCGGAAGAGTTCCAAACAAAGTATTACAAAGCAGATTCTACGACTGAGTCCGAGTACTATGCCGCGTCTGAAGCTGCAAAGGAAGCGATATGGATGCGTCAGTTCTTACAAGGACTATCTGTAGTGCCTAGTTCGAATGACCCGATCACCATCTATTGCGACAATAGAGGTGCCATCTTTCAAGCTAAGGAGCCTAAGTCTGGCAACAAGTCTAGACATGTACAACGGAAAGCTCATCTAATCCGAGATTACGTGGAGCAAAAGGAGGTAGTGATAGAAAAGATTGCTACAGATGATAATATAGCAGATCCTCTCACTAAACCATTACGACAAGATAAGCATGAAGGGCATGTTAATTCCATGGGAATTAAACGTGTTCCTGAGTTGTAGTACTCTTTTATGGATTAGATTCATTTTCTTGTGTACTCTATACGACATCATCGTTTTGATATTTATATATTTTGTTTTTCATGTGGAGTTGTACGACAATTTTTGAACACCACAAAGTGAACTGAACAAACATTATATTATGGTCCTTAATTGCCCACGTAAGCTGATAACTCTTGCAATTATTTTGTGACGTTGGTTGATGGTGGGTTCAACGAGCCATAAGTTAAACGGTTGACTGACCAATCACAGAGGCGAGTTATACGGATATCTCGTAGGACACAATTGTGACAACGACGTGGAGTCCTAAATGTTTTATAACATTCAGTGCCAGGTCGTGGATAGGACCTCCATGGTGATCCTAAGAGTCGATTCTTTTGACTATCGACTGTCTCTTGAGATTAAGGCATATTTTGGGTGACTTTGGTTTCTTTCTCACGATCATCCGTAAAAGGGGGCCAAGTAGATTGTTTCTGGGTCATTTCATGCTGTGCTTAGATCGGCAGGAGTCGAGTTGAAGGAAATATTCAGCCTTTATCGTCAGTACTCGATATTTCTCGGGGCCACTCGAGGAGTCAGAATCGAAATGCATGGCCATGCTCGAATACGAATTAGTTTTATCAGTTAAGTTACTCTCTAGTCGGGGAAACCACTCTTGATACAGATCGATTGTAAAATACGACCTTTGCGGATACGGATCTGCAAATTGTTTTACATTGAGTGGGAGAAATTTTAAATGGATATGAGAATCGGTTATCGCACATACACTTGTACAGACAAGTGGGAGTTTGTTGGAGCCGGTGTCCTCCGATTAGTGCGGATAACGTTATTGCACGTAATCGGTACGGGACAAGTGGGAGTTTGTTGGGGCTGGTGTCCTCCATAGTTAGTGCAATGACATATAAATCTCTAAAAGGATCAAAGGGTATACTTTTCTATTATTATCAGTTGGTCCACGTTTATCAATAACGGTTGGCTTGCTAGATAAGTTTGACGTTATTGTCATACTGATGGCGGTGATCAACTGGTCCCTAAAAGTCACACCTATATGATACGTTTGAGAGATGTGACGGTATGAAAATACAGTCATGTTGATGCCTAATATGACTAAGCGGTTAGTCGGAGTTATTAACTAATAATTAGTAAAACGCGATGTTGAGATAATTATTTAATACGGATTAAATAATAATGGCTAAGGTGAATTAAGCAGTTAATTCGTAATTGAATATAAACGATTATATTTAATTAATGTATATTGAATTAATTAATTATACAATATTGTCATTGTCAGACAAGTATTAATATATCGACTGAGTCATGTTACTAGTTGATATTTTAATATCCGATGACGGATGACGATTTATAATTAAAACCCGTCATATACATTTTAGCGATTCGAGTCGGACCACAAGTTAAATAAGGAGAAAGTGGAAAGCCCACTCCCTCCTCTTGGAAACTCACGGCCGAACCAAAGAAGAACAAAAGGAGAGTCTTTCTCTCCTTTTGACCTAATTCATTTCATTTGCACAAAAATTAGGTTTTTGGAGCATTTCTCTCTGAAAACCTAGATCTCACATCAGAAAAACTCACAAAAACTCTCTCAATATTGCAAGGCAATTAGAGAGTAATTTCTAGCACAAGGGGCATAGTCTCAGACGGTCTTGGGTGCAACGATTAGGAGGAAATCTATATTGATTTCTGTTCTTAGGCCGAATTCACAAAGGACCCGAGGTTGATTTTATTCTCTTATCGTTTTCTCTTGTTTTTCATTTATGACAATTATTCACATGTTAAATTTGCGTTATAATCCTTAATTTTAAGGGAATTTTACGGATATTTCCCTACAAAGATGACTCTGGAATTTGGTAAAAAGGAGACTGGGCGACAAGAATGAGCCCCCAGTAAAGAGGTAGAAATGGAAATTGTGGTTGGAAGGTTATTAAATGGAAAGGGATGGGTTTAAAATGGGAGTCGATATTTAAGGTTGAAATTTTATAATTGGGATGGTTGTGTCCATGAGGACTGCCTACATATTCACGTGGAGTGAAATCAAACCATATCGTAGTTCTGAGTTTTGGTTAATTTTGTTTGGGTGTTGCGGTTGTATCCTTCTTGTGTAAGAAAGGACTGCCTACGTATCTACCTGAAGAGGTGAAATCAAACCATGTTAGTAGTACAGGGGTGTGCCTAAGCTATATTGTCAGGGCCTTAAAGTGCATGGGTCAGGAGAATATATTCCTTTGGTGACTCGAAAAATTGATTTGAGATAACCCCCTCTGATCATAGACCAAAGAGGTATAATTAAAAAAAATTCCTTGTCGTGTGAGCACACTTAAAAGTGAACCCTAAGAGTGAGTTGGGCATGTACCGTCCTAGGTAGCAAAGTATTTGAAGACTCCGTGTATGGGTCAAGGTGAAACTCGATTGGATATTTGGGTGTGGGGCTAAGAAATAAGAGGCTTTGATGAGCAAATCTCTAGAGCTTGATTTTGTGGAGTTAAGGCTCGATGGGGATTATGGCTTGGAAATGGAATCTCCTGACTTGATATAGCTTGAGCAAATAAAGGCAGGTTAAAATGATGTGGGATCAAGTTTCCATGTCTTGGCTCTAAGGATGGGTATACTCGACGAGCTTGAGAGGATTCTCAAAATTCCTAACTATCTCCTGTGACGGTCTTGAGAAGGACTTAGGGCGTGTGATGGGCTAAGTGAGGGTGTTAGCTGACCATTTTCATCGATGTCTTGATTCTATATAGACTTCAGCATTATTCCGTTCAGCATTTTATTTCATACTCGTTCTTAATTAGGACTCAGATTCTTGGTCTGGAATATATCTTGGCTTTTGCTCAGATTCTTGATTCGGGTTTTTGAAGATAACTTTGACTTTGGATATTGACTTGCTTATTGATTGAGCCTTGACTCTTTTGACTTGGATTACAGGCATAACTGCGGCCTTGGATATTGATCTTGGTCATTTCTCTTGATTGAGCCTTTGTCTTTGATCATGGCTCGTATTGTCTTGTATTTCCTTGCTACCATGGATTTGGGCTAGTGTAATACCCCGTAATTTAGTGAAGTTTATATAACTAATTTACGTAATTCAAATAACTAATTAAAAGACATTTATATTAAAGATGATAATTAATTATAAAATAATAGGAGAGTCGGGGATTTGATATTGGGCCGTGAGATTGGTCGTGTATGGATATGTTGGGCGCGTTGTACTCGAGTAGTATAATAATAATAATAATAATAATAATAATAATAATAATAATAATAATAATAATAATAATAATAATAATAATAATAATAATAATAATAATAATAATAATAATAATAATAATAATAATAATAATAATAATAATAATAATAATAATAATAATAATAATAATAATAATAATAATGATGATGATAATGATGATAATGATGATAATGATGATAATGATGATAATGATGATAATGATGATAATAATAATAATAATAATAATAATAATAATAATAATAATAATTATTAATATTATTATTAATTATTATTATTAGAATTATTATTAGACCCCACTAGTATAAAAGACACATTAGACAACTTAGATATACCTTAGAAATTAGAATAGAAATTAGATTAGATTATTCTCTCTCAAATATTTGTAGAACCCTAGAAAAATATTTCTCCTCTCTCAATTTTCCTCTTATTAAAGTTGTAATCTTTCCTTAATTAGACTTTAATTACTCATCAAATTAGTTTAGATTTAGTCCTAGTCTTAGTATTTTGGGTTGTATTTGAAGATTTGAAGAAATTCATTCTTCCATTATTCTCCAAGCTTGCTACTTTCCTCTTTGTTGGTACAATTCTCATCTTTTATTTACATTATTTTCATTTGTTTACATTTCTTATGTTGTTTAATTGTTATTCATCAAAAGTATTAGTCTTTATCATGTTTGCAATGTTTACTTGTTTATTGTTGCAATTTGTTGTTAATTTCTCACCCATGAACATGAGTGAGTAGTCTTATCTAAGGTCATAGGGGGAATTTGGGTAATTAAGGGGATGAATTTGGGTTGTTAACCTTTTGAATTGGGTGATTATGTGGTTTCTACTCTTAATGCATTTGAAGTGTTTGTGGAAATGCCTCAATGAAAATTGGACATTTCATTAACATGTTTGGCTTACCTTGGTGCATTGTGCTATTAGATAGTTTTAGAAGTGCTTATAGATGAGTTTTAATGAAAGTTAGAACATCTCTTTGATGCATTCGATCCGTCTTGGTGCTCATGCTATTGGGTAGTCTTTATGCTTATTTGTAGCTAGTTCATCTCGATCAAGTGACCACTTATTGAGGAGCTTAAGGTGACTAAGAAATTAGTCTTAAACCCTTGACCACTATTATTACCCTTCTCTTGTTAGACCTTGTTTCTCCCCCTAATTGCCCTTTGTGAACCCAAAGACCTTAGCCTTCCCTTATTAATTAAAAGCAATTTCATTTAGTTTAAATTTTATACCTTGTTGCATCTTAGTTTATAATTAATCAACTTTGTTTTTGTTTGACTAAACTAAAGACTTAAACAAACCAAGTATCTAACCCCCGCCATCTTTGTGTTCGACACCCGAATAAATACTACTTTTATTTGGTTCTTTATAAATAGTTTTTGGTACTGGAAGTGACGGCAAAACCCGGTCATCACTACTTCAATTTAATTCTTCCTGTTGTGTTCTACCGGTGGGCCGGCTGCCGGCCTGCCGGCAGAACACAACCTCAGGGTCATTTCTTCTTCTTCTTTGCAAGGTGGGGACGTGTTCTGCCGGTGGACCGGCGGCTGCCGGCCTGCCGGCAGAACACTACACTCAGCAATTCTCACCTTCTTCTTCATGTAAAGGCATAGGGATGCCTTCCTTGCCCCGATTCCTTCATACTTGACTCGATTCCTGCAAGAAGATACACCAAATCACAGGTACGGGAATCGGGCACAAAATACGAGGAAAGGCATACAAAACCGACTCGATATGAGTCGGAATGCGTAAAAGAAGAGGGAAAATTAGGTGTAAATAAACCATATATCAAATTTCAACAAAAAAACGTATCGACCGCATAATTTCCGTCACGAATTCAAACATTCAACAAGGTATGTGATTAGTATTAAAAAAAATTTGTAGTATTTTGCTTAGTTTGTAAATGTGTGACGGAATTAGGATAGATGCCAAAATTGTGACGGAATTAGGATATATGCTTTGATTTCAATCGGATTTAGTCGTGTTACGCGAAAGTCAAACGGAATAATCGAAACAATTAATCGAAAAAAAAAAAAAAAAAAAAAAAGGAAAACACAGTTTTGGGCCAGACGAAGAACTCCTTCGTCCAACACCTGGCCCAGACGAAAGAATTTTTCGTCCATTATGGGCTCTGGACGAAGAACTCTTTCGTCTGGGCCAGGAGTTGGACGAAGGAGTTCTTCGTCTGGCCCGTTTCATGTGTTTTTTTTTTTTTTCTTTATGTTTTTGAATTTCTCGATTCTTTTTTTTTTTAAATAAATTTTTTTCCGTCTTGTTTTGTTATCATTATAAACTAATAAATTATTAATAATAATTGTCGTCCGTGGCGAAGTCGTTGTAAATATATATTTTTTCCGTCTCGTTTTGTCGACGTAAAATATTAATTAATTATTACTAATAAACCCCTTTTGGGGATATTTTGTTTTTTTATTTATTTTTTAATTTACTTAAACTTATATTTATAAATTCTTTGTTTTATTAATTTAAGTAATCAAGTTGTTGTAAATATATTTTTGTTGCGTCTCGTTTTGTTTACGTAAAATATTAATTAATTATTATTAATAAACCCCGTTCCGGGTTATTTTGTTTTTTTTTTTAAATTTTTAATTTACTTAAACTTATATTTATAAATTCTTTGTTTTATTTTTTGAATAGATGGCCGGTGGAGGAAATGACCGTCACGTTCGAGCTCGAAAGGGGCTCCAGTTTGAGTCTGCGGTTGGAGATGGTAGTACCGATTCGTGGACTGAGGAGCGGTTGAAGGAGGAGCTGGTTCAGTCTGGTGATGTGATAGGTGAGGAGGAGGCGGGTTATGAGCGAGTGCGTAGGGTGCCACGTAGACGGAATGAGGAGGGGCGTTTTCAACGGATGTCGGATGGTAGTTCTAGTAGTGTGGTGGCTCCGAAGAAGAAGAAGTCGGGTAAGGATGTCTCTTGGTTGATCGATCATCGTGTTCCGGGTGGTCCGATGTTTCCCCACGTGATTCCTAGCTTTGGGGGCCACATTGCCAACACCTTATGGCCGACTCCTAATGAGGTCGGTCGACCAGTTTTGAAGGGTTACCACCGGTTTGGTAAGACGAGGTTGTTGAGTTGTTGGGAACTACCTCCTGCCGTTCAGACTATTTATGACGGTACTGGTCTTTCTCACCTATTAGATTCCATGGCCGAGTATTATAACATGCCCCTTATTTCTGCTTTTGTTGAGAGATGGCAACCCGACACCAACAGTTTTCACATGCCTTTTGGGGAGATGTCCATACTCCTTCACGATGTTGCGCAGATCTTAGGTGTTCGGGTTGATGGTAACTGTTGTAAGGTGGAGAGTAATGACGGGACGTTGGCGGATCCCCTTATGTATGTTTGTGGCTTCTTTGGATTTCATCTGACCAGTTGAAGTTGCCGTTAAACTCTAGTAAGAAGGTCCCTATTTACAAGAGTGGGGGTATATTGGTAGATGCATGCAGTATGTGAAGTGGCGAGAGCTACTTGTGATGTTGTTTTTGCTCAGGGGGTTTTGGCTGCGGTGTTGGGGTCGACACTTTTTGTCGACAAATCAGGTGATAGGTTACGTCCTCAGTTGTTTCCTTTAGTGTATGATACTGATGGTGTACACGACTACGCTTGGGGAGCCGGTGTACTAGCCTTCATGTACCGACAGTTGGGTGTGGCTTCACGTGCTGGTGTGAAGACTATTGGTGGTTGCTTGACTTTGTTGCAATCGTGGATCTATGAGTATTTTCCTATGTTCAGACCCGGTCCACCTTCGGCAATTGACCCTACTCAGCCTCGGTCGTGTTCTTGGAGATCCGTTGGTCCCTTCGCTCAAAATGCGGAGAAATTGTTGGAGTATCGGAGGTTGTTAGATGGGCTTACTTGTGCTTCCATTAGGTGGGATCCGTATGGGCCGCGTCAGGAGGAGTATCATCCTCGTACCCTGTATGCCGGTTGTGTTCGTTTCATGGACATAGCCGAGCCGTACCAGCCTGATCGGTGTTTACGACAGTTTGGGTATGTGCAGATCATACCCAATCCCATTATGAGATTGGTAGCGCATCGTCCTGCTTCGGGGATAGGGTACGAGGTTAGGGTTGGGGTTGCGGAGACTGATCATCTTTGGGATTGCTGGCAGCATCACGTGGTTCACATTTCTCGTAGATCGAGACCAGTTAGTTTCCCGGGTGAGACGGCGCCAGATTATGAGGCTTGGTATAATGGGAATTCTCACCCGTTCATCATTGATCCCGACCACCATGATGCCCCCGCGCCACATGATGATTTTGATATTCCTGCTGAGGTAATAATTTTACTTACAGTTGTTGTAATAATTGTTTAACTTTCTTACTGTTCGTCGATAATGTTTATAATGTTTTAGTTGTTTTTGTCAATTTGCAGACTGCATGTGCTTTAGTGTTTCAGTTTGCCGAAGCCAAAAGAATTACCGATGACAAGAAACAGCTTTCCTTCTTCCGCAAGATGATGAAGAACATCGACCCGTTGGTTGAGAAGGCTGGGGCGATCATACGTGAGCGAGGACCTCGTCAAACACCAGGTGATCGTGTTCAGCGTAGAGCAGATGGTGTGTACACTGATAGCGAGGAAGAGGATGATCAGTAGTCAGGAGACTAGTTTTTTTTTTTTCATTTATGTTGTACGTTTTTGAAAACATTTTTTATGTTGGATGATTATGTTAGTTAACTATTTGAACCTTGGTTAATTCAAAAAACATGACGGTTTTAAATTCTGAAATTTCTTAAATTTCTTGAATACATAGCAACTGATGCAAAATCATACATTTCTGGAAATACTCACTACTTCATGACAATGGCCAACATAACGAAAACAAACAAATACAAGATACACTTGAAATAAAACTTCATCAACCTTGCCATTTCCGAAATCTCCTTTTTTATACCTATCACTTGCTCTTTCATGACATTTTCACTTGATGCATCATCACCTTCATCTTCACATGCTATATTCAACTTTTTTGTTATTGTCAAATGATCTTCAGTTAACCACGACACAAAATGATCGCAAGGTACACACTTAAAATACGCTTTCTTCGGATTAGTAACTGACTCGGAAATCTTGATGATAGTGTTTCTTTGACAACGATTGCAAATTTGATTCTTAAAATCAAGGCCTTCAATTGGGTGGTTTCCCCACATTGAGGATGATGTTGACATAAGTAAAGATTTTAAGAAGATAATGGAAGAAGATGAAGATGATTGGAAAATAGAAAAAGTTGAAGATGAGTGCAGAAATACAACATTATGTAGATGTTTATATAGGGAAAAATGTTACCGTTGTAATTCAAAATAACCGTTACAATTCAAAAATAACCGTTACAATTCAAAAATAGCCGTTATAATTCAAATGTTACCGTTGTAATTCAAAATAATCGTTACAATTCAAAAATAACCGTTACAATTCAAAAATAGCCGTTATAATTCAAATGTTACCGTTATAATTCAAAATAGCCGTTATAATTCAATGTTACCGTTATAATTCAAAATAGCCGTTATAATTCAAATGTTACCGTTATAATTCAAAATAACCGTTACAATTCAAATGTGACCGTTATAATTCAAAATTACCGTTATAATTCAAAAATAACCGTTACAATTAATAGCTTATAAATAGGCCATTCTATGTCAATTTCAATCACAACATCCAATCATATTCACTCACTACAATACTAATTATTCACTCACAACATCCAATCCTAAAATGGTTCTCACAAATGCTCAAAAAATCAGAGTTTATCAAATAAGAATCGATTTAATTGTTCAAAATTTACCAATTCTAATTGAGCGTCTTGAATCAGTGGTTCCCAGTGACACTGTATGGCACATGCTTGAAGAGCTGATGGTATCAAGCTATACCTCGCAAGTGCACGATTTTATCGTTGTACACTATTAAGGGTCGATCCCACAAGGAGCTAGGAAGACTACTAATCGTTTTAACTCTATGGTTTAGCTAAGTCGACAATAAAGGGAGAAGGTTATGCTAGAACTACTAACAACAAGGTAAAACAAAGTAAATAAGAAATAGGAGAAAAGGCAAGATAGAATAAATGGTTGTAAATCCAATAAATTAAAAACCTAAGACTCGGTTCTTCCCAAACAACTCGTAATTCCACATAATCAAATCTCTAGGCTAATCACAAGGGTAGCTAGGTGAGGAGGTGACGAATCTAATTCGCCTAAGACCCCCCTCTCGGGTTCGAAATAGGACACTAGTACTACCCACCAACCCCCCTCCCGGGTTCGAAGGTCGGAATCCCTAACTCAATACCCGACTACCCCAAAAACATGCATTTTCCCAAGGTAGTCCGGTTATTTGCTAAGGTCATTAAGCCCCATCAATTCCCGGGTCATCCCACTCCCTCTCTCGAGGGTCGATTTCAAACGCTAGATTAGAGGTGTCCTACCCCGGTTCTCCCTTTCGGTCTCAACCGAGGTCAACAATAGGGTCAAATCTCGGGTATCCAAATCACAACCTAACCAACTCTCGTTGGTGGTCAAGGGTCGCAAGTCGACACTACCCAAAAGTCAACCCATAAACCAAGTCAATCCTCTAAACTACCCTCACCAATTTCCCCAAATAATTAGCCCTTATGAAATTCAATTAGCGAAATTACTCATGTTGGGTCAAACCGAGTCCTAGTGGAAGACTACTCACTAATCATGGTCTTAATTGCAAAATAAACAATAAAGATGGAAACTTTGGTCACAAACATGGTGGGAAGATGAATCTTACTACTAATCATGCAACAAATTCAACAATAATTAAGAGAGAAAGAGATTTTATCTAATAACAAGGTTAACTAATCCAAAAGGCACAATCTTTAACCAAATCAACTCAAAGATTAAGTCTTTGAGGACAACTATCCAAGGATGAACAAATGAAAGAGAAACAAAGGAAAGAGGAACAATGAAAAGATGAACAATGATGAAATCAACAACAACAAACAAACAACAACAACAATTTTAACATAAACAATCAAACAAACATGAAGGAAGAACAAAATGTAAACAAATGAAAATAAGGAGAGAAATAATACCAAATCCAAAGCAAGAAAGGAAATAGGATAGAATAAATAAGGATAAACTTTCAATCTTGTTCTTACAACCCAACTTCAATCCCCAATTAATTGAAGAACTAGCTTAATTAGGGAATGATTAACAAAATAATTAACAAAGTTTGAAAATTGAAAGGGTAAATATTCTGGATCTAGGGTTGTGTGTCAAAGGGTTTAAGGAGAGGGGTATTTATAGGCTTGTATATGATTAGGAAGAAAAGAGGAAGAAAAGCCAAATTCCGCTGCTGCTGCGTTTTGCCGGTGGACCGGCTGCCGGTGGTCCTACCGGCAAAACCGTGCAAGGATTAAAAATTGCTGGCATCCGTGTTTTGCCGGTGGGCCGGCTGCCGGCCTGGCGGCAAAACACCTTCTTCAGGACTTCTTCTTATTTCTTGATGTGTGAAATGCCGGTTGACCGGCTGCCGGTGCTCCTACCGGCAGCGAGGCCAAGCTTGTTTTTCCTCCAATTCTTCTTTCAATTCCACTTGTTGTGCTTTACCGGTGGGCCGGTTGCCGGCCTGCCGGCAAAGCACCTTCTTAGCTTTTCTTCAAAAATCTTGAGTGATTCTGGGGTGTGTTTTGCCGGTGGCTAGACCGGCTGCCGGTCTGCCGGCAAAACACACAGTCTTCATTTCTTCACCTCTTCTTCATGTAAAGGCAATGGGGTGCCTTTCTTGCCCCAATTTCTCCATACTTGGATCGTTTCCTACAAAAAGGATACACAAGGTAACAAGTACGGGCATTGGGCACAAAATGCAAGGAAAAACACCCGAAACCGACTCGATACGAGTCGGTATGCATAAAAGAAAGAGGGAATTAGAAGTAAATTAATCGTATATCAAACCTCCCCACACTTAAACCTTACTCGTCCCCGAGTAAGTCCCAAAACCAAATGCACAAAGCATTATTCAGATAGATATGGAGAGTGGATGCACAGTATAAGCATCACTCAACTAAACTACTACTTAAGCCGATCGAGTATTAGCGCACTCAACGCCCCTTCAACTCACAATTTGACACTCATGAGGGGAGAGTGCCCTATTGCAAGGCAAGTTGGGTCTTGCTACAAAACTTTCGACACATTCACCATGAAAGCACGTAAACAACAAATAGAATGCATCTAGCAAAATGATCCACTTTCCTCATCTAAGTGGCCGAATTTTTCAAACAACAAAACACGGTCTTGGTCGGGAGTACCGTCTCAGAAGTGCCAATTGAGGTGCCAACCCCCTAAATGTGACAAAAGCAACCCTTGTGTGACCAATGCTCAAGAAACAAATTCGAGAGCGGGGAAAGGGGAGAAAGGCAAGTCCGCCGAGAATTACAAATCCGACACAAGATTCAACCAAAGGACCCACGACTAAGGAGACCAAGGCAACGACATCCTCACGGTTTTCACTCGTCACTCAATGAAAGAACAAGGTGATTTTTGTGACAAAAAGTAACCAAAATCACTCAACTAACTCGACTAGCGAAAACGTGCCCGCAATCTAACGTGTAAAACCGTCCTATGTCCAATGAAATGCAAACAATGGGAAAATGCACACAAAAATGAAGCAAGGGTTACAACGGGGCTAAGGAGTAGGTCGAAACGGGATTGGTGCAAGCACCGTTTGGACATGTGGGGCTCAAATCAAGAATCGTCGACACATCACATCCCATCTCTTATTGCAACACATGAGACACGTCTATGCCCTAACATAGCATTGATGACCAAAACTATACAAAAATTGCATAAACCCAACTCAAGTAGGAAAAATTTGATAAAACTCCTTTTATTTCAACAAATGGTAACGTCTACACCGTAACATCGGCTCGATTTTTCAAGCCATGCAAAAAATGTGTAAACCCGACTCATCATTGGAAAAACATCAATTTGCCCTTTTATTTAGCAACGGCTTTTTCTACCCCTTTAAATGATGAGTAGGGGTGTTGCTTGCCTTTTTCTTTTTCTTGACAACAAACAAATATATACAACACACAACTCATTTTTTTTTGGTTTTTTTTTCATGACCTTTTTTACTTTTCTATTTTGTTTTTCATTTCTTTTTCAAAACCTCTTATTTACATATATAATGCCAAATCATACCAAATACCGACCCAAATGGACGTGCAAGCCATCCACCATCACGACCCAAATCACCTCCTACAACACAACTACGAAAACCGACCAATTCTTGATTAAGGAAGGGTGGTTATGGGAATGTAGCTATTTTAAGTGGGTTTGCCAAATGAAAAGGCTAAGCTCAAAGGGGGTGAATCAAAAAGGGAAACGATGTAGGGGAGAAAACATGGCTATTTGGCTATTGTGAGGTTCATAAAAACTGATTTTTGCTTCATATCATGTGCACAAAAATGTAATGCAATTTCATGGTCTAAGGACGATGCGACACACTTATGCGTAGTGATATGACACGCCTCGCGAGGAGGCCTACTCTCAAACCTAGATGAGGGCGGGGTATGAATGTACCCACCCTAGGAGGCTCTACCCTTACCTTTGAGTAGCTAAGTCGAGCCAAAGGTCTAGTCAACGGCCCTAGGTCTCACAGGATCGGTCTAGACTCATTGGTCAAGCCCTCCTTCCTCGGCTAACTAAGAGGCCACGGGTGCGAGTCACGAGGAGGGGAAAGGCACAATTGGGCACATTAGCTCATCATGGGGGTACTTGGTTCCCTTCCTTGACCATGTTCTTTCTTAAAAATTTATTTACAAACTCAATGCAAAAAGGAAGAAATGCAACAAGTATTTACATATGAACAAATGCATACGGAAATTTAAACAAACGTGAAATGAAACGTGCAACAAATTGGCTAACCCTAGCAGCACATCAACACCAAAATTCCAAACGGTCTCCCGAGGAGGCACCCAAAGCAACAAAAATTCCCGTTCTCCTTCAAAATATCCAAGATACCAAGAAGAAAGAATAGTAAAAGAAGTGAGAGATAGGAAGGATTATACCAAGCGGTCTTCTAGCTCCTTTTTGCCTCAAGTGGTCAATGCGCCATGCCAAAGGTTAGACAAAACATATATATACAATGCAATTTTCTTTGAATTTTTCAGAAATTTTTCAATTTTTAGGCATTTTCTTGAAATTTTATCAAATTTACAAGTATATAATGATATGAACAAATATAAACAATATTCACAAAGTGGATATTTCCCTCCCCACACTTGAAATGTACATTGTCCTCAATGGACGAAAGCATAGGGAGTGAATAAGAAAAAGAAAGGAACATATTTTTGGTTTTTTAATTTTTGAAATAAAAATAACATATTTTTGGTATTTTTGTTTTTAGAAAATTGAAATGCATGTTTTTTTTTTGTTTTTTTTTTAGGCCCTCCCCACACTTATTCATTTACATGGGAGGGCAAGTTGGAAAATTGAAAGAACATGTTTTTGGATTTTTGAATAATTGAAAAGAAATAACATGTTTTTGTATTTTTAAATTGGTGGATTTTCCTTCCCACACTTATTTATTTACATGTTTCCTATGGAAATAAATGTGTGGAGGAAATAAAAATGAAAAGACATGTTTTTGGTTTTTTTTTTTTTTTTTATTATTTTTTTATTTTTTTTTGGGCCCTCCCCACACTTATTTATAGACATGGGAGGGCAATTTAGTGAAATAAAATAACATGTTTTTGGTGGTTTTAAGCATTTTTCAATTTTTAGTTGGTTTTTATTTTGAAAATGCAATGCATGCTCTATTCTATATGCAAAATTTAAATAACAATGCAAGTTATGCTAAGTGAATGCAATTACTAAATGTGACAATATATTACAAAATTGAAATCTAATGCAATCCTATATGATGCAACTAAATGAACTATCAACTAAATGCATGCGAAAAAGTAAACGTGAAGGAGAGAATTTGGATAAAAGGGAGAGATCGTACTTGTCATTTGGATTGATTATAAGGAGCATACCCAAGGCTTTGGATTGAAAAGGGAGTAAAATAGGCCATCCACTCGGGGACTAAGACCCCATCTCATCATCATCATCTTCATCATTGTTATCTCCGGTAGTGAAGTCGGAGCCTTGAATCAAATCATCGGGGTTGAAGGTGAAATTACCTCCACTACCGCCGGTACCCATGAGACCTCCCGTGAAGTCTCCACTCATATTCATCACGCCGCCATCACCTCCCGTAAAACCACCATCGGATCCCGACGCACCCGCATCACTAGCAAAATAGGGCCGAACTCCCCCTAGCCATTGGGCATCATGCCCCTCCGGTCTAGACTCGGGCATAGGTGGGAAAACGGGGCGCGCAAAGTAGTCCGGTTGGAGGTTCAAACCTCCGCGGGCCATACTCCCATCCTCTCTCGAGTAGTTCCCATCGGGCCAAGTGAAGTAAGAGGGGTGAGGGTCCTCATAGCCCACGTATTCCCGCCGACAAAAATCATCGTAGATGGGATAAGTACCGGTAGCTTGGTCATAGTATATCCGGTCCAACTTTTTCCCCAAAACGTCCCTCTCACTAGCGGCTTTCGCCGTGGCAATGTCCATACTCTCCATCCACTCGGTGAGAGATGGTGGTAAGGGAGGATAAGTAGGTGTGCCCGAGGAGGACCCCTCACCTTGTTGAAATTGCCACGGTGGAGGTTGATGAGTTTGTGGCATTTGGTATTGGAGGGTGGAAGGAGTGTTCACTCGGCGGTCTCGTGAATAAACACGGGTAAGATTAGGGGGAGGTTGGTCGGTGGGTGCCTCCGCTTGAATTGGGAGGAGGTAATCATCCTTATCTTGCTCAATCTTAATGGCGGTGACATTTGGAAGCCGGATGTAGTTCTTGTGATTGATTTGCCAATATTCAAGACCGTCGTCGGGGTTCTCTTTGAGCCACTCAAGTTTTGTGGTCAAGTAGTGCTTTGACAAGTAAGTGTCCCCGACTATCCAATTCATCGTGGAAAGGTCAACTGGACGGTCCAAATTGCGGGCAATTCGGGTGATCATGCCACCCACATGTATCGGGGTTCTATGCCCCGGAGAACTTGCAATTTTGGATAGGTTAAGGGCTAGGTAGTGAGCCACATTAATTTTAAAGGGGGTGGGCTTAGTGAACAAGTGGGACCCCAAAATTTCAAGCTCGTGGGTCCTAAACACCCATGGCTCATCTACCGCAAGAACGGTGCATCCCATACATCTATGCCACACCCGAATGACGGGGTTGTGGCAACTAGTCGCGGGCCTTTTCACCCAGGTTGATCATCAATGCCCGAAATCGCTTTCCAAACACGGGAATAGTGAAAATCAGCGGGTGGGGTATGTGACGGCGCATTTTCCAGCCCAAACATGTGAGCCAACCGACCCAAAGTGATGTTGTGTTCCCGGTTCATGAGTCTAAAGCTAAGAGTAGCCACCATATTGTTTTGCCTGTGCTTTGTAATCTTAAGACTACTCAAAAATTCCCAAGTGATCCGGGGGTAAGTATACTCATGCATTGTAAATATCCCCCTCATACCACACCCCGTAAACAAAGCTTCCGTCTCCCTAGCAATCCCAAGGGTAGACAAAGACGGATGATGAAGAAACTTAGTAGGGGTGAGGGGGCGATTTTTGAAGAGAATAAACTTACCCTTCTGAGTTGGTGTGGCAAATTGGACCGTAGGGAAGTCCGGATCGGGGGTCGTATCAGTCGCCGCTTGAGCAATCAATGCCGCTTGGTCCCTTGCTACGTCGGCTCTTGTCCTTCTTCCCGACATCTTGATGATTGGAGGAGATTGGTGAAGGTAGGGGGAAGTTTGATTGAGTTTTAATGGAGTTAGGGTTGAAAAGGGGGGGAAAATAAGGAGGAAAGATGAAGAAGAAATGAAGAAATGAAATGAGAAAGGGGGGGTTTCTCGTGGTTTAATTTTGGTCTGCGGGTGTGTTTTGCCGGTTGGCGAACCGGCAACCGGTCTGCCGGCAAAACACACTTCCCCTTTTTCCAATTCTTCGAATTTCTTTCAGAAATTTTTGACCTCGCTGCCGGTGGACCACCCGGCTGCCGGTCCACCGGCAAAACACTCTCCACAATTAAATTTCCCATATACCAGGTGTGTTCTGCCGGTGAGCCGGCTGCCGGCCTACCGGCAAAACACACTCCTCACTCAATAATCAACTTCCCAACTTCAATATATGAGTGTTTTACCGGTGAGCCGGTTGCCGGCCTACCGGCAAAACACACTCCTCATCTTCAATTCTTCGTGTTTTCAACTTGCCAGGTGTGTTATGCCGGTGAGCCGGTTGCCGGCCTACCGGCAAAACACACCACTACTTCAATTTTTCAAAAAAATTCGTTTGGCCTCGCTGCCGGTGGACCAACCGGCTGCCGGTCCACCGGCAAAACACAACACACAGCTATTTTTTTGTTGTGTTCTTCCAATTTGCTCAATTTTTCTTCAACTCGGGATTCGAGCTTTTTCATTGCCCCCGGGATTCTTGTTTTCCTCAATTACTCCGACGCATGATGTCGGGATTTCGGGTCAACGAAAATAATACTTGTGTTCTTCAAAAATGACTTCCGTCACCAATCCAAATAGACAAAATACGACTCCAAATCTCTCTCTACTAGTCTAGAATGCATGCTATATACAAAGATGCATGGGTTGCCTCCCATGTAGCGCCCTTGTTTTATGTCGTAGGCTCGACGGAGTTATGAATAGCAATCAATAATTTGGAAGAAAGGTGGCGATGGAGCTCACATTCTTGATAATAGGGGTTCCGGCAACATAGTGCTTGAGCCTTTGCCCGTTCACCTTGAAGGATTGATCCCCATCGGATATTTCAACGGCACCATGTGGAAAGACGCGGACCACGGTGAAGGGCCCCGACCACTTAGACTTGAGCTTCCCCGCAAACAACTTGAACCTTGAGTTAAAGAGGAGAACCAACTCTCCCTCCTTGAACTCTCTCTGAATGATGGCCTTGTCATGGAATCTTTTGGTCCTCTCCTTATACAATCTAGAGCTCTCATAAGCCTCTAGCCTAAATTCTTCAAGCTCATTGATGTCAAGTAGCCGCTTCTCTCCGGCGCTTTTCAAGTCAAAGTTAAGGAGGCGGATTGCCCAATGCGCTTTGTGCTCCAACTCGACCGGTAAATGGCAAGGCTTCCCGTACACCAACCGGAACGGTGAAGTTCCTATTGGTGTTTTGAAGGCGGTCCGGTAAGCCCACAACGCATCATTGAGCTTGGTTGACCAATCTTTCCTTGACCGGCTCACGGTCTTTTCAAGGATCATCTTGATCTCGCGGTTAGAGATTTCGGCTTGGCCGTTAGCTTGTGGGTGATAGGCAAGACTCCGCCTATGTTGCACCCTATGTTTCTTGAGTAGAGCATCAAGAGTCCTTTCCCGAAAATGAGTTCCACGGTCACTAATCACAATTCGTGGAACTCCAAACCGTGGGAATATGATCGTCTCCATGAGTTTGGTCACCGATTTTGCGTCACAAGTTTTTGTTGGGATTGCTTCCACCCATTTGCTCACGTAGTCCACCGCTACAAGGATATACTCATTCCCATTTGATGAGGGAAAAGGGCCTTGATAGTCTATGCCCCATACATCGAATACCTCTACTTCAAGTATGTAGTTCATTGGCATTTCATGCCTCTTTGAAATGTTACCACTTCTTTGACACTTGTCACACTTCTTGACGTAGGTGGCCACATCATGGAATAAAGAAGGCCAATAAAAACCACATTGAAGTACCCTTGCGGCTGTTTTTCGTGAACTACCATGCCCTCCACTTGGCATGTCATGGCAATGAGAGATTATGGGTTGTACCTCTTCATTCGGGATGCATCTTCTAATTATCCCATCCGCACAAGACTTGTAAAGGCATGGTTCCTCCCAAAAATATTGTTTAAGATCGTGAAAGAACTTCTTCTTCTTATGGGAGTCATAACCATGTGGGATGACCCCGGATACCAAGTAATTGACATAATCCGCGTACCAAGGGACATCCATCAAAGCAAGTGCGAATAATTGATCATCCGGCAAGGAGTCATCAATTGGCAATCCATCCTTACCCTTCACATGTAATAGCCGAGAAAGATGATCGGCTACCACATTTTCTACACCTTTCTTGTCTCGAATTTCAATATCAAACTCTTGTAGCAAAAGTATCCACCGAATCAAGCGTGGCTTTGACTCCTTCTTGATTAGCAAGTGCCTCAACGCCGTGTGATCGGTGTGCACAATTACCTTAGAGCCCACCAAATAAGAACGAAACTTGTTCATGGCGTATATGACCGCCAAAAGCTCCTTTTCGGTGGTGGTGTAGTGTGATTGAGCTTCATCCAAGGTCTTGCTTGCATAATATATGGCATGGAGTTTACCATTCTTCTTTTGTCCAAGCACCGCTCCCACCGCTACATCACTAGCATCGCACATCAACTCAAAAGGTTCTCCCCAAGTGGGAGGTTGCATAATTGGAGCTGTGGTGAGAGCTTCCTTCAACCTATTAAAAGCATCCAAACACTCATTAGTAAATTCAAATGGCACATCTTTTCCAAGCAACAATGTTAAAGGTCGGGCAATCAAAGAAAAATCCTTGATAAATCTCCGGTAAAAACCCGCATGCCCAAGAAAACTTCTAATTCCTTTCACATTAGTGGGAGGGGGTAAAGTTTTGATCACTTCAATCTTGGCTTGATCAACTTCCAAGCCTTTACTTGACACTACATGACCCAAAACGACCCCGGATGTCACCATGAAGTGACATTTCTCCCAATTCAAGACTAGACCACTCTCTTGACATCTTTTCAAGACCTTACCCAAATTAGCTAGACATCCATCAAATGAGGTGCCTACGACGGAGAAATCGTCCATAAACACCTCCATGATATTCTCAACATACTCAGAAAATATCGCTAGCATGCATCTTTGAAACGTAGCCGGCGCATTGCAAAGCCCAAAGGGCATGCGCCTATAGGCAAAGGTGCCAAATGGGCACGTGAAGGTGGTATTTTCTTGGTCATTAGGGTGAATCGGGATTTGGAAGAATCCCGAAAACCAATCAAGGTAGCAAAAATGAGAGTGTTGGGCAAGTCTTTCCAACATTTGGTCAAGGAAAGGGAGGGGGAAATGGTCTTTCCTAGTTGCCTTGTTAAGGCGCCTATAGTCTATACACATTATCCACCCGGTTGTGACCCTTGTTGGAATGAGTTCGTTCTTATCATTGGTGACTACCGTGACCCCGCCCTTCTTCGGCACAACATGCACCGGGCTCACCCACGCACTATCGGAGATAGGGTATATTATGCTCGCATCATAGAGCTTAAACACCTCCTTCCTAACCACTTCTTTCATAGCGGGGTTAAGGCGGCGTTGAGGCTCAACGGAAGATGCACTCTCATCCTCCAAGTGAATGCGATGGGTGCAAAAAGAAGGGCTAATCCCCTTAATATCATCAATTGAGTACCCAATGACATCCTTGTATTTTCTTACAACATCAAGTAACTTTTGAAGTTCGGTGTCATTGAGTGCACTATTGACAATAATAGGGTAAGTGTCATTAGGGCCAAGGAAAGCATGTTTAAGAGTAGAGGGAAGAGGTTTCAACTCCACTTGAGGAGGCGTAGATCTCTCCTCCTTTTTACCATCTCCTCTCAAGCTTTCAAATTCTTTGTCCGGGTCTTCTTCAACCGTTGCTTCCATAGCTAAAGCATACTCCCGGTGTTCCTTGCAATCTTTTACCTTGCCCTCAAGGAACCCTTGCAAACCCTTGTCTTCATCAAATTTCTTCATATCAACCCATTCTTCGACCACATCAATCATATAACAAGACTTTTCTTCCGAAGGCTCTTTCATAGCCTTGTTCAAAGAGAATTCAACCTTTTCCTCGCCCACTTGTAGAGAAAGCTTCCCATTCTTCACATCAATCATGGCACCCCCCGTAGCAAGGCAAGCGCGCCCCAATATGATGGGAATATTTGAGTCCTCGGGAATGTCCATTACATAGAAATCACATGGGAATGCAAGTTTCCCCACCTTGAGTGGGACATCCTCCACAAGACCAATTGGGTATCTTACCGACCTATCCGCAAGTTGGAGAGAAACCCTTGTTGGTGAAAGCTCATAACCCTTCAATTTCTTGAAAATTTTTAGAGGCATAAGACTAATGCTTGCCCCCAAATCACACAAAGCCCTCTCAATGTGCACGGTCCCAATCTTACAAGGTATGGAAAAACTCCCCGGGTCTTCAAGCTTTTGAGGAGCCTCATTCATGAGAATTGCACTACACTCCTTGGATAAGTTCACCGTGGTTGTCGGGCTTAAGGAGTTTTTGTTTGAGATGAGCTCCTTCAAGAACTTTCCATAGCTTGGAATCTCCTTTACGGCATCAATGAAAGGCATAGTAATGTTGATACCCTTCATCATATCCATGAACTTCCCATACTTTTGTTCAAGTTTGGCTTTTGCCAACCTTTGTGGAAAGGGAACCGGTGGTACATAAGTTCTTACTACTTGTTGTTGAGGCTCTTCAACCACCCTTGTTGGTTCATCAATCACTCTTGGAGTTTCCACAACAATTTCCACGAGTTCCTCTTCTCCCTCCTTTTCTTCAATTACCTTAGGAGGTTCAACCACAATTTGAGGTTTAACGACATCACCCGGTCTACTACTCTTCCTCTTCTTGACAAATTCCCGGTCTTCCAAATCTCGACCACTCCTCAAGTGGATAGCATTCATGGTTTTCGGATTTTCCTCGATTTTACCCGGGAATTTCCCTTGGGAGGCTTGTAGTTGGCTCATTTGGGAAGCCAATTGGGAGATTTGGTTGTCCGTCATTCGTTGAGAAGCTTGCATTTGGGTTCTTAGTTGGTTTATGGATGTTGTTGTCTCTTCTTGTTTTTGAGTCGTATGGTTGATGAATTGCGTTTGAGATGTCATCATTTGTTCCATCATGAGTTCCATGTTTGACTTTGGTTGGGTGGGTTGTTGGAATGGTTGGAAATTTTGTTGGAAAGGTTGGGAGGTTGGTGGGTTAAGTGGTTGAAATTGTTGTTGTCTTGGTTGGAAGGTTCTTCCTTGGAAACCCGGTGGACCTTGGTTGAATGTTGTGTTTTGTTTTTTAGCTTGAAAGTTTGGTTGTTGTGACTTTTGTTGGAAGGTTGGGTTTTGGACATTTTGAGAGCCATAGGAGAAGTTTGGGTGGGCTCTCATTCCGGGGTGATATTGGTTGTTGTTAAATGCTTGCTTGGCCGGACTAGACTCCCATATCCCGTTCACTTGCTCCATACAACTTCCATCTCCAACCACCAAAGGACACTCATTGGGTGGGTGTCCTTGGTCTCCACAAAGCTCATAACTATAGACTTGGTTTCTCATAGAAGAATTGCTAGATGTTTTGCTTGAGCTCATCAAGGCAACTTGTTGCTTAAGCTCTTCTATCATCTCTTTCACTTCCACATTGTTGGCCGATTCGACCGTTGACTTCCCTTTCCTCTTGTGCCTATCATTGTTCCAATGAAAGGTACGAGAAGCCATTTCTTCAATAAGCTCTTTCGCCGTCTTGTGATCTATCTTATCCAATGCTCCCTTCCCCGAGCCGGAATCAAGGTTCATCTTCATCTCATTGTTTAACCCTCACTACTACAATTTTAGGCTAAGAAGACGCCCCTTAGAGCACGGTTGGTGATGAAACCGTCATATACCAGCCAATTAATTTCGCGCTATTAATGAACACATCATTAAGACAGTTCAAAAATAGACCCGTCCTCATTGTAAAAACAACAATGACGGTTGGTCAATACAACCGTCCTCTTATTAATAAACAAGACGGTCACTTAATAGAACCGTCTTCTTATTTTTTAATAGTGATGACCAATAATGTTGATATTCCCAAACTCCTCGCTCATTTGCCTTCCCCTCACACAGTACCACACACTATTCTACCCTAATATAACACCACCATCACCTTGACGCTGCCACCATCGCCTCTCGTTACCACCACCACCTACCTTGACGCTGCCACCACCACGCTTCGTTACCACCACCACCACCGACCCTCATAAACACCACTGCTATATCGATCAATCGTAACCCATCACCACCGCATTCTCCTTCATCATCGCCCTAATGCAGCACCATCGATCGCCTTCTTTCATCTCCTTGACGAGGTACCGAGTTACTCAAGCTTATATTGCTCACGATTTTGTTTATATTGCTCATATTTTTGTTTCTAATTGTGGGTAGTTATATTTTGAAAAAAAATACTTGCTGATTTGAGGATTATTGTGTCATATAATCTGGGAATGTCTACTGTTTTCTTTGTGGGTCGTCTCATTGAGCGAAATTATCACAAACCCGGTAAAATCTGATGATGATTAGTTCTTTTTTTTCCATTGAAAACTTGGGTTCTTTTGCTGTTAATGGCTGATTTGTATTTAACAAGTTATTGTATTCTTCCATTTCTTGTTATTTCTAAGTTGCATTATTGTTAAATTGAGTGAGTGTTGGAGTTATTGGGGATAATACTTCATTAGTACAAAAAGAAAATGAAAATAGAGAACTTTGGTATGGTGTGGTTAGCCTAGCAAGACATCATAATTTCTAAGTAGAGTTAGGTTTCAAAAGCCATAAAAATTAGCATAGTTCCTACGTCTAAAGCATCATTACAGAGAGTATAAAATTTTACATCCTCTAATTTTGTCAACACAAAGCAGATTACAGAGAGTATAAAATGTTACATCCTCTAATTTTTGTCATGCAATATAATATACACCAAGCTCCAAGCATAAGTATCAGGTAATGAATCATCTAAATCAAAGAACTTGGGGCTTTTTCGCATCAAGTAAACATAAGCTAATATCCAGAACGTGAGTATAAGTAACAGGTTATTACGAATCATCTTCCCCCGTTTCCATTCAAGTTTTACACATATAACTAAAAATCAAATTTTCTCCTGGTTGTATGGATTGGTCAATGTGAAAGCGTTCTTTATTTTCCTGCTTTTATGGTAGTACGAGTTAGTGTTCTGATGTAAGTGCACTAGGTCTAATACCTCACTTTAATTATGCCTATATTCGTGGTCATACGTTTAATTTCTTAATCAGCTGATATGTTTGTTTGTAGTCTTGTACTTAAAAGCAAGAGAGTAGTTGTGGGAGACGGAATTACATTCTACCTTTCTGCCTCTCTTTTGCGCGTGAACAACCGAAAGTAAGCAGATATTTAATTTTGTTATTTGTTGCTTGTTTTGCTTATGCTCCATAGTTAGATAAAATACGTGTTGGCTTTAAAAAGGCTCTTGCAATAGAGTACGTATTATTATCGTTGTTGAACCTGAAATTCTAAGTTAAACAAAAGCAAAGTTACTTCTTGCAAAGTTACTTCTCATTCAGTGGATATTTAATCGAATCATACCTGATTGGCTTCCTTTTTTATCTGCTGAACGGAGTCCTGCATCTGTTTCTTTGCTCCTTGGCTGCCAGTTTTCTTTTATACCAACTGTCCAGTTTGTAAAGAGTAGCAAAGAGTAGCGGTAACTTTGTGATTTATGAATACTAATTCAAATTTGAAAGATTTATGTGCAGGTTGATCGATGACAACTTAACACAAAAGAGAAAAAGAAGTAAGAGAAAAAATAGCTCTGGGTAATCTGATGACGGTACGACAAAGAGAGAGAGAGAGAGAGAGAGAGAGAGAGAGAGAGAAGCATTCTGAGAGGGGTTGATCGGTCCTGAAGTTAGCAGCAAATGCTCTTAGAGATGAGGATAAGTTAGATTGGGATAGTGAGCTGACGTTGCTGACTGGAGATTGGGCTGCGAAATTCGGTAGTTGGATCAGAATTACTGTTAAGGGACATGTTAGCTGCACGGTAGAAAGATGGGACGATGTGGATGAGCCGACAAGACAAGATATGTTGGATAGTATCAGAGTATGTAGAAAACTACTTAGTTCTTAAATTTCATTTATGTTTTCAAATACAAAAGGTTAGTTTTTATGAATATCTTTAAGTTAGCTAGTTTTTAAATACTTTGACTCATGGTCATCAGGGCATTCACAGTTATTAAGGAAGATTGGTGTCTTGGACTCTTGGTAAGGCAGGAGAGTTATGGAGAAAACGGAAGAGTAAGTTTGTCTGTGATTGGTTATATGATGAGGAGACGAGAGCTATCCAGTGGACAAACCGACCTTGTGGAAGCAGATTACACAAGATGAATGGAATGTATTTGTGGCCTCTCATACTACTGATGCATTTAAGGTAATTTTAAAGTGTTATAAAAAGCTTAAATAAATTTGGTTCCAGTTCAGGTTTACTGAAAGACGATTTTTTGTGGTGTAAAATGATGTTTTGAGGCTCCAAATTGATGTTTTTATGCTCTCAGAAGAATTTTGTGGTGTAAATTGATATTTAGAGGCACTAGTTAGATGTTTTTATGCTGTTAGACGGTTTTTTTTAGCTAATTGATGTTAGAGGTTGCAAATTGATGACACAATTTTTTGTTCTGATGTTATAAATTGATGTTTAGTTAGAGGCTAAAATTAGATGGTTCTATGCTGTCATACATTTTTTGTTATGTAAGCTACTACTATAGAGGTTGCAAATTGATGATTATACAGTGTAAAACGATATTTCTGGATGAAAAACAGGCCATTATTAGTGAGAAAAACAAGAAGAATGCGGCTATATTGTTAAGGCTATGACATATAAGGGTTGTGAAAGGGGTCGAAAGCTTGTTTTTGCTCCATATTATGAAGGGTATGTACCTTTTTATTTTCATACTACTATTAATATATTATTCGATGCTACTTATTAATACGATATGATGATTGTTTTATTTTATAAATGGTACTTCGTAGTAAACATTGGATGTTGGCTGCCATTAATCCAAAGGATAATTTAGTATATTGGTGTGAGCCTTGTAAATTTTTGAAGGATACAAATAATAATACGTTTATCTCCTAACTTATATAGTCTATGTTTTATTGTTGTGGGTTATTGTTTATACGTTGTAGTTGACCTGATTTCGATTTTAGTGTCTTATGCAGCCCTATGGGACCGTCTTATGTAGATAATGTGTCTGCTGATATATGTTGCAGATTATCAGAGGGCGATATATTAATATTATTCCAAGTGTACGTCCTTCATTTGTTTCTTTTGTTTTAATATTTACTTCATTTTACATAAATTACACGTGTAGATATGTAAATAATTGTAATTGTGTTTTTTTGGCTACTTTGTATGTAGTTAATGATTAAAGCCCAAAGACATATTCGGTTGAGCAAATTGATGAGGTGCCGAAAATTTGGACTAAATATGCATTGCAGTTTCAGGCGCGAGCGAACGAGTATCTGACGACAATGTTTTTGAAGTATTTTGGCTGAATGCTTGGATGTTATCTAGATAGCTTAATAAGTGATGGTTTGTGCATGAAAAATTCGTGTTAGTGCTTGTGTTGATAGTTTGTATTTTGGAGGTTCACGCTTATTCCGTTTTGTTTGGTTGGATATAGAGTATAAATGTAAGATTTTCTGAAATGTAGATGAATATAATATTTAAGCTTGTCGTATAGGGTATGAATGAAACAATTTCCATTTCAAAAATCT
The DNA here is from genome assembly GCF_048544455.1 of Silene latifolia. NCBI lineage: Eukaryota > Viridiplantae > Streptophyta > Magnoliopsida > Caryophyllales > Caryophyllaceae > Silene > Silene latifolia. The sequence continues at coordinate 9,085,457 of NC_133534.1, read as the reverse complement.
AGTTATCGGAGCATGGATGTGTGCTAAAATAGTGCGGGCTATATTCATAAATTCGCGCTAAATTGATTTGAAAAAAAAATGTATAGAAGACGGTTCCTTGACAAACCGTTGTGAAGTTGGCGCAAAAATTACGCGGGTCATATATACAAAACAAGACGGTTGAGACGCGCAACCGTCCTCTTCTTAAATGAAAAGAAGACGGTTCAAATCCACAACCGTAATCTTTTGAAAAGCAAAAGAGGACGGTTTGACTTTATGCCAACCGTCCTCTTAGGCAACGAGGACGGGTGATTTTAGGACGGTTTGTTTAAGATTTAAGGACGGTTTTGAACCATCCTCTTTGTCGGTTATTGTAGTAGTGCCTTCATAGAAATTGTTGATGAGCTCATCATCCCCAATACCGTGGTGAGGACATAGCCTTTGGAGGCCCTTGTACCTCTCCCATGCTTCATAAAGGGTCTCATCTTCTTGTTGGGTGAACCCTTGGAGCTCACTCTTGATTCTTGCGGTTCGTTGGGGTGGGAAATACTTGTTGAGAAAAGCCTTAGAGACATCGTCCCAAGTCCGAAGAGAGTCGGGTTCGCAACTTTTAAGCCATTCCTTGGCACTTCCCCTCAAAGAGTAAGGGAAAAGCCTAAGGCGTACGGCATCCTCCGTCACTCCATTGGCCTTGAACATGTCACAACTATCCAAGAACTCGTTGAGATGCTCGTTGGGGTTTTCGGTGGCTCCCCCTCCGAATTGGTTCCCTTGGACAAGTTGTAGCAAGGTGGCTTTCACATCGAAATTGTTGGCTTGAATGGGTGGTTTGACGATACTCGGATTCACCACCTTTTTAGGAGCCAAGTTGTCTCTCATAGGAACCGCGGCCATTTTTACTTCCGTTTCCGGTGTTGCAAAAGGATTTTCGAAAGCTTCAAAGACCCGTGGTTCTTCTTGAAGGTCCTCACCTTGGATTTTCTTGAGGAATCGGTGTTTCTATAAGCCCTCTTCTACGGAGTGAATTTAGTCTTCTCGCGGTTGCTTCGATCTCGTGGTCAATCGGACGAATTGGTTGACCTCTTCGAGCTCTCCTAACCATGCAAAAAGTCCTACACACTTAAGAGAGGGATTAGTAACAAAAGACTTAGTCTAAACAAGAACGAAAACAATTAATATCTAGCCGAACTCCCGAAGAATCGCGCCAAAAACTTGATGGTATCAAGCTATACCTCGCAAGTGCACGATTTTATCGTTGTACACTATTAAGGGTCGATCCCACAAGGAGCTAGGAAGACTACTAATCGTTTTAACTCTATGGTTTAGCTAAGTCGACAATAAAGGGAGAAGGTTATGCTAGAACTACTAACAACAAGGTAAAACAAAGTAAATAAGAAATAGGAGAAAAGGCAAGATAGAATAAATGGTTGTAAATCCAATAAATTAAAAACCTAAGACTCGGTTCTTCCCAAACAACTCGTAATTCCACATAATCAAATCTCTAGGCTAATCACAAGGATAGCTAGGTGAGGAGGTGACGACTCTAATTCGCCTAAGACCCCCCTCTCGGGTTCGAAATAGGACACTAGTACTACCCACCAACCCCCCTCTCGGGTTCGAAGGTCGGAATCCCTAACTCAATACCCGACTACCCCAAAAACATGCATTTTCCCAAGGTAGTCCGGTTATTTGCTAAGGTCATTAAGCCCCATCAATTCCCAGGTCATCCCACTCCCTCTCTCGAGGGTCGATTTCAAACGCTAGATTAGAGGTGTCCTACCCCGGTTCTCCCTTTCGGTCTCAACCGAGGTCAACAATAGGGTCAAATCTCGGGTATCCAAATCACAACCTAACCAACTCTCGTTGGTGGTCAAGGGTCGCAAGTCGACACTACCCAAAAGTCAACCCATAAACCAAGTCAATCCTCTAAACTACCCTCACCAATTTCCCCAAATAATTAGCCCTTATGAAATTCAATTAGCGAAATTACTCATGTTGGGTCAAACCGAGTCCTAGTGGAAGACTACTCACTAATCATGGTCTTAATTGCAAAATAAACAATAAAGATGGAAACTTTGGTCACAAACATGGTGGGAAGATGAATCTTACTACTAATCATGCAACAAATTCAACAATAATTAAGAGAGAAAGAGATTTTATCTAATAACAAGGTTAACTAATCCAAAAGGCACAATCTTTAACCAAATCAACTCAAAGATTAAGTCTTTGAGGACAACTATCCAAGGATGAACAAATGAAAGAGAAACAAAGGAAAGAGGAACAATGAAAAGATGAACAATGATGAAATCAACAACAACAAACAAACAACAACAACAATTTTAACATAAACAATCAAACAAACATGAAGGAAGAACAAAATGTAAACAAATGAAAATAAGGAGAGAAATAATACCAAATCCAAAGCAAGAAAGGAAATAGGATAGAATAAATAAGGATAAACTTTCAATCTTGTTCTTACAACCCAACTTCAATCCCCAATTAATTGAAGAACTAGCTTAATTAGGGAATGATTAACAAAATAATTAACAAAGTTTGAAACTTGAAAGGGTAAATATTCTGGATCTAGGGTTGTGTGTCAAAGGGTTTAAGGAGAGGGGTATTTATAGGCTTGTATATGATTAGGAAGAAAAGAGGAAGAAAAGCCAAATTCCGCATGCTGCGTTTTTGCTTTTGGTGGACCGGCTGCCGGTGGTCCTACCGCAAAACCGTCAAGGATTAAAAATTGCTGGCATCCGTGTTTTGCCGGTGGGCCTGCCGGCCTGGCGGCAAAACACCTTCTTCAGACTTCTTCTTATTTCTTGATGTGTGAAATGCTTAGTTGGCCATTCCGGTGCTCTACCGGCAATGAGGCCAAGCTTGTTTTTCCTCCAATTCTTCTTTTAATTCCACTTGTTGTGCTTTACCGGTGGGCGGTTGCTTGGCCTGCCGGCAAAAAGCACCTTCTTAGCTTTTCTTCAAAAATCTTGAGTGATTAAGGGTGTGTTTTGCCGGTGGCTAGACCGGCACGGCCTCTCAAGAAAACACACAGTCTTCATTTCTTCACCTCTTCTTCATGTAAAGGCAATGGGGTGCCTTTCTTGCCCCAATTTCTCCATACTTGGATCGTTTCCTACAAAAGGATACACAAGGTAACAAGTACGGGCATTGGGCACAAAATGCAAGGAAAAACACCCGAAACCGACTCGATACGAGTCGGTATGCATAAAAGAAAGAGGGAATTAGAAGTAAATTAATCGTATATCAAGAGCCTCCAATTGGTACCCTTTGTATAATTTTACAAGGAAACCCGGATCATGTTCTAACTCCAGCAGTTAGAGATGAGGTTGTTTCTGATGAAGTATTAAACGAGAAGATGTGGGAGTTTCGCAGGTTAAAAAGTGATATCTTTACATATTTTGAGCGCATTCTCACCGTGATCGAATACCCAAGACTATCAGACTTATGTGCTGGTAGAGTGTCGGGACAAGGAATTCTTTATCTCTACTTGAATGATTTGTTGACTCAATATATGTCTACCCAACCTGAAGAAATTGAGATTCAAGATCATGATGAAGATAAGGAATCGTCATCTTCATCATCGGAAGATAATTAAGTTCGGTAGTTATTTAATTATGTTATGTTTTAAGTAATAATCGTTTATGGTGTGGGTTTGGGGTTTAGGGTTTGGGGTTTAGGGTTTAGGGTTTAGGGTTTGGTATTTAGGGTTTAGGGTTTGGTATTTGGGGTATGGTATGTTTTAATTATGTTTTTATTGGTTTATGTTTTAATTATGTCAAAACGCGTTTTAAGGAATATTTTAATTAAAATATGTCAAATTGTGTTTTAAGGAATGTTTTAATTAAATTACGTTTTAAGTCATTTAATCGGATGTAGAGGATAATAAACTACAATAATCGGATAAATAAAATAAAATATAAGGTACAATAATCGGTCAAATAAAAGCTAAGATCAACTCGCGAAATCGCGCCATACAGATAGCTGATGTCGATACAGGCCATTATAATGAGTTACGCTTGCATCATGTATCCAACAAGGGGCTATTGGCGGCATAGGTGACAAGGGGCGTACCCGGAGCCGCAAATAGTGGTTTCCCGCATGTAATACCCATAAGACACCATATGGGGTACGTACTCCGGGAGGGGAGGGGAGGGAGGGCTCGTAAAGGCAAATAAGTATAACTATCATTCCAATGTCGCTGACCTTCTCGATCGTCAAATGCAGAAATACAACATATCACCCAATTGTACATCGTAGCATAACCATATAGATCGAAACCGTCCATCCAATGACCCGAGCCACACGGTATCTGATCCATAAATGTAATTCTAGCTACCTCCGCATCAAATCTCCCTGGGCCATAAATATGATCACGGTAAACGGGACTACAGATTTCCCTAAGTAAATCTGTTCTAGCCATCGTGAAATGAGATTGGTCACCCCGAACAGCATGTGAGATAACTCGAAAACCACAATGACCGTCTCCGGAAGGATTAAACCACGCTTCTAAATGCTCGTGAAACCATGAAGGCAAAAATTGATGATAAGGAAAGTACCTCCAATGACCAATGGTGTAGTCTACCTCAAGAGGTGCGCAATACGATGTGCCGAAACTCCCCGTACTCGTGGTAGCAGTGGTAGACGGTGTACTGGGGCCCGTTTGAGTGGATCGGGGTGTACTAGACGGAGTAAAACGAACCGTCGGAGTAGAACGGGGAGTAGACGATGGAGTAACAGGAACCGTCGGAGTAGAACAGGGGGTACTAGACGGAGTACGTTGGGAAGACGCGTTTCTTTGGGGCGTAGCACTGCCTACTCGAACCCGAACCCGTGCATGCTCAACGGCGGACGAATCTCTACGAGTTCCCCTACTCGGACGTCCTCTAGGGTTCTCGTTCACCCGAGGCTCGTTTACATCCTCCTGTTCCGGCTGTATCTGAGAGTAAAGGGCATCGAACATGGATGATCTCATACTCGGATCTGCATTCCGAATTTCATCGAATAACTCCTCCAATCGATCATCGTCACAAGTCGGCATTGCCTCCGAACCATCGTACTCCAACTTCCTCCAAAATGCATGTAACACATCAACAGGGACCCGAGATCCGTTTCTAGCAATGCGATGAAGTGAACAAGCACATAACAAACCAAGTGTAGTAGCCTTTACACAACCGCAATCGATCATCAAGGCATCTTCCGTCATCTTGGCACCTCTTTCGAATTCTTCACGCAATTCACTGATGGCATTCTTTGGTATTTTATAGGAAAGTCTGGAAAATAATCGCTGAATCCCCGTCAACCGCCTCGATCTAGATAACTCCAACAAGTGTCGGATCTCAACATGTTGCGTTTCCATCAAAGAATGAAACCGAATCCAGATGCTATCAACTGCCAGTTTCGCGCTATTCAGCCATCTCTTCAAATTCGCATGAGCCGACTCAACCCGGGATGTAGAAGTGTTCTCAAAATGAGTTATCTTGTTCGTTTTATACTTGGCCCATTTTTCCAAGTGCGGGAACCATTGCCTCTCAATATAAGCCGCCACTCCCGCCCATTGCCTTGCCAAATTGCCCCACGCCACATTAAACTTATCTTCAGTCTCCGCCTCGACAACCGCTTTAAACAAGTCATAACTTATGTGCTTAGCCCAACTATCCTGTTTCGTGATATCAAGTGTTTTCGTCTCCACGTTAGAATATATATGCCAAAGACATAGCAAGTGAGACGAATCCGGAAAAACAGTGGGAATCGCGTTCAACAAACCTGCCTCGCAATCAGTAACAATAGCATTAGGTTGAACGACATCATTGAGAAGGGCCTTCAGTTTCCGTAGGATCCACAGATATTTCTCCTTGGACTCATGCGTCACAAGAGCATACGCGATGACAAAGCTCTTCCCGACGGGTGTGACTCCAACCATCTCAACAAACGGAAGACGGTATTCATTTGTCTTGTACGTGGAATCGATCAGTACCACATAATAGTATGATCGAAACATCTTAACGGCTTCTGGATGAGCCATGAACACGTGGGTTAGCTCATCGGTCTCCGATCGTGACCCAATAATGAACGTACTTATCTTTGAACCGCAAGTGCTAACATCTCACATTGTCTTAGGTTTCTCCCATCTCTTTCCTCGGCCCTTAATTTCTGAGAACGATTGTAGATTTGTCGCCGATTAGGTCTTGACTTTTCCGGATTCCGCTGATGCAAACCCGCACTAATAATTGCCGGTCTAACGTGAGCTCTAACTTGGGCATCGATATAAGCCAACTCCTCGTCATCAAACTTTGCAAAGTATCTGTCGCCGTCACAATACAACGTTAAAGCATGATTATGAAACCCAGATCTCATCACAAGCTGCCACTTATTCTCTTCTAATTCAACAACTTTCATTGAAAATTTGCAATTGCACCACGCGGTAGCGGTGCTACCCCTCATTAAAGAATCGGCATCCTTATTTACGGGACCTTTTCCACCCATCCGACAAACAAAATAATGTTGTCTCAAATTCGTTTTACGACCAACTTTCTTGTTGCTTGCTCTTTTTATACCAAACCCGAGTCGGAGTCCGATCTCATATGTCCAATTAAACACTTGAATACTAGATGCAAAGAACAAGCTAGTCTTAAAATGATCTGAGTAATCAATACCGTCTCCATCGTTAATCACCTGCGCACGCATTTCGATAAATTTGTTATTAATTAATTATTTGCTACGGAACGAGTCGGAGTAAATAAAAAATAATATAAAAATAATACAAAGACGGTAATAAGTTATTTTATACAAAACGAGTCGGAAATATTAAAGATAAAAATTTAATATAAAGACGGTAATTAATTATTTCAATTGTTTTATAATACAAAGACGGTATTTAATTATTTTATACACAACGAGTCGGAAATATTAAAGATAAAAATATAATATAAAGACGGTAATTAATTATTTGAATTGTCGGAAACTATAAAAAATAAAAAAATATAATACAAAGACGGAAATTAATTATTTTATACAAAACGAGTCGGAAACAAAAAAAAAAAGAAAAAAAAAATACACGGTTTGGGCCTTGGACGAAAGGATTTTTCGTCCAAAATTACCAAACAGACGAAAAAAAATTCCTTCGTCCATAATGGGCCTTGGACGAAGGAATTTTTCGTCCAGGGCCTGGTATTGACGAAAAATTCCTTCGTCCAAGGCCCATTATGGACGAAGGAATTTTTCGTCCAATACCTGGTCTGGACGAAAAATTTCTTCGTCCAGGCCAAGTCCGTGTAATTTTTTTTTTTTTTTTTTCAATTGCTTTTTCAAATAAATCCGTCACAAAATCTATCATAATTCCGTCTACATTCATGGCATCTATCCTAATTCGGGATTCAAACGATAATAAAACATAAATTTTTAACAAAACTAAATCGTAAACTAACCTCGTTACTAGCTTCATTGTTGGAATCGTTGTTAAAATCGTTCCCGTTCATGTTGTTAATTACAAAACCCGACTTCTTTTTTTGTTTGAAATATTTTAGTGAGACGGTGACTTGTGTTTTAGTGAGACGGAAATTGCATTTGTGTTTTGAGACGGAAATTGCATTTTGGTGAGACGGATATGGAGTTATGATATGGAGGGCAAACTTGGAAATTTACGTTAATTGTCGACGATATTTAGTAATTTGTCGACGACGTATAGCAGGGCCCTTATTTTATGGCCAAAGGTACACTAGCATTAAATCTGATAACCCAACCACTAGACCTGGCAAACAGATTGGGTCGTGTCGTGTTCGTGTTCGTGTCAACTTTAAACGGATCATCAGTGTTCATGTCGGGTCGTCTTCTATGGGAGTACGCCTTAAAAGCGAAAACGGTCCATGACCAAGTAGTGCAAGTTACGGCAAGATCCTGGAATTGGGAAGAAAATAGTTTTCTTGACGGTTATCAGGTTATTGAGAAAATTACTCCCTATGTTCTAGTGAATAATTTACCTTTATTTTATTTTGTGAGAGAAAAATAAAACAAATGTAAATTATCCACCATTTCCACTAGCCAATCTTATTCGCCAAGTTGGTAAATATGCAGACATTTCTGCTACAACTATTTTGCTTGTACTCCGTAGTAAGGAAGTTGAGGTCTTTGAGATGGTGATTGGAGATAAAGTTGAGGTATCTTAGTCCTTAAAGGTGACATAAATGAACTTCTGCAAGGCATAAAAAAAGTCAGATGAATGATGTACATCTAATACTAAATTACTAATGGCATTATAAAAACTAGGGCTGTAAATGAACTGAACCTGCTCGACAAGCCCTCGGGATCGGCTCGGTCAAAGCTCAACTCGAGATCGGTCAAACTGAGCTCGAGCTCGGGCTCGAACTAAGCTGAGCCCAAACCGACCCGAGCTCGAGCACACTAAGGCTCGGCTCGGGAGCTCGTTTGAGCTCGTTATTTTTAAAATAACTTAATATTTTTCAATATATTTACTTAAATTGTATCAATTATAAAATAAATAAATTAAAATATTAGTTTATAAGATAAATTACATAATAATTGTTATTATAAGCTAACAAAAAGATAATATTCTCATTTGAATTTGAATTTTTAAATCAAAAATTACGTTATAATTAAAAAAATGGTACGCAAACAAAGCTCGGGCTCGGGTTCGGGCTCGTAAAATATTATATGAGCCGATCCAGATCCCTGATTTCGATAGCTCGGGTTCGGGCTCGAACTCGATTTTTGCAATATGAGCCGAGCTCGATCATAGGTAAGCTCGAGCTCGGCTCGGCTTGTTTACACCCCTACATTATATTAACTACAAACATCCATCAATACAATAATTTGTTCAATTACTGAATTTAATTACAGAAAGTCAAGATTTTTCTAATAAACTTTCAAGATATAAATTCAATATATATCTTCCAGTGGAAAGAACATCAAGCCTTTTTTCACTAGGTTCATACTTGCCCTTCCGGAGTTGGTACCGGTGAGTTACGCTTGAGATGGTGTATGTTTGTCCTTCAATTGTCACGCTTTCGCCACATTGAAGATTCTACCAAATACATACAAGAGCAACAACTATATGAGTAAATGGTCAATCATGAGTATAGTTGAAATCAAAGGATAATAACATCCGAAACATAACAAACTATTGAAGTCGAGCTCAAATCTTAACAGTACAATAACTTCCGAAACATAAAATTCAGGATGCCCTGTCAAAGTCCTGAATTTATTGTTGAAATCGCTTTCATCTAGTTGGGTCAATAGTCAAGGATTTAAAAACTAGTCCAAGGGTCACATTGATCTGGTTAAAGATTTTATCGCAACTGTTTCTTGAGGCGATATTGGTCTTTATGGTGCAAAAACAGAAATCATGCAACAATGAGTGATTTGCAATCAACTGAAACCTATGTTTCGAATCATGACGGGTACAGCATTATGCAAGTGATCATATGATAGTTTACATGAACAGAATAATAGTGCAGGTAAACATGACAGGCATGCATGATAACCTATGTTGGCTAACATTATAATTTATAATCCAGGCCAACCACAGACAAGTAATATCCACCATTAAAAAAATATGGCAGCGATGATCGCATTTTCTAATAGATCAAGAGTTCAAACCTAGCCTCTATTTTCCGCGGCAAGATTCACCACAAAGGCACAAATTATAAGGACAATCACCGAAGGATAATTCAGTTTCTTCCATGAGAAAACTGTGCAGTAGAAAAAGCCTTTAGATTTGACATGCAGGGAATGGATACTAAGAGTGCAATTCGCCGATTCCTGATTCAGGTTAGCATTCTAGATCACAAATTCAAAAGTTCAATACGAATTGGATTACAGGGACGTAACACCACCAAGAGACCTTAATACATTACACCAACACTCTACTGAAGAGCAAACAAATAAATAACAGGAAAACTTGAATCCGAAAACCCTAACCAAAAGAAGAGAAAACTCTGATTTGAAACTTAAAGCTCTAATAATCCCAAATGATCATAACCCGTTAAGTGTTTTCCTCAACTAGAGCACACAGCGGTACACTAGTGGTGGGTCGGTGGCCATGTTAGAAAGAGATATATGCTGCTGCTTTACAATTGACATTCTTCCCACAATGAACTAAAGTCGCTAAAATTGTCTCGTGCAAAAATATTTTACTCGACACTCAACAACGAGTTTTCAAGCATATACCATATACAGAAAGGAAGTGAAGTGCTTCGGAAAATATACACCGTTACAAAATTATGATATTGCTATAGTAGGCTCTTCTAACCAAGGGTCCGAGGAACTAGTTGTGAAGCTTACAAACTTCTAGGTTGTCCTTATAAGTTATAACTGTTTCAAGAACTTCACTTCCTCACTCAAAAACGGTACTCTCGTTGCAAAAGATCTAAAATCTTCACCTAAGTGTCTGCTAATCAACCCAAAACCACAATGCACAAGCACAAACTTCTATCCATAAACTCTTTTCCCTTGACATTTTCCATACTTAGGTCAGTTGGGTGTCCAGTCCATTTCATACCAACACCAATTTTCAGTTAGTAATAGATCACCCATGTACACTCTCCCTCCAAAAATCCTTAATAATAGTGCCCGAACCAGACATAAAATGGTGTAACGGAGGGGGAATTCATGTAATTAGACCCATCCAGGCATTCATTACACTTAGATCACCAAAAAATCAACATGTACTCCATCTGTCCCGGTCATTTGTTATCTTTTTCCATATTCAGGGAGTCAAATTACTATGGATTAAAGCAAATTGGTAAAAAATCAAAAAGTTAAACTAAAGTTTCGAAAAATTTCCATTTTTCAGGGACGAGTGGGCGACCATCCCTGCAAGCCCCCCTAGTTTCACCACTGCAATCATTTCAATAAACCATTTTACTTTATTCCATCATAATTCCGAAGCGAACCACAATAACCTTGTTCATAAGCAGAAAGAAAAAACAAGAATAATAATAATAAAAAAAAAGGGGGGAACTGACCAACGGAAGACAACGTACGCCAAGATGTTTAGGAGGAGGAGTGATCTCAATAACTTTATAAGGGTATTGCTCTTTTTCCTTTTCTCTCTTTTTGCATACAATTTGACCCACATTTCCCTACAATTTTAACCCTAATATTAGTATTCTTATTATATAATTTAATTTGATCATCAAATCAAAACAATTGAAGATTTGAAGCAATTTAGCTTATTATAATGTTGATGATATAAATTGAAAGAAGAAGAATATTAAGAAAAAGATGAAAGCATGAAGTAATACCTTGGGTAATGGAGACAAGCTTGACCACGCCATTGATGATGATGATGATGATGTTTTGTGTTTGTAGCCTCACAAATTTGGGGAATAATAATCTCTGCTAACAGTGGCAGGAGATTGGAGGAGAACAAACCAAAGCCAGAAAAATAAAATATTGAGGCCTCAACTTTTTCTAAAACTAGTTTTAAACCCGTGCAAAAAAATGCACGGGTCGTAATAGTAGACAATATCGTCAAGTCTTAATTGCTTGTAATGGAGATCGTTATATAAAGTTGTCCATAACTAAAGACCGGCTTTGGAAGATACATGCTCCCTTGAGATAAGGATTTACCTTACCTACCAATTACAAAACTGGCTTACACATAAGTTGTAGAGTTTATCATAGGAAGCATTTATGTCTTTTCATCCTCGACGTACAACAGCAAGATTAATACAAATCTAAATGTTCTTCCTTACGTCTATTTTTTATATAAAATTTAATCCAGAGTATTATAGGTCCGTAGCAACGTAACAATTTATAAATAGGTATTTGATTTGATATTTTTTTTTACTGTATACTGACCAATTTTATGCTTTTACAACTAATGATAAGATTTTTGCAGTACCAATGATTTTATTAGAGCATAATTGCTGGATATTGCGCAACAAATTTGACAATTTTTAACAATCAACAAAATCATTTATATTAGATCTGTTTTTTGCTTTTTATTAGCACTAATATTTGTTTGAAAACAAATCGTATTGTTTATATTATAATTTTATATGTTAATTTATAATTTTATAATCATGTATGATCTTATATTAGCAATATTTATGCAACGTAATGTACAGTATAATATATAGTTTTGTAAAGTTTGTATTAAATGAAATCATAAGAGGTGAGAAATTAATAACATGGGAAAAAAAGAGTAATTAAATTTGACATATGAACATGGGGAGTCCTACATCTTAAAAAAAAATATATGTTTTCTTCTTCAATTCCCTAAAAAAGAGGAGCCAATAGAATTCCTCTAAAAAACTCCCCTTTTATACTAGGTAGATTTTTGTTACTATTATTAAGTTTTTTATTTATTTTATTATGTATTATACTAGGTAGATTTTTGTTACTATTATTAAGTTTTTTATTTATTTTATTATGTACCGAGTAATTTTTCTTGGATGACGAGGGAGTTTGCAATGCAATATTTTAACGAGGTGCGCAGTGCATAAACTCTCAAGGCTATTTATTAATTGACTCGTTAAAATTTCGTTCACCTAGAATGTAACATAGCAAACATGTTATTTGAGTTTTTGTGTAATTTAACAAAACTGCAAGGAATAAGGTTTTTTCTTAGTTAGCTACGAAAAAACGCTTTCTGGTACATGGAGCCTGTTTCGCTGAACTCAATATATAACCACAACAAGAACCACAACAAATATATATACAGTTACTGCGTAATAATTATTGGCTTAGGCATCTGGGGAATTCAACAGAGATTATACAAATAATCTGGCAATTTTCGCAAACACAAAATCTCATTGAAGACCGGCACTATCCGTCACAAGCTGAAGACGGATAGTGTCCCTCTCACAAGATGCAAGTGGCAATATGTATGGGTGCTCCATTTTCCCTCCCACTTGCCAACCCACTTGCTTTATTGTGAGAGGTCTTCAGCTTGTGACGGATATTGTCCGTCACAAGCAAGACGCTTTGGCAAACACAAAATAGCAACCAACAAACACAAGTGAGAAAGTGCACAGTTAGATTTATCAGAATGAAACTGTAAATAGTTTACACTGATGTTCTAGTAACATGCTTAATGTTCCTGATAGCAGGATCAGGATTCAGAATGTTGGTACAATTAACAAACTAAGCTCCATTACTAAAGTTCAAGGCACGAGTTCACTATCAATTCTCCACCAGCAAAAACGAAGCGAAATCACAAGGTCACTAGAAAAGCTAGTTTGGTGTTCTATAGTCCTAACAAGCTCAATAATACATCAAAATAGCAAAAACAGCAGCTCTTTTTGCGACAGACCCACAATCAAGGGGTCCTTTTGGTTTCCGGCAGCTTTCCGGTGTATGCCCCACATTATTACCGTGAGTAAGGATGGTAGCGCCCATTTGGCGCTGCACCACCAAATCCCCCTCTTCCGCCACTACCGCCATACATGGAACCACCACCACCACCACTGCTGCTACCACCACCATACATGGAACCCCCACCACTGCCACCTCCTCCATACCCACCTCCAAGGGATGAATCATAACCTCCACCATAACCACTGCCACCAGCGGCACCCCCACCATAACCTCCATAACCTTCGCCAGGACCACCATAACCGCTTCCCATGTCGTAACCTCCTCTACTATAGCCACCACCGCCATAGCGGCCTGAGTATCCATATGAAGATAGATCTCCTCCTCTGTAAGCTCCCATGGCACCTGCACCTGCACCCGTACCACCATATCCTCCTCCATAACCACCACCATATTCACTTCCTCCATATCCGCCATATCCACCAGCTCGGCCACCACCATATCCTGCCCCACCACGATAAGGGCCACCAAATCCACCGCCTCCATACCCTCCACCGTATGTATCATTGCTGAATCCACCACCACCGCCACCATAAGAAGATCTAGAATCATTGTAACGTTTTGCAGAAGGCGCTGGAGGATTCGGCTTCTTGGGTTCTGCCTTCTTGATTTCCACCTGAATGCACGAAAAATATTAAGTCAAGAGATCAAAACTCCACAAAGTTTCATATTCAGGCTATACCTAACCCAGCAACAAACATTAGATTCATATTCACCTGAATGTACAGATGGCAATTTATCCACATTTTAAAATACACACAATTAAATAACAATAACTATGGTACTGATCAAAGTCTACCAGAACCCAGCTACACTAAAAAGAACATAAACAAAATGATCCATTAAGGTACTACCTTGGTCCCAGCAAACTCGATCCTGTTTCCCTTGGACAATAGCTCATCAACAGATTCCTCAGAGTCAAAAGTAACAAAACCAAAACCACGAGAACGGTTGGAAGAGTGGTCTCGCATGATTTGATGCTCTCTTACTAGTCCGAATTTGGAGAAAAAATCACTAAGCTCATCTGTGTTTCATGTAAATGTAAAAGTGTCATGACATCAGAAGCATAATTCAAAAAAAGGAACAGAAATTAGGACGAGCCACAATAGCAAGAAGTAAATTGTATTGACCTTCAGTAACCGAAGTTGGAATTCCACCAACAAAAATCTTTTTGGTTCTAAAATCCTTTGATCCAATAGTTCCTTTGGGTATAGTTCGCTTGATTTCCACCTGAAATAACAGAAACATACCATAAGCAGCCTGAATAAATGATATGGAAACCAAAATTTTACTATGACTCAACTTTTTTCCATTTGGGCCTCACTCTTCACTTCTTAATGATCCTTACCACTCCAAACACTAGACCAATAAAAGACAAACAAGAAGAAACATGCCTAAGTAGAGGAAGAGTCGAACATTATGTATAAAGCATTTCGTATGACATGAATCATTTCAAGCCTTTTTTTCCCAAAGTCTATCTATCGTCAGTTTTGCAAATATTTCAAAATTATTATATCTGTGTTTAGAAACATGCCGACCATATCGTCATTTTACAAGCAAGTACATGTGTCTAAAAGTCATGCCAAGTCTAACACTCGGATATGTACCCATGTACAACAGCCATACCAAGTTTGAGTAACACAAACTAGTTCATCTATTCCAGAGTTCAATTCGTCCTCATCAATACGGAAACAATACAGCACACACAACATCCAAACTAGTTCAAATATATGACAAAAATGTTCTTGAGTTTCATCAAATAAAAATGCAACAGAAGAGAAGAAGCTATGATTTCAGAGCATACAAGTGCAAAACAGCCTTCATCACAGGCTCCATAACTATTCCTGAGTTATTTCTATCTTAGGCCAAAAATTCATATCTATAAATCACTTATCCACTACAACGAAAAAGGACACTATTACAGTATTGGACTGTGCTACATCAACAGAAATGTACGTACCTGTTTTCCATTTATGATATGATTCTCCTCAATGACTTGATCTACCACAGAAGGGTCTGCATAAGTAATAAACCCAAACCCCCGGGGTTGTCCTGTCCTCCGATCCTTCATAATCACGGAATCGGTGATTTCTCCATACTTACCAAAATGCTTGACAAATTGTGCTGCAGGAAAAATAGTTTTTGTAAACAACCAGGCACTTTGGAAATGATGTATTCCTATAATCTTACCAGGAACGGCAGTAACAAACAACTAACCAGAAGTTGTCTCCCTAGCTAAACCTCCTATGAATATCTTTCTGCAATTACATGTTCACTATGATCAGAAACTTGTAACTTCAAGATGTACTTAAAGTGCATCTCTAAGAAAAGCTAGACTTGAAACATTTGAGACTAAATCAACACTACGAAGACTAAATAAACAGCGATGCATCTAAGATTTATATCACTAAAAACTATCTAGTATTCCTTTTTTCCTTTGAGCTTGAGTTTATTGTGAACGCACACACAACATCCTCTCCTCAAGAGTGTGAATACAAGAAAAACAACCACTATTGGCCCTATATTGCACATAACAGCACAACAAAAAGTATAAAAATTCTTGACAATATGCCCAAGAGGCGTGTAGTAATAATGTAATACAAGCACAATTGGTATTCTTTGCACCAAATCCCTTCTATCTTATCGGCATTGAACATCAAAAATACACACTCCAAATCAAACAAGCAGAAACAATTGCGAGTCATATCAATAATAGAAGTACAAATTATTTAAAATTCCGAAATCAAATGCAAATACTTGCTAAGGGAGGCTTGTATATTTTTAAACGGGTTGGTTTTACAACTAGTTCCTCACTAATACTGATCATGTTTCTTGATGGGTGGATCCGTTTTACACAATAACTGAATAAAACCGTCTAAATAAAAGTTGATTAGTCATCTAAAACCGCCTAACCAAACAACATTACCAATTAATCCAATGCAAGGAACATGAGAATGAGCAATTTCCCACATATAAAAAAGAAAACGCCGGTTTAAATTGACATAACCATTAAGATTGACATGTCTTGCCAACGACCTATCCCATAGGTAAGCATTAAGATTGACATGTCTTGCCAACGGCCTATCCCAATTTAATTCCAGCATCATCATATGAAATTAAATTCTCTGTTCCAATCCTTCAAAATCAAGAACATAAACCTAATTAAACTAAATAAATTTCCATGAAGAACAGTTTACACCAAATCCCTTCCATCTTATCGACATTGAACAGGCGGCTTCACACGAGTATATTTCCCAACGGCTTGGTTTTATAACTACTCTATTAGTACAGGTCATGATTTCTTGGTATTTGGATCGGTTTAACACAATATTCGTGTAAGACCACCTTATAGTAAACTAACTAAAAAGCAAACATTACCAATTAATCGAATACCAGGAACATGACAATGAGAATTTTCCGACATTTAAACAAAAGAAAAATACCGATTTAAATTGACATAAACATTAACCTATCCCAATTTAATTCCGACAGATTCATATGAAATCAAATTCTATGTTTCAATCAATCAAAATCAAGAACATGAAGTAATTAAACAAAGCAAATTTTCCATGAAGAACAGTCAAATACCGTTCTTTACTTCTTTTATACATAGACACCGGCGTATTGACAGTAATAAAAGAGTATTTTACCGTCTCACACTATAAAACGGTCTTATTGGGTAATTAAACCGTCTCGCACTGTAAGACAGTCTTATTCTAAGTCCTAACCATTGAACTACAAATAAGTGACAATCAAAAGCGAATTCGTACATAATAATTGAAATATAATTAAAAGAATAATTAAAATAATAGAAAAGTAAAGAAGGAAGGTACGAACCCAGGGCTAGCGCCGTCGCCGGAAAGAGGATGAGGCCTATCGTCAGAGTCATGGTGATGAGAAGGCATATCGCGAACGGCGTCGTTTTGGTCGGCATCGTAACCGCCTTCATAGTTGTTAATGGCTTCTGCTTCTCTCGACTCCATTGATTCCGCAGAAGAAAGCTCGAAAGAATATCGAAGAGAAGAAGATGACGGAGAGAGAAAAAGAGGAGTTTGAATGCAATGAATGGTTGAAGTATGAAGATGTTAAAACCCTAGATCCCGTGGGTTGTCTTGCCTTGGGTGACTCCTTTATAGATTACCGACTATATATCACTTTTTTATAGTCAGGACTTATGGTTAGGAAGCGCAAAATTGACCCGACTCGTACTTAATCCGATGTCCAAGTAAAGGACCCAGGCTTCTTTTTGTAGCCCAAATTAAGCCACCACTATGACATTATGACCCAGTCACCCACTCAAAATTGACACGACTCGTAGTAAAGAGTCATGATCAGTCAAAGTTTATTTTGATAACTCTCTCCGTTATGGACTTAAGGTTAAAAAGCGCAAAATTGACGCGACTCGTACTTAATCCGATGTCCAAGTAAAGGACCCATGCTTCTTTTCGTAGCCCAAATTAAGCCACCACTATGACGTTATCACCCAGTCACCCACTTAAAATGGACCCGACTCGTAGTAGAGATTCATGATCAGTCAAAGTTTATTTTGTCAAAAAAAATTGACAGGGCATATCTATTGGTAACTCTCTCTGTTACGGTCTTAAAAATATAATGCTCACAAAAATATTAACTCTCAAACTCATTTAGGTTAGAAAATAATTGTCGAATTGGTGTTATAAAAGAACATTTTCAGAAACTTGACAATTTTATACCCTTTTATATCACATAGCACAAAATCTTATTGTAGAAGGTTTTCTCAAAAAGACCTCTCACTACTGATTAAACTAAGAGAAACCGGGAGAGATGGTTATGACTTTATGAGAGATCTTTTTAGAAAGACCGTCATAAGCAAGATTTGCTTATCATATAGCTACTTATAGGGAGGTCACAATTGCAAGCGGCAACTTTAATCTAAAACAAGAATTTCTAATAAATGGAATATATATTAATGTGAAAAAAATGTGTCGTTCGAGAGAACTGTCCTTTTGGTTGAATTATATAATTATAATTCATTAGAAATAATTAGTTTATTTGTACTTTCATTTGGCTAAAACTCGGGCTTGGCCTGATTGTGTCTGTCGTGCCTCAGGCCGGGGCTTTCCTAGGCACGGGATTTTACCAAAAGTTGTGATGTGGCCCGCTACAGTAACCCGGGCCATGTCATGCCGGTCTCAGGCCACCCGTCGTGCCCCATCCAGGTTGCCACCTCCAGAACTAGCAGACGAGATGGTTAATGTTGTTTTTGTTTCTTGAATTGCACATAGAATAATACGAGTAGTCAATTTTTCTTAACAAAGTCACCATGTGGTGTGACGACTTTTATTTACCATGTCGCCACAGGGCGCAACTCTTTCCTGATCCCAAACCCAGCCTACATGAACTCTGAATTGATAAATAGTTTCAAAACGACCCAAATTGATAATTTCTTTAATCACATCAATTAATTTGAAGAAAACTGCCTCTCAATGATCTCGTAGCCAAAAAAAATTTCTCTGTTTTTAAATCGTACCATGTCACCTGATCATGTCTATATAGTGATTACAATTTCGGAATGGTAAGGTCCAAATACTTAGAAATAAAAATGCCCCAACACTTGGGAATTGGGATCCAATGGAGAACCTCATAGAAATGTCCGAATGTTTGTACAAAGACGCTTACAAATTACTCCGTACACTATACGACCACAATCAAAACTCACATGCCAAGACACTCGGTACATGTTTCCTGAAGGGATTAGCAAAATTTCGAGTGGTAACTAAACACAATAACGGACAAGCTAATTACGGCGGCTCTACATCTTTACACTAATCTCCGGTACATTTGATAGTACATGTTGAAACCACTTTCTAGTATGTATTTTGTGGATCAAACCTTCTTCCTTGCCGTCTGTAGTATGGAGTTTCATCGATTGTTCTCCTCACATATTCCATGAAGGGTTGAGGTGTCCGCGGAGATTGTTCATTTGAATTAGCCGGGCTATGACGTTCAGGAGTCCTAGGTGCTTGATCACTTGGGCCTGCCGGAGTAGGCAATGGCTCGGGTCCACCAGGTCTGTCCAGGAGACATTTATAGATAATAAATGTCAGTATTAGGAGAGCTAAACACCCTGCAAGTCCTTTCCACAGCGTTAGAAGCAGAATCGTCGCCTTCGTGTCGCCTGCATCATAGCTGACATCTATCTCTACTCTCTGACCTGTAGGATCGAGTACCATACAACAATAAGAATAGAGCTTTAATCCTAAATTGATTTGGGGTCTGTTAATTGAATCATCAATCAATTGAAACAATGAATGATAGTAAAATAACAGCAAACGATAGAAACTGAAAGTAAAACACGATAACTAGTCAAGATACTAATAAGCTGGCAGAACCTCGTGTGAAAGCACGACTTATAAAGTAGACTAACCATTGGCGGGTAGAGTAAATATGAGTTTGTCTCTGAAACTCTTTGGTTTTAATACTTTCACCTGGAATATACACGGTAAGCGACAATCAGTGAGTTGTTCAAACCTTTTGAATTGACCATTCCTCCAATAACCCATATCTAGATTACAGAGAATAATTGAGGTTACATAATTTCTGAAAAGGTGGAAATAATACCTCAAAGTTTGAACGGAAAGCTTCTTTAAACAAGTTCCGAACAATCAGCACATCTCGTTTCAACCAATGGATGCCAACATCTGTATGAAGCAAATCTGATTCATTAATGTATGGAAAGAAGTGTAGGCCTAGTTATATTTTGCTCCGCTCCAGTGAATACGAAGTACCATACTCCTTATCAGGCTCATCAAGTTGAGTACCATACTCCTACTTAAGTATTTCATGTACGACGTACCTGTATTACCCAAAATTGTTAAGATGCTTCTATTGGAATTAGGTGTCAAATTCAGCTGCAAAGAATCCTGACAAAGACAATTGTAAATCACAAACTTATTTGAGGTAACACGAATCTTCATTTTGGTCAACAAAATAATAAGAGAAAAATGGAAAAAAGGAAAAAGAGAACATGATAACACATTCTGCAACTATTGTTTAAAATGATTGAGAAAACAAGTAACCTTATTCATATCGAGGACAGAAAAACCGCCAACAAAAAGTGCAGTTGCGGAGCCTGACACTTCATGAGCTTCTCTTAGTTTCGCATGAATAGAAATAGATATGTCCTGTCTTTTAAATGATGATTTGGGTGCAAAATTTGCTAAATGTTCTGGATTATGAGGGAAGAAATGACAATATGATTCACCGGTGTTGAGGTCCCTCAATGGAATAGTATACCTGCAAGCATTGTAAATTAGTAACAGGTTAGAGAAAATGAGTAACAAGGTTGTTCACAGAGTCAACAGCGGTAACAAGGTTGTTCTTTTGTTACACACTCTTTTAGATGGCCATACCCGACAAAGGAGGGATCCACCCGACAGTCATAAAGAACCTCCACATTTTTGCTTCGAGATCCAAATTTTTGGACACTGCATGATGTTGAAGAGAATGGAAATCATCGTAAGGATAGGGCATATGCATCTTCACTTATGTTAACACAGAGTGATTCAATTACAACAGCAGAAGTCATATATTACATACGGAGTGTAAAATATAAAAAAATACATTAAAAAAAAATCAGTAATTCCCATCTCTCCCAAGACTTATAGTCCACTGTCATATTCCTTCCACCGCCTTTTCTCTTGTTGTATTCCTTTTTACAAAGTTTACTAATTCTTTCCATTTCTCTTTCTTCCCAGTATATAAAAGTTTACTAAGTGGTCCTAATAATACCTATAACAAAAAAAAAATGTTAATTAACCAATCTTAAACTCTACCACAGATTTACATGTCCTAAAACAAAATGTCCCATAAAAATATAGGTTCAACCAAAAAAAAAAAGAAATATAAATTGCAAAATCTAAGGTTAAGGTGTCGATAGCCTAAAAGTAAACAAGTAGATCAGTGTGAAGGGGAGGGAGTACATGACAAAGTAAGGTGAGTCAAAAACCTGAATTTCACTGGAAATTTATATCCTTCTGGAGGGACAAAAACATTGGTTAAGGTGTCCTTCGGAGCATCAACAAATATGATATCCCTATTCATCACTTTAGCAGTTGTTTCAAGCTTCATAGTGGCACTTTGAAATGCAACTATTCACAATAAAATGCCAATGCAAGAGTTATTGCTAAAGAATTAAAAGCAGTAAAATTTGAATTTCACATTAATAAAAAAAAATGAGGTCTACCTGATGTTGTCCCTTCTCCAAATGCTGAAGCCCTGCCAGATAAAGAGTCCACATAGAGCACACTTTCATTGACACTTGACCACTGACCCACTGCTTGATTATCCATCCCTACAACACCAGAATGAAGAAACAATAAACCAAATTAACCATCAGATCCTATCAAAATCAGATAAATGAAATCTAGTTGTTCAAGTTTTTTTCTTTTTTTTTTCTTTTTCTAAGTGATTCCAGTCTTATGACTTCTTATCTCTCAACAATAAGGTAGCAGTCCTTTTTTTGCCTGATGTCCTTTACACTAATTTATTATTTAAGTCATCATTATGGGACTACCGCTTCTTTTTGTTTAATAAGAAAACATCGGTGAATCTAATGTACGAGGGGTACTTCACTATCACCAACACCAATGTCCCTTGAGATATGACGGTAGATGCTGGTTAAGAAGGTGACGAAAACGGCTGAAGAAAGAGATGGACATCTCTTTACAAACAAATCTGGGTTTCTTATAAAAATTAATTCTTAAATGGAAACCGAAAAATAATAATTTATTAATAAACATTCAGTAATCATAAACCACATTTTATCGACTTATTACTCTATTTTCACCAATCTATTGCTAATTGTTCATCAGTAGATAAATATTTCATTTTTCATACTTGGGTACATTTCAGTGTTTTCTAAACAACCTTTCCCCTCCAAGTAGAGGAAGGAGAATAGAGGAGAAAATTTGGGGAAACTGGAGCCAGCAATTTTGGCAGAGAAGCAGACCAAGGATGAGATGAGGACAGATTATAATGAAACAAGACAAAAAAAAAATTTGTTGGCCTAACATGAGAAATATATATACTCATGAAAGATGAACGAGCTAGGAGGCTAGGAGCTATATGTGCAGTTTTCACATCTTTTAAGTTAAATATTTGTACCTGAGGTCCTAAACATTCCCATATACTCCGTAATTCCGTATGTATCTATATTATATGCACACCTAATAAACTGAGACATAGTCACCAAAAAGAACTTAGTAAACTGAGACATCAACAATAATATGAGCTAGTCAAATCATCAACACATGGAGGTATAAGGTATGCACTAGCTTCAAATTATAAAATAACCAAGTTTACCTTCTACGCTAAAATTAACATAGCTTCCAGGCAGCAGAACAGGATTTTGTGGATGTATATGAGCTCCGACAGAAATCTGAACAATTGAAAGGAAAGCCATAAAAACCTTCTTGCATCAAGTAAATAAGCAGACTTAGGTAAGCAATTACCATGATGTAGTCCGATTTCTCCACTCTGCCATTCATTCTAACGCCAACAAGAGCTCTACCATGTCGCACAGCCTTGGGGATAAATTGGAGAAAGAAAAACCAAATTTAGATAAGCAGAGAAGGGATAAATAAAAACATACTACTCCGTCCTGTGACTCCTGTCCATTCCAAACTACCCATTGGACTCTTCACGGTATATGAGACGATACTTTGACCACGTTTGTCTTCATTTATGTATTATTTTTCTGATGTTGAGATTATAATTTTCTGAAACTTGTTTTTTTTTATACAAATGTAAATAACTTCAGTTTTCTATTTTTCTTATTTGACTAATTATAATCAAGGCCAATATTTTACAAGTTTGACTTCAAATAGTGAATGGGTAAATTGAAAGGGATTGGAGGGAGTATTAAATAGGCTTACTTTTTGAAACAGTAGCTTATTACAGAACAAAAAAAAATTCAGGTAACGTTCTTATGGCGACATCAATATGTCTAGAAGTATTAAAATTCTACATCATACCTTGACAATAATACTGCCATTGTCCTGACTGACGGTATCAAGAGCAAGAACATCCCGGTAGTTGCTCTCAATGTTGAAGGCTACCACATTATGAGCTTCGTGAAAGGGATTCCCTGACCAAAAAGAAATCCAATTGTGAACCATCGCAGTGCTTTCACCTCAGTAGTTTCTAACCAAAGTTGACATGAAATAAACATACCCAAATTGTCATAATAATGTAGTGGAAGTTCAACTTTAGCACCAACAGCAAGATTAAGTACAAACATTGCTGACTTCCTAATAAACCTGATCTGAGCAACCTGTACACGAAGCACATTACCAATTAGTAATATTGATAGTAATGGCTTATAACAGAGTCCATTAAACCCTTGAACTCTGCAAAATAATGATCAACACGTGGACATTTATCTATTTCTAATGGAGCAAAAGATGCAATATTCTTTGGTTTTGGATTGTTGATGGAATAGAACATAAAATGGCTCACCAAACTGCTGCAATTTCTTATTGTAAAATAGCAGTCAGCTGATGCAATTATTGACGCGATTTCATCATGGGCCATCTGTAAACAACCATTTTGTGTTATGTTAACACAATGGTAAGGTTGTGTATATCCAACCCCCCTACCTCGCTATTTGCAGGATCCCTCAAGGCATGGTGGTAAACTTATTGTATGTATAGTTGATGAAATTGACATATGAGCAGAAATTTCTAACAAGAAGGCCATGCTGCAATTTTCACACGCCTACCTCAGTAACCCTTACACAAGATGCAACTTCTATTCTTCCAGTGCTGTGATCTTTAGCCTGGATGCAAGCAAGATTCTTGCTTTCTGTGGTTTTTATTTTACTTCCAAATATAGAAACAATACCCTTTGGCAGTTCATCATCTCCACGACCACAACAGCCCAATATAGAGTAAGAAACAGTTCCCTCTTGACTTTGCAAATCTCTTTTGCTTTGTGATCCAGAATGTGCAGGCAAGAGATTTGATGTAGTGTAATGTGGAGGAAGAATCCATGTTATTGGAATCCCTTGAGCAAGAGGAGGATCAGGCACCACCATTATGGAAACCAATGCACTGTAAGATCTGGAATCTGAAAATGAACTAGGAGATGGGAAATCGCAAGAAAATGTAAGTGCAACCTTGCTCCTTCCTCCAGACCTGAATGCACGGGAAAAAAGAGTACGTTAAAACATGCCTACTTAGTACCGATGTAAATTTGACCCTTATGAAATTCAAAAAAGCTTAGTCAGGCATTGATAAGCTATCATAGGAAGCAGTAAACCTTTTCTTGCTATTAATTTTGGCCTTCAGGTTGTTACTGCTACATATATTTAATCTTATTTTCAAATACTCCATAGGACTTTCCTCTTTAAGAGAATAGAAACATCCTCAGATACAAACTTAAGTGTTCTATACAATGCAGATATATCACAATAATGGATTTAGGGGATTCCCAGTTTCAAATATTGTGCTAATACATTGTTTGTTTTTAAGCTAACAAAAGATCAAAAACCATTTGGCACTAACACAAAAGAATGCAAGATTTGGGGTCAATATGCCATATGATGCTTTTCTCGGCTTCAGCAATCATGCCTCACAATAAGTTATGGAGTGCTTTGCTTAGTCGGCTAAATTGACAAATGATCGATTGTTTGTAAGCAGTACGTCCATGAATCAAAAACATCAAGCAAAGCAAAGGAAATACAAGAGTTATGCAACTGGAGTCTGGAGCACACCTTCCATACAGAACTTTCATAAAGTTGATATCATACTCATCCTGATAGCCACCATGGCCAGAAAGGGGCAGTCGGTAATTATCATGCATGTCCTCAGTGGGATGGAAACTCAACACCTAGTTACAGGCAGAGTACCTATTAAGTATGGCCATTAATATGACATTATCAAGTAGGTAAAATGAAATATTGTCATAAATCACCTTTTCATCCTCTATAGTCCACTTGTAGTTCTTACAAAGCTCATAAAATGAGAGCAGATCACCCTAGAATGATCAAAGGTGTCAGTAAAATCTGAAGATCATTTAGAGAAGGTCGGTAACAAATAAACCTAGATCACACTTCTCTTACCTCACTTAAGAGAGGAAAAATTGGTATGTCACATCCCACACAGAGTTCTTCACTTTGCACATTCAGGATAGCTGTAGTTGGAATTCCTACCTTGACATTAGCATACGCTTGGCAGAGAACTCTACGCTCATTCCCATAAAAAGTTGCCACAATTCTCTGGCAATAACAAATACAAGCAGAAGCTAAAATCAAATGCAGGTTCTGATCAATAGCAACTAGTCACTCAAGTGTAAAATAGAAAAAGAAGAGAAATTAAAGTGCGGGAGTGTTTCAGTTTATCCTCATAGCAAACCATCTACCATATAAACATGAAATCAGTTTGATTTTTATCCCTATAAACGCAACAAAGGTTCAATAGGTACATGCAAAAAAAAATTAATCTTACAGCAGTTCCTGGAGAGATGGCAGATAGCCGTCCAAAAGATTCCCGTACCGCCACAGTACTATCATTCATACTTGTGTACTCAACAAAGGCAGCAACTTGGGGTCCTCCTTCCACAGTAACCTGAACAGTCAGTCAGAACTAAGACTATTGAACTTAAAAATTGCTAATTCATAAATAAAAAGCAAAGAAACACCATAAAAATCATTGCATTCTTGTGTTGAACTTCCCATGATTACTTTTTGATTGATTTACTAATATTCTTAATAACTAATAGCATCAAGCTCATACCACATAAGAGGCACCAGGCACTAGAAAAATATCGCTCGGGTGCATCACAGGAGAATTATAGACTTCAACTTTAATGGTCTGACTTAATATCTCCAGACCAGATTGCTGTCTGGCTGTAACCTGGATTATTGTTATCAAATGTAATACCCTCGTTATCATGTCAGTAAAAACATTACTGCAATGAACAAGCAGTAACAGATTCCAAGTTGTATTATGAAATATAGAAACTTACAAAGAGCGTGGTCACTCCAGCATATCTGCCATATATTGTGAAGTTAGATGCACTACCGTTCCCATCGTCATTCTTTGACAAAGTATGATTGTCTACAAGTTGAATGTACTGGTCTTCAAAATGTACATGAATGTTCATGTAAATATACTGCAAAACTCAAATATGAGAAGGTTCATAAAAAGTTAGAGAGCATATTATTATCAGCGTATTTTAATTTGACCATTCTGATATAAAAAAAAAAATTCTAAAGAAAAAGAAGCTGAGGGACAGCTTTATCAACGAATAGTTGCATTAATTCACTTGTTTTCCTTTTTGTCGCTACAACATTGCATTATAGAGCCCCTCAACTCCTCAAGTGTTGACTAAACCTATTGTGTACAAATATATATATATGAAGTTCCAGTGAGATCATTTTTTTAAATGAGATCTTCAAAAGCT
Organism: Silene latifolia; assembly: GCF_048544455.1. Taxonomy (NCBI): domain Eukaryota; kingdom Viridiplantae; phylum Streptophyta; class Magnoliopsida; order Caryophyllales; family Caryophyllaceae; genus Silene; species Silene latifolia. The sequence continues at coordinate 9,058,682 of NC_133534.1, read as the reverse complement.
AAGTAGAGAGCTTCGTGTATTTTTGGTGGTCTCACGATAGATTTTTTGACGAGCAGGTATGGTAAAAAAAGTCAAACCTGCGAAGAGTCAAATGTATATCCATCATTCGTTCCAGCAAGTAGAACAACAGAAATAGTGCTTCCTTCCTGCACATACCCAATTATACGTCATTTATGTCAATTACACATTACATTACAATGATCACCATCGATATTCAAACATACCCTCAGGCTTATAAGATCATCCGACATAATCTTTATCCAGTCTACATCAGCAACTTTGACCTGAGACTTGGACATGTCAGTATCAAACATGGTATATCATCCATCGGAAGATTAAGAGAAGAGTAAGAGAATAAGACACAAACAAAATGGGAAGTTAAAGAAACACACTGCAACATTTAATATTTTTCAAATTTAAGTCGAAGACTATATAATGTTTAAATTTCTTGAGGGGTAAAAGTTGTGGTATAACAAGATGAACAGCAATGGAAATGGTATATCAATTTGGAAAAGATATTAGAAGCATGATACTAAATAACTAATACACCTGCAAAAGAGAACCATAGCCATAAGCTGATCTGAAGTATACGGACCGATACTTGATAGATAGCACAACGAAAATGATAATATCAATTATGACCGAACCAACTCAGAACAATCCGAACTCAATCTGAAAAAGCAGGCCCGATGATGAAACACGATAAAAAAGGACCATAACCCCGAATTAACTAGAAAGGAGTCTTGATATATCTCAGATTTATAACCTCGAATATTAAGGAAACAATAAAGAAATAAAGTTGTAAAATGAAGTTAATACTATAGCATAAACAATTGATATAGATATTTTCTTCAACAACATACCACCCTGTAATATTAATTTAAGTTGACCAAATGCATCATGCGTGAAATAAAACTGAACTGAAATAGAATTCGGCTCGAAATAGACCCAAACATAGTTAGACTTGAATGAACCAAACTGAACCAAGATAAGACCCAAAGCATTCCAATCTAACAAGATGCAACCGAAACCTATCCAATTGACTAGTGTCAAATCTACACTCAGATATGTTGTCTGTGTCAATATTTACTTGTCGACCAAGAAAGAAAAGCAAAACTATTATAGAGGAACAATTGCATGAATCACTAGCTACTGGTACTTTTTAATTACAAAATCAGCACATTAACAATGTAGGCCTACTCTTATGAGGTTTCTAAGGGATCACAGATAAACTGACGGAAATTAACAGCCTTGTTCACATGATAAAAGTCTTTTCCATTCTGATATTAAAAAACAGTCACTTCACCGGAGAAATTACCACTGAAGCAGCTGTGAGTGGCGGTGAAAGTCCTACATCATAGACAGTAACAACTGCCGATCCAACACTTTTAGGAACCAAAGTTAACCGTGAGCACTGTAGATCTTGCGCAGGTTGTAAAACTTCTACAATTCGAGAATCATTTACAACAGCATCCAGCAAGCAGCTACCTCCAAAAACAGAGAGATTCATCTGAAAACAACAAATTCACGGGACTTGAAATTAGAATAAGAGATTAGTAGCAATTCAATAATAAAAATAAATTAAAATAAATTTCTAGCCAGCTTTCATTTAGATAGAGGCGCCTCGATAAATTATAAAAGCATTGCTCACTTGCGCCCACACATAATAAATCGTTATCGTGACACCATACACATTAGGAAATAGGAGCTACTACTTTACTTCCCAAGGAGAACCTTAAAGTGAACATTATATATTTAAGCCCAACAAACACATTCATAGAAGAATTAGATATACCAAAACCATAAACTCTGTACACCAGACACGTATACAGAAAAAGAAGGGGAATATCGATTAAAGGCTTGGTCATAAATTAACTAAAAGAGACCTATGATTCACACACTGAATAAATAAATAAAAATTAGTTGTACCCACCAGAGACACACAAGCAACTCTACAATGAATTAATAAGCCTTTAGCAAAAACAAATTACCTTTGCATTGGGATGGAAGAAAAGCAAGCAGAAATCCGGATATACTTGCATGGTTGAAACAACCTGGATTTATGAGAAATTTAAAATATTTATTATTTCTTCTAAAGACATAATAGCTTGTTTGGGTCACAAGGGACCAGTTGATAATGGAATGACTAAAGTAATACAAGGGCATATTCATTTGAGTACATTTGCTAAAGTTGCCCTCTTAGGAGGGAAGGCGGACTTTTGTTAGCATTAACGGCTGTCCAGGACTATCGTGGATGTCTTCGTAGGTATGTTATTCATACTCGAGAGCAAGTGCAAACAGGGGTACATGTTGGTAAGCCGGACAAACCCATTTTTGTGAAACATGTTATTTTCGTAGTCTTAAATGATGTGCATAAGTTTAGTATCGCCAAATTGAAGTGTCACAGTAACACAACTTCAAAGCCTTTATCCTTTTACTCCGTCTATGTTTTCAACAACGACTACATTTTTCATTATACCTTGAAAAGTCGCAACACATGATATGTAACTTACTTGAAGAGAGATAGCATCTGTAAGAACTTTCTCAGATAAAGAAGGAAAGTCATTGAAGAGAGTCTTTTGAACCAAAGCACGAACAACACACTACAAAAGAAAGTACACAACACAGATGAGAATCAGATTAAAATCTGACATGTAATATTCCTTTTGTTTATTATTGAAATGCCACTCTCAAAAGCTGAACTTAGACATAAAAATCAACTTTAACGTACACATCAATGTCAAACAGTGACCATAATACATAACATTATCAGTAAATTAAAAAGATGGTGAAACAAAATAAAACACTTCCAGGCTTCTAGCACCCTTATAAATGACTAATGTGAAGATCAATGAGCAAATAAACCATTTGTTAAGAAAGCAGGCAAGCCTTTTTTTTAAAGAGGTGCATGGTCTAACACAACATGTCCTGTAGCTCTTTATTATAAGGGACGATGAAATTAATCCAAGGCAACAGAATCGGCAGGGAAAATTAGGCTACAGATACTTCTTCCTGGAAGAGTCACAAACTAGCAAGATGGACAAGCCTAAACCATGATGAACACCCCAAAGTCCCAAACATATAACAGTCAAATAAAAGAGCACCAACAACAATAACAATTATTTGGATATAATTGTAGGAGAGAAGTGGATAAGAGGGGACAAGAATGAAGAAAATGTAAACGGGGGGAAAGCAAGGGGATGGGAAATGTTATAATGATGTTTTCCTTCCGAAAGTGTCCTATGTTGAAAGGATTTTGATTTGACTTTTTAGGAAAGAAAGTGGATTCCCTCCTAGCCATTTCCCTCCAACCCAACTTTCTCACCAATAAGGAAAGGTGTCCCCAAATCCCCTCCTTTTGCTTCCATCCAAAATTTCCAGAGGAGAAGTTATTCCTAAACTGACACAGAATTGACTATCCTTTGTTTTTAAAAGGTGGCGAGTCACACCGTAGCGACAAGAGCCAGAGACAATGAGGCACAAAGAATGCAGTGAAGGCCTAAAACACAAAGGTTCACCGTCTTTGAACACAAACTCTAGTTCAATATAAAATATGGATAACAGAGCAAAAGGAGGGTAAAATAAAAGTATTGGATGAAGCAAATATGGATTTGCATGGTAATGCGCATCGTTTGTTGCGCGTTATGCACAAGGTGCACCTGAGGTCCCGGTCTCCCCGAGGGTCTAAGATAGTGCCTCACTAAGTCTTAAGCTTAAGCGCACTTAGGCACTCTCATTCAAAATAAGTCGTTAACATGATGTAACGTTTGAGGCCATCAATGAGAGGAAACTAAACGACAAAAAAATTAAACATCAATGGTAAATGAAATAAGAAGTATTAACAAAAACAGCAGCTTAAAATAAATAAAAGGTGAACAAAAATCATAAAATTGCAGAAAACGTTCAAGGAACTGATCCAGCATGTAAATGGCACCAGTAAAAATAGCACCACAGGCAATAAATTTAATGGTACCTGGCCTGATGCATTTTTTAAAGCTAGATATCTTTCCCAACCTACGACGGGTACTTCACGATCATGAGGTTCATCCCATGATGCCAGGTCTTCACAATTTTTCAACTCCCATAGCAAAGGAACAGAAGAGGAGTTTGCAAAGGCTTTTCCTGACATACTAATCCCAACTGCAGATACTCTAATGGTCCGTCCATTTGCTACGGTTACAGGTGTGGAGCGAAGACGTCCAGGACCACGGTCAGCTAGGATAGCATTTTGTACGACATCCAATTTGTTGACTGCAAATGTTACATGTTATAATGTAGATAAAGCAAGCAGAAGCCTTATATTTAAAGTTTGAAACTCCTATTCCCCCGGCGTATCTCAACTCAAAGTAACACAGAAATATTTTATAAGAGAAAGCACCATGGATACATGTTTTCTCCACCTTCAGTAAATACTTATTGAGATGAGAACTTATAGACTTTTATCTTTCTCAATTTGGTAACAGTAAGTAAGCTTCCATATTCTTTGGCGCTCTCTACACGGAACAGTGCTGTTTTTTAGTCATGGATACTGAGTACTTCATTATTAGTTTCGTGCACATGTATTTATTTTTCTTTCACATTGAGGTCTAATTTTCCACTGCTCAGCACATTTACCAGCTATTGATTTTTTTTTTTTTTTCTAATACATGCTATAATATCAATCGATAAATGATAGAACATATCAGTTTAGCCAGTCCTTTCATAAGTCGATTAGTATATAGCAGATATAAATAAAAAAATATTACAAAATAGGCACAACAAGCATCGACACCACTTGAATTGCTCTCTATGATAAATATCAATGTGGCCATGAGAAAGTAACCCACCCAAAATCATGGGTTAGCTTATTAAAAAAACAGTGGTCGGAGGATAAGAGACGAACCAGGTTCATCAGCTAGCACCACAATTGAAGAAGGAAAGCTGCATTCAAGATGCAACCTTGTCTTAGCTACCACAGGTTGTGGATGGTCATCTCCAATCAAATTCCCACGTTTGAAAACGACTGTCTGGAATAGATTAAGAAAATTCATATAATAAGGAAAAGTTTGACATCAAATAGTAATATATTTAAATATTAAAAAAAAAAAAAGGACTTACAAAGTTTCCAGCTTTTTGGCATACTATTCTGTATCCATTCCCTTCCAAAATAGGGACTTGGTAAACAAGGCCTTCAATGTTATGAGGAGACCGTTCATAATGAATATCCACAGTTTCAACAAAATCAACTCCTTTTCCCCACCTTCTGGGTCCTCCAACAAGTATAACATCTAAAGAGGCCCCGGGTACAAGAAATAATTCATTTAAAATTCCAGATAGATCATTATTTCCAACTTTCTCCAAGTCAAACCAATAACCACCAACCTTATTACCATCCCCAGCTTGATGTAAAGTAACTGGTAAAAAGGAAGCAATCGAAGCAGATGCCTTCAATAGAATTTGCCTGCTGTAACCAAAATCAATAGGCTTTGAAAAGGTTGCATGCAAAATCGCTTGACCAGGACTAGAGGCATAAAGAGAGATCCAGGAACAAGCAGCTTGATGATCAAGGTCGGAACGTTCAACTTTTTTCAGCTGATTCTTGTGAAACGAGTCCGCAGTGTTGTTGAGTACTACAAACGAATCACTTCCAGTTGACCACTTTACAAATAAATGGAAAGCGTCACACTTATGGAAATAGTCACCTGCGAGGGTTTGAAATTATGTAACGTAAACAAAAACTTGCCAATCATAACGTACAACAGCTCCATGCAAAAGTTATCAGGGGTCGTTCAAGGGTTGAGTCGTAATACCATTTGATGTTTTCATAGCAACAGCAGCATAAAGGTTCGACTGAACAACAGTCTCTACAGGAAATTTTGGAAGCATAACCATAGATGAAGGGATGGCAACCTCAATCATTACCTGTGATGAGATTAAATACAAAGGAGCAATAAGTAACTGAAGACAAAAGGAACCATTTCAAAGTCACGAATATGAACCTCCACGTGAAAATTTTCAATCAAGGGAGCCATAAAAAGCAAGAAAAATTACTACGGAGTACGTACAAAGTATAATTAAAACTCTAGTAGGAAAAATTAGCATGTTTGGCAAAGAGAAATTTTCACATCTTTAAAGTATATAGTGGGCTATTGGTATTTTTGCTTCCTCGTAATTTTTTTTTTAAACAAAAAAAAGGCAATGCGATAAAAGGGATAGAGCCTAGGAATAAAGAGTATTCCGCAACTTCATCTACCAGACCAGGTAATGGTAAGATGGATTTCTACATGTAACATACTCATATCCCAGCACCATAAGTACAAACCATCAGCATAAATTCAAAAGCTCACTGTGAGCTACCTCAGGTGTCAATTACTCACAATTTACTTTCGACTGAAATGAATCATAAAGTAGTACAATGGTTTAAAAATAAGGAAGTGGTAGCGGGTGTGGTAATCTTAGGTTTAAAAGGGGCAAGAGTGTATTGAGGCAACAAGGACCCAACAAATTCGATAGTGATTGCAAACAGTTATAGGTCCATCAAATTCAGTTGGGTCAAGCTCGGGTCACGTCAATTTGAAGATTCCGGTCATATTTGTGTAATGCAATTTCGGGTCTCAAGCCAATCTAACCGGGTCGGGTCAGTTTTCCGAGGTTTTGCAACAAGGTGCAAAGCGCAAAAAAGGTAGGCGCCTCATGCGGATGATGGCATGATGCACATTATTATGCGACCAAATTCTCATTTTCAAAAGAAATTTTCCAGATTCATGTGTATCAAAATACATTTTGTGCAACAAGTCTTGAAAACATATAATCCCTTCGTTTTTTTATTTTCTTCCCACTTGTTTTTTCAGGGTAAAACCGTAAAAGTTATCAAACATTGACCATAAATATATTGGAGAGTAAAAATCATTAGGGGTTTTCTCACTTGTACCCTCAGCTATTTCGTTTTTTAAGGTATTCCATAACTCGACTACGAGTTCAAATTGAACTTCTCTACGAGATCTTCAGTTTGAAAACAAAATCACCGCTTTATAAACTCGCAGCCGAAAGTTATGAAAAGCCAAAGTTTTACTTCAAATAAACTTTGACTGACCATAAATCCCATGTAAGAGTTCAGAAAGTGGTGATTTTGTTCTTTTCAAATTCCCAGTCTTTACAAGATCTTTGGTTTGAAAAAAATAAAAATAAACCTTTTCCAAACTCGTAACAGTCAAAAAAGTTTTGCAAAAAGTTAGGGGTACACCTTTCAAAACAACATAGTTGAGGGGTAAACCTTTCAAATCCAAAAACATTGATACATAAAACAAATATTTACAGTTATTATCGCAAAATCTTTCACAAATATTATTTTCAACAAAAAAAAGTAGTAACATATAAAAGTCTGTCAAAGTTATGTCATGAAGACCACGTAAAAGCAAATGGGACAAAAATAGAAAAATGGAGGGAGTGACCTTCACTATTCCAACAACGATGAAAAAAACAAGAAATAAACAAAAGAGGAAGAGTGATCCGTGATTCCTTTTTCCTATCGAATAATGAACCAATTTTCAGGATCAATATTCATCCTTCACGGAAGATTCTCTGAAAGAATCTAATATCTGACAAATAACTTCTGCATTTCAATTAAACACATTTGTTTGTAATCGTATCTATAATTAAAATCCAAAAGATTTACTTGAGTGAGTAGAGGTTTCAGATTTATTAGTCACTAATTCGTCCAGTTGAATTATTTTTAAGTAAGCATAACATCTTACAGATTTACTTGGGTGAGTAGAGGTTTCATAGCTTCTGCAAGAAATAATATGCATAGACAGCAAATCACTGTTTACACATCTCATACAGTCACAAACATAGAATTGACCTAACATCATAAACAATTGTCTCATAAAACATGGTAATTATCACGAATCATCAAGAAACAAAAGCATATTTTAAATGTATCTCCTTAAGGGACACTATAAAGTGTAATCATAGAATTTAGAACCCGAAAATCTTTACAAAAAAACGTAATAGTATAGTTGTATATAAAAGTTGTCACCTCATGAAAGTTGAGACTGTCATATACTGAAACAACTTTAACAGACGCTTTCCCAGGTCTCTTAGCCTGGACAACACCCATAACAGATACAGATACAATGCTATCATCAGAAGAAAGCCACTTATAATCAAAAGGTGTTTTTGCACAACCTACAAAAACAAGAAGAATAAAGTTAAGAGACACAAAATCCAGTATTAAAAAAGACGAATATATTTTAGAGGACAGAGAAGGTGGGCTAGGTTAGAAACCTCCAACAGTATGTAGCTCTGCCTCTTGATAAACATCTGGCGACCAAGGAAGCAGAAGAGATGACAATAAAGTATTCCTTCCTTCATCTACAGACCTCACTTGTTCACAAACCATAATTTCTTGCACGACATTCATAATCTGTAGCCAAATGTCCACATTCAGGGATCATGAGTCTCAAAAGGGAGAAGGTGGGTGTAAAAGAAAATAAAAGTAAAAACAAGCCAAAAAAACAAGTCCAACTACGCTATTGCTAACCTAAGTGGTGGCATGGTGCCCCTTGAAGGAAGTATAAATTACACGTATAATTTTTTATTAAAAACCTCAGAAGGTGGTAGTATTGAGCAAATCCTAAGACTTATCTAATCAGCTGGAAAGAATCTAACTGAGCCGGGAGAGCTATTCTTTCATACTTTTGTAAAAAAATTCACAAGGTAACTCATGGCTCATTAGTTTATGTTGTTTTTTGTAGACCTCTTATGACATTATTCGTGCTTTTCAAGGATCCATTATTGGTCATGTATGAGGAGGCTATTTGGATTCCTTTTGGCTACCCTTAACTAAAAACTGTAGCAGATCCAGCGACTGAGAGGTTGTCGCTGAGTTAAGTAGGTTAGGAATCCAACCTCTCCTCTAGGAGTATGATGACAATTGTATGGATGGACCTATTTACTTCTGTATAACTCCAATTTTGACGTGGAAGTTAAATAACACTTCTAGTAACCTTGCAAAAACGATGAAATAGGGAAGATATGTCACAGATTGGTTTATATAAGGCATTTCCGCACTTTGAATTGTGGTACATGTACAGTAATTTCAAGCTACCCCTGTGTCATTTACTGTTTTTAAAAAAAGCATCCCATAAAAAAAAAAAGTACTATTTTGGCTGCAACAAACAATACTTCAAAAATTGTTAGTTGTTGGTAATATTGGTATACTTAGCAAAACCAACCCAACCCGCACCTGGCTCGATAAGGTTGACTCGAGATCCGAAACACAAATCTTAAGGATCCACCCTTAAAGATCCATTTCAAAAACATTAGTCTGTTATGAGTCCCAAGAGTTCCACGTTTCATTTTCTGAAGCTTTGATATACTCGGAACCATATATTTCACCAAAATGGAAACCTGACCCTTCTTATTATCGTAGATATTACCAGCGATAGTTTGAAAGCACAAGTATCCATCGCTCATTTTATATGGATATCACATTTAGGTGTCACCCCATGATGTCTTTTTGTATATGACATCACCTCTATGCTATCCTTTTGTACACGGGCGCCCATCCTCTTGATGTCACTTAATTAATTTTATACGGAGTATCTTACTTGTCAAAAAGAAAAAGAAAATATTGGAGGATACATTAGGACCGTGATTGTGTCAAGTAATCTCTGATCCCAAATTCCTAATATACAAATCCAAATTTTCTTTCTATAATAGGTTTGACAGTATGGTAGTAGGTCTTTTGCCATAGAGTCAACCAACTACATCTACACGTCATGAGCACTTGTTGCCTCTTATTTTGCTCTTGTTCCGACTTGCTCTGCTTGTGATACTAGAGAACTTGAAACTCAGATACCCTTGACAGCACACATTTTTTAATATTAATTACAAGGCACCCTCCTTTAAGAGAGGATTCCTCTGTGAAGTTTGACAGTGAATCTTGTTATATATTTGGGTACTCGAAGTTTTTGGAAACTCTTACACTCTGCTTGTATGCTTTTCTTCTTTTCCCCTACGAATAAATTTTATTCTGGACTGACCCAAGAAAAAAATGTGTAAATAGAAGCACTTTAATGTGCCCATTAGTGTCAATATGAGGAGAACATAGAACGACAGTAAAGAAATATTCACCTCCTTTTTTTCAGGGTGACTGGTATAGTAAGTTAAAGAAGCTGACAACTTTCCAAGTCCTTGTGCAATTGGCTCCAGCATTCTTGAATTCTGCCACCCATAATTCGCAGCAGTACTATCTGGCACCGAAAAATTTCTCCAATACTCCGGCTCATAATAATCCAGTTGCACATTTTCATTCTGCATTCAGATGCACTAGCATAATTCATATGTATCACATAATAATCCGAGATAGAAAGGGAGGGTTACTAGTTTAAGGCACGGGACTGGATAGTCAGAATCAATCTCTCTGACTACTAAATATTGGGCAACGCACTAATCTCACAAATGAAGAATAAGGTACATATAAGAATAAAAGGTGAAAATATTTTCGTATACATGTTCACGTGAACTAATAAAAGGAATGAGAAAAAAAAATGACATGAAAATAATAACCACCAATAGATGGGAGAGTTATCTTAAAATATACAAGCACATCCTGTAAGAAAAAACAGAATGCAGAATTTCGGCTTGATCTAATAATATTCACATGTTTAATTGTTTGATAAATTTAAGAAAATATATTAGTAACCAAAGACGAAAGAGAACACGAAAAGTACAAGTACCAGTGTAGTATGAATCACTCGAGCCGTAGGCCCTCGGGAAAACACCTTCACTTCAACAAGATAATGTCTGCCAATAACAACGAACCAACGGCCATTTGACACTACGGGTTCTACCCCCTCCAAAGGACCGCCATTTATAGATATAGGTGACAAGAATAAATAAATATGATCTGGCACGACTACATTCAGAGATGATATCTGGACATGTCCAGCAACCCTGATATCTTCAACTACAATACTTGTTTCACCTAGGTTCATTGCATGGACTATGCCCATCGAATAATCCACTTGAGCGATGGATGAATTTGTTGAAGACCAACGGTGAAATGGAGAAGGCAAAGGCACCACTGAAGGACAAAAAACCTCACTGTCATGAAACAATTTATCAAAGGAATCAAAAGATAACCTCCTTGCAGAAACTATGCATACATGCTTACATATTTTACAATGGACCAATAAAGGCCAAAGAACAGGCTACAAGGATCATATGTGAAAGCATATAGATTCGGAGGCACATCTTGCAAAAGTGGAGGTAGACTCTTAAAGCGTGTTTGTTCCATGGTGTGATTGAAACGAAGAAAATGAAGAACGAAGAGCAGAAGGGAAGGGAAAAGAATAAAAGGTAGTCCCTCCAATCCACAATATTCCCTCCCAACATTCCTTTTTGGGACATCTTTTTTCATTTTTGTCCTCTTTGGGTAGGCTTTTTCGTAAAATGACCACCAAATTATCCTTATTAAGCCTAACACTTATAATTAAATAACCCAAACCCAATTAAAACCCTCCCCAACCTCCTCCCATCATTAGTCATCCCCCTCATTTCCCCTCCCTAACAACCACCTCTCCTTCCCACACCTGTCGCACCTCCCCAACCACTTAATTATCACAGTCAACCACCATGAGACCACCGAATCTCTTCTCCTTCGTGCGGTATTGTTCCTCTTCATCATCATAGCCGACAATCTTATTGTCATCTCTCGTCGCCGACAACCTTCCGATCCTTCCCCTCATCACCCACACATAAGCAACCCATGATGAGCGATCCAGGATGCTCCCCCCTCACCTCTCTTCAGCAACATCCATCGTTATCTCTCCTCCCCTAGCCAGAAACATCATTCCCTTGCCAGCCACTTGCCAACGCCCACTACTTCTCCATCGCCAACCATAGAGCCTCCTTCCAAACCACTCAACCAAAAGCCAAACAAAATAAAAGCTTGTTGAAATCTACAACCTAACAAATATCAAATGTAAAGAAAATAATTTTGGCACTACTCAGTAGTATTTCCCCTGGTGGCAGCCAATGGTTGGATCAGTGGTGGCTTCCCTCTCTAATGAAGGTCAAACATCAGTCACTGTTTATTGCCAACACTCACTCCTGGCCTAAGACAATGATCCCAATACCACTAAAAGACACAATTCCAAGGTAACAAGGCCAAGTCAGGCTGGCTATAATTATAAAAACATATGGCTAGAAATGTGTACTTTAGTTGAATTTACATGTTAGCAAGCTATGCTCTCTTTCCTAGGGCCTCATTTTCCATCACCTCATATCCCGCAATAATTTCGGCTGTATAGGTGATATTTTGAACTATTGGTTGTCGCTGTCGAAATATCAATATGTAACATACCGGCCACATTTTCATGCTTTGCAATAATCTAGGGGATCTCCACATCATAAGCACAGTAAGTCGGTAACAAACATAAAATACCACACAAATCAATATGTAAGAAGGCCATGGCATACAATAGATGAAATCATGAAAGGCCGAGTGTGAATAGTTATGTGACCGGAAAGAACTGCCATATTCCTTCATGTCTCGACCATCAGATGAGCCATGAAACAACATAGTCAGGTTAGATAAGAAAAAGAACCTTGAGGAATGTTGCCACGAATGACTTTAAGGCTATAAGGCAGTGCAGCACCAACAAGAACAAGGACCGGAGACGGAGGTTCCAGTGACATAGCTTCAGCTACCGTCAAATGAATCTTATCTGTCATGCTATCATACTCTCTTTCAAACAAGCGAACCGAGACAACTTCCTGGCCTATTTCAGTTCCCTTGACTACCAAGAGGTCTGAATGCACCCCCTGCACAGAAGTTTTATATTAGATTATGAATTCACAGAAAACAACTAGACCTCTACTGAGCATGGTAGACATACACTATCTTCAAGCTTTGTCTGAATTTCTAGGTCGCCACAATACCCACTGCAGTCGCTTAAGGGAGAATCGCTCAGAGGGACATGAACAAGGTGATGAGGTGACCCATCACTTTCAGGCATCAGCTGCCACACGAACCGCAATCCCACCAATGAGGAGAACACATTTTCTGCAGAGCAAATCTTAGGTGAATACCATATGTCCAGATAGTATCAATGCAAATTTACAGGCGATCAACTAAACATAAGACTATAACTTCAAAAAAACTAAACATAAGACTATCAAATAATTCATCAGTTTAATAACGTTCTTCCCATTTTAAGGTGAAATAGTGACACTTCGATTGTGAAAATGCTTAAAAGGTAAAAAAAAAAGTATTATATGATACAAAGATATTTACATTAGTTACCAGAAAACAAATCCCCAAAAATACATTAACAAAAAAAGTTAATACATTAATGTGAGATAATATGGTCAAATTACTGTGTTCGAGACTGCATAAAGTCAGATGGTAATAACATTGCGAAAGAGGAGGTACTAAGATAACAGAAACCGAAAGTATTATTACAGTTTTTAGAGAAACATGAGATAAAAAAAACTTCAAATTCGAGGAGACTACAATGTATGTAAATAGTTCATACGGAGTATATAAGTAGCATCCACTTGTGATTCTAAGTTTTAAAACAGTTACACGCATGAAACAAGTATGCAAAGTAGTAATTTTATCAAGTAGTCAGCAACTTATCACATAAAAGCTGCAAAGACCTAAGAGTGACCATGTGCAGTGACTGCATTAGGAAACCACTGCATCATCAGCATTTGAAAGTTACCTTGACTGTCAAAAGCACGCACACGTAAAGTCGCAAGACCATCTAAATCAAGTTTAACCGAGCTGTGAAAAATCTGGATCCTGGTAAACATATCAATGTACACTTTACAGCGAACAACCATTCCTGTGAGAACATCAGCAGCATAGATTGCTGTCTCCTTTCGTCCAGCGTAAGGAGCAATTGATTGTAGCCGAGCACTAGTTGAACAATGATTGCTTTCATTATACTCAGGCACAACAGATAAGATGTCGTGATGATCCCATGACCTATTAAAAATCAAAATAAAAAAGATAATTAAAAACTTCAAATCTCTCTCCTCCTCAAAAGTCTATTAGCTTCAATATTTATATATTTACACAGGGACATGCTGATGGCGAAAGAAGGAGAGACGGAAAAAAACAGGCGCGCAATCTAAACAGCAAAAATACTCAAAAACCCAAATATAGCAAACCTGCTTGCTTGGTTTACTTTTTCAGGCACTAGAAATGTGCCTCACTAAACCGCCTACGGTTCACGACTTCACGTACTATGACGTAGCAGAGTGTCGTTCCATATTACAATGCAGTTTTCACTTTTCATCATGGTTATCCTAAACAGCCTCTTTGTGGTTTTGTCAGAGGGTTAAGGTATAAAACCCCAACACCCCCCCCCCCAAAATCTGAGCCATTGTGATAACGGTGTCGCTGCCACTAAAAATGACAATAAATGCCATTAATCACAGACCCTAAATGTAGAAACGTCGATAAAACACTCAACACTAGAATTAAGTGAATAAGAAACCCAATCATAGGCTTATAGCAGGCCATTATTGTAGAGCACCAACGAGTACCACTCCAGCTAATGCACAACAAAATAGCTCACCCACAAGCACCAACCTAGCTTATTATTAACAGAAGCTAATAAAAAGGCCTGAAAACCGACACTTAACATCAACATTATTCGACAATCGTAGCTTAACATCAACAACATTACCCTGATACCTATAAACCCACCTCCCCAATAACCCCGCTAAAGCACTAAGTGGTGTCAAATGTACGCAGTCTTACAACTAATAATCGACATAATCCAAAACACAATAAACTCCAATCAAATTCGAGCAGACAAATTAATTTAAAACAATAATTAAACATTAATTAGCTAATTAAACCAATTAAAAAAACGAAACGAACCATTTGAAGCAACCGTCACTAGCAAGAAGACGATATTCAACAGGGTGCGTCATTTTAGGGGGTAAAAGGATGTTGACGTCAGCAATGTGAGGTCCAGACAGAGACTGGACGCCATTGTTGAGTGTACTGAGCACGAATATAAAGACGAGAAGTAGTGAAGCATGGAGTAACATTGTGAATTAACTGAATTGAAACCCAGAAATTCCAGAAATGAAGAACCCTAACTAACTGATTAAGGCATTTTCAATTGAGTTTAATTGGGGAAAGTGAGTTGAGGGTTTTGGGAGGGGTTTGATTTTTAATCGAGGACTACTTATTTGCAACTTTGCAAGGGGTTGCTATTTCAAATTGTTTTATGGGAAATTTACACTTGTACCCCTTTGCTATGGGCTAATCTAACTTATACCCCTATTTTTCAGGAAAGCTCACTTATATCCCTTTAATTTACTAGTTATTTTCACTTATACCCCTCAAGTATAGACTGGTCTCACTTGTACCCTTACTTTTAAGGAAAGTCCACATTCAAACATCATAATACTAAGCACCAACAACTAAGACGTTAAGTGAATTCTCGCTTGTCATTATTAAGCGTGGAATAATTGTTAAGTACCCTTACGTACGATGTTAAGAGCTATGTAAACAATGTAATACTTTAATTGAAATATTCGTTTTCTCTCCAACAAACATCGTTTTTCCCTTCACATTCATTTTTATATGCCTCCACTTCATCTTCAACGTTCATCCTTTACCCTTTTACACACTTCATGGTCTTCATCCTCAATATTCATCATTTACTATACTTAAGGGGTATATGTGAGAATAACTAAGAAGTTGGAGGGTACAAGTGGACTTTCCTGAAAAGTAATGGTACAAGTGGGATTAACTCATACCAGAGGTGTACAAGTGGGAATTTCCCTTATTTTATTGTTAAAAATCGTTTCAATATGGTTTATTTGCTTATATGCGTCTGATATAAAACCCGTATCAAATGTACAAAAACTCGTATAGTTAAAGTTGGAAACCATCTATCTATAAATACTATTAAAAGGGTAGATATAAAAAGCCATGTAAGCATTGGGTAAATGTCACCTTAGAGCATCCGCAAATGTGGAAACGGACCTCCCCATATACACCTTCTTTCCTCATATGAGGCTCCTCATTATTGCACTAAGCTCCCCAATAATTGGGGTTCCTCTTTTTGTGGAGGAGCTTCCCAAATGAAAAAGTGGGCCAAGATGTACTTGATTCTTGCACATGGGAGATTGCAGTAGACTAATATGCTCTAGATTGCAGTAGACTAATACTCCCTCCATTCAACTCCACTTTGCAACTTTGGTTTTTACACGGATATTAAGGAGCGGATTAAAAAAGTATTAAAAGTACATGGGGAAAGAGAAAGAAGAGGTTAAAAATATTAAAAAAACATAAAAATGGGGTTTTATGGTGGGTTAGTGTGGGGTTTGGGTGGCATTTTTTGTAAATAAAGATTTTCAATAAGGATAGAATTGTCATTTTTTTAGCCAAATAAGGAAACCTGTAAAGTGGAGTTGAATGGACGGAAATGGAATACATGTAAAGTGGAGTTGAATGGACGGAAATGGAATACATGTAAAGTGGAGTTGAATGGAGGGAGTATGATCTAGACTAATATGCAGTAGACCAAAATTATCAAGATACAACGGAATTTGAGCAAGTAAATATTGAGCATATTGGTGAATCATCTAATGGGGGTAGGACACAGTCATTTACCATACAACCGGGACGATACAAAAACTTAAGTTTACAATCGTATATGCAGAGAAGGGCTACAGCGTTGCAGACAGACATGGTTCAACACATATGGCAACATTGTAGGAGATCGTAAAATAATTGAAATAACGACTTACTTAATTAACATTGTGTTTGTAACTTCAAATCTATTTAGTGTGGTTGTTTAATCTTTCTCGTGTTTAAATTCAAGTTTAAAAAATTATCTTTCTTGTCTTATTTTCGGAATTAATCAACTTATTAACTCAATTACTTACAAATAAAAAAAATACTTAACAATAATAAATTAATTCTCAATGTAATTTACTAATTAA
The DNA here is from genome assembly GCF_048544455.1 of Silene latifolia. Lineage (NCBI taxonomy): Eukaryota > Viridiplantae > Streptophyta > Magnoliopsida > Caryophyllales > Caryophyllaceae > Silene > Silene latifolia. Next base: position 9,041,720 of record NC_133534.1, on the reverse strand, counting down.
AATTGTTAATTAAAATCTTAATAATCGATTTATTTAACAAATTCTAATCATCCATGTCCATTATTAAATATAAATATTTGTTGGGGAACCCCATTGTTGCATAGTGTAGTTATGAAATGGGGAGGGTAAATGGAAAAGTTAGTGGAAAATAAGGTGGACGAATAAGAAAAGGAAAGAGAAAATAAGGGGAGGCTCATTGTTGCGGATGCTCTTACATCACCTTGCATTATGAAAAACACACGTCACTATTTTTATACACCGTGGACCTGGCTAATCGCTAATCCGTCTCCTTGCCTTCCTAATCCCTTTTTCTTCGTTTAACCATTCTTGCCTGTCATTTCTTAACCCGTCTTCTTACCTTCCCAGTCCCCTCTTCTTTTAACCAACCCACATAAATAACCCCAAAAATATATCTCCCCCAATTTAACCTCCACACATTTGCCGAAGATGGTCAGTTCGGTGAGCCTCTCGGCGCAGCCGTTGATTTATGATTCTATTCAACGCATGATCTCCGTGTTGGATCACTTGGTGTTACTTATGTGCGGGGTTGGTGGCGGTTCTAACTAATCGAAGGTGTGTTACTGCCGCCTTAAATTTATTGCCCCTTTCCAAGTTCCTCTTCTGGCTGTTACTAGCTCCGACATTGATGACACTCTTAATTTTCATCCCTTTGCCCCCCCAGATTAATTATTCCATTCAATATGATTAAATACGGTCTCAAAGCATTCCTCAAAGAGACATTACACAAACCTAGCTTTCAACCTCGACCAATTAGAGGAAATTATGCAACCAAGTAGTCTTTTGATTGTGTTTTTAACTAATCGATGGTGGCCGATTTATTGTGTAATTAGTCGGTAGCCTGAGGTAGTCTTTTGGTTGTGTTCTTAACTAATGGATGGTGGTCTGTTTATTGTGTGTATAATTAGTCGATGGCCTGATCTTCAATGTGTTATTTTTAGATGTAATTTTGTGTTCATATTGGACTTAATTGTGCTTCATTCGTTTCGTCCGTGTTTGCGAATTTTGGGTTGTGCTTTATCTTCATCTGATCAGTTCTTCCTAATGTAATTCAATAAATTTCAGAAGATAATGATGATGATGTTGAAACTTATGATGATAAGGGTATTGTAGATGATGGTCCTCTTGGTTGATGATGAAATTGCTGATGGTATATGTTTTTTTTAATTATTTATTACTTTTTTCATGCAATTTTTTCAATCATGAAAACTGTGACGGAGCCTGAATCTGTCGTTAGGGGCTAATTACTACTGAAATAAGGTACATTAGAAAAAAGATCAAAAATTTTAACTAAAAATATTATAATTTCCATTGTGGCATTAGAGAATTTGTGGTCATGTAATAGTAGATTAACAACCTGTATGATTGGGGTTGTCAATTCTTTGGACTTTGTTTTTGCTATTGAATTGTTAACTCCACAATTGAGCTAATAGTATTTAGTTATTAATCTGATTATGGTATTTGATTGCCAGTTTTGACACATTGGTTTAGTTAGCTGTCTACTAGGTGTCTAGGTTGGAAAACGGAAATGGAAATTATAATATGGATATGGAAATTATGTGTGATGCATGATTAATGGAACCCTATCAAGGCTCTGTTTAGACGGAAGCATCTCACCCGGTTACCGTATATGGGAATTTATTACCACAGCATATATTCTACCGACTTCATGTTGTATGCGCGTATTTCCGATGCATTTTGCTCATGTGGCCCCCTTATGATGTTATCTTGGCCGATCAAGTCTCCATCGTCATACATACCTGTATTGAAGCTCAAAAGGTCAAAAAAGCTGATAATTGTTACTGTATTTAGGTGTAAGGAACAGTTGTAAGTTAGAGTATCTATTGTGATAAGAATCTCAATGATATAGTTACACTTTCCGCTTGCAGGTTGTCTTTTATTGTCATTTTCCAGAAAGGCAACTAAAGGTGAATACCCAACTTAAGTGTGTGGTCCTTAGACACTTTGGTTAATTTAAATACCAAAGGACGTAAGAGAAACGCAGCCACCGGTGACACGGCATTCAGTCCCCGTAGGAGAGGACGTCTAGGGAGACCAACAAATGTTGACAACCCTGTTTCTGCCTAGCGTCCCACAATTAGTTTTCAGTTCCGAAAACAAAAAAAGCGGTAAGCTTACTCCACTCTATTTATGTGTTGCAGTTTATGATACACTAAATGTTTAAATTATTTGAATCATTAAAAAAAGGTGAAGGGTACACCTCCGATTCCATGCATGATCAGTCTCTGCTACGCCGATGATGAACCCAATTACAAGTACGCCATACTTTATTATTTGTGTACTCTATTTTATCACCTTCATAGTAATGCTTTTAGCCGGACACTTGATTAACTTTAGTACTTTAGCTTATTTCACCTAACAATAATTATTTTTGCTGCTACAATTACATAGGTAGTGGAGACGTGGAGCTGAGTTATCGCCCAATAGGCTGACCACGCAAGGCTACAAATCCTGGAAAGTCAAGCATCGGCCTTACCACTCCGAGACCAACGATGTTAGGTTGCGAAAAGAACACTCGAGGTATAATTAATTTACTTGAATGTACTTTATTGATCCACTATAAACACGTCATTGGTTAAAAAAACTCACACTTAAAAAAAAAAAAAAAACAGTGGCAGCCACAAATGAAAGTATGGACAATACCGAGGTAGCGAGCAACCCACCTTCAAGTACGCCTCACTATGCTTATCATTACATTTCACACTTTCTTCAAGCAATGTCATCAGCTAACGAATTCCATATAACTATTTGCTTCACAAAAAACACGTGCAGTGTACACCTCTGACCCCAACATGTTGATAACCCTGTTTCGGCTGCTAGCGTCCCACAAGTGGTTTACAGTTCCGACACATCAAGCAACCCACCTTCAAGTACGCCTCACTTTGCTTATCATTAAATTTCACACTTTCTTCAACCATTGAAGTTTGACAATACCGCCTGTTATTCTACTATGTTATTCGACTATTGATATTGCAGACAATGGAAAAGGCTTGAATGAAGGACCAACATCAAGAACAACCTTTAATGTAATAACAACTTTGAATAGAGCAATTTATTCTTCACAACAATCGATTCAATACCCACCGATGGACCATCAGCTTCTTCTTGCTCCTCAGGCATGCAAATATACTCGGCTGCTGATTGATTCAATTTTTGATTGTGCAACAGCGCAACGAAGTTTTGTGGGTTTAATGGAGAAAGAGAAAGAGAGAACAACAAGGTTTCTTTGGAAAAAAATGAAAGATAGACTTCAGAAATAAAACAAATGTTAGGTATCTCATTTTTTAAATTTCATGGAGAGTAACCATTTCAGTTTCCATTTTTTTATGGAGCCAAACATTCACTACTCTTTAGTTCCGGATTATCTATACAATACTATAAAACAAAAACCACCTTAGGCTATTAGTACACGTGTCTATCCCTGGTAAAATTTTTTCCCGCCCAACAAAACCCCCAAATGCTCCTATCCCTTCAACTTATACAACTACCTCCTTGAACATACGCCGTGAGGCATATTACTTTTCGAGTACATGATCTAAAATCTAAACTGCTTCTATTTTCACAGTAAAGTTCACATCCCCCTCTCTCTCAATTTCTTTTATATATATGACTTATCCATTTCCATCATTCTTGATGTTGTAATCTAAGATTTTTTGTGCGCTTACTACAGAAATTCAACGCTTGATAGGTTGGTTAACAAGAGGATATCAGGTTAGCCTTCTACATAATAGTAATCCAATTCTCGATTTTAATTTTCTATAGTTCTCTTCTGTCCATTTTGTGTGATTAATTTTGATTTTTTTTTTTAATCTTTTGTGGTGCATTTGGATGAAGTTAAAAAAATTCATTTGTGATAGGTTGGTTAAAAGAGGTTAGATATTCCGTCCTAATGTGAAAGTTTTAGACATTGTTCAATGTTCATCATATACTCATGGATTCTGCTTAATTGATTTACGAGGACGCTTAATAGTTACTGAAAAGATGGTTGAGACTCTCGAGCTGAATTAGGACTCTTTGTTGTTCTATGTGCTTGGTTTCGTTGAATAGCGTATGTGAGGTATTTGATAAAATGAGTCAATGACCTACAAAACAACTCTAGCGGAAAAGTGTTGGTATTTGGTAAGATAATGTTTAATGTAGATTGTACCATATTAGTTTAATTCTTCAAGTTTGAAGTTAAACTTCTGTCCAAGACTATACTCAAATGTATCAACACTTCATGAGTCAATCCTTGCCATTCCAATACTACACAAATTGTCATATGTTTATGTAGTCATTTTTTTGCTTCATAAGTTTTTAGTGGAACTTGGTAAGTAGTTTGTGACTCCAGTGATCACTTTGTTAAATACATATTGGCTCTTGGTAACGACTACACTTCAAAGCACATCTGGTTAATCAAAATACAATGAATCAAATGGAGCATGTTAAGCATGTTAGCTACTCTTTTTACAGTGTTTATAGGGGACACATGGTTATAGTTAACCTAAAAATGAATGGTTAGTAACTCACTTTAGGCATGCTATTCTTAAAAGTTAAAACTAACAAATGAAATTCCTCTACTTCTATACAAAGTATACTCTAAGATGTCTATTACGTAGTATAGCTAATGTATTTGACTGTGTAATGTATTGCATGAGATGCTATGACCAATGTGTTGATCTAATATAAATTTTGATCAGTTTTAGTTTTCGCTTGATTTGCATTTTCTTTGTTGATTACTCGGTACTTTTAAACTGATAGTGTGTATTAAGATTCCATTGACTGATTACCTTTCATTCCTATCCACCCATAGATGCACATTGATGGGTAAGACGATTCTAGGCTACATGGTTGAAGATTTCCGAAAATATTCTTTTCGCACCTCTCCGACATTTATGCTTTTGAAGATGGGTTTTATTACTCTTTTTGATTCGGCTAATGATAGAGCCATTTACTTTCACATTTCACTAAAAGTCGTTTTGATTAAAATTAAATTCCATTTCTTTTAAACGATCTTGGTTGCTACATATTCTTTGTTTAAATTTAGGCAATATTCTACTTACCTTATTCATATTAAATGAGATCAGAGGTCTTTGGATGGTGAAAGAAATACCTCAAATGCTACTTAGTTAGTCCAGATTGGCGGTCACGTTAAATTCAACTATGATGCTGCTTTAACCGGCACTTGGTCACATGAGCAGTATGGAAGCCCTTAATGCTGCTTTATTCGACACAAGGGGGGAACTGGTCAAGGTAGAGTTGTTTATCAGTGGCAGTCAGTAACTCTAAAGGTTTGTAAGGCGTATGTTTCCAAAGCTTTGGCAATAAAATTTAGTAATGAAGACTAATTTAGAGACCGACTTTACTGAACTCGGCATGGAGAGTGATTCACTCAAGGTTATTGACGGGCTTGAAATGTTTGATGGGCATGAAACCACACATTAGGCCTTATCTTAAAGAGTATTATTGTCATTCGTCGGCATTCTTGAGTTTGGTACTTTGTCTTATGCTGGTCAAGTGGTAATCAAGTTGCTCTTGGCAAAGTCCAAACCATGTGTATTTGATGATGAAATTTGGATGAAGAATCCAGGGAAATATGATCAATTTGTATTGATGGAAATTAATCAATTTAATGCAAGTTAAGCTCTCTTTCCACTTCAAGGAAAATATGTGATGACTACTTAAAGAGCTGGGAAAAATGATTAGGACTGGTTTAAGGAATTAGGAAATATCAATAGCTACGTTTCTACTTTTTCTGGAAAATCGATCCTCGGGTATCTAGGCATGGTTAAACCTGAATCCGTTTAGTGTTTCCGGAGAAAGGTATTTGATTCGTGTGCCGCTTTTTAATAGTGGAAATCAATTTATAGGATTATCTGATGAAATAATATTTCGACAATTACTTCTATAAATACTATTAAAAGGCTACCCTAAAATGTCCAATTAAGTCCACGTAGACAATGCCACTTAGGATAAAAAAAAGCCACGCAGACATTTGAAACCCAACTCAGCCGCAGAACCCAAATGTCACACACACATTCATACCCAATTACCCCGTCTCTTATCATCGTTGTTCCTACCGTCAACGATAATCCCCCTTTTTCCGCTCATTTTGTTAACCGACATTAATTTATTATTACATGGCATTAATTTAATTCATTTATCTATATATTAATTTAGTTCACTTATCTATAATATTAAAAGATATATATTCTTAAATGATTTTTGTATATTAAGTATATTGTTTTCCCAAATTTATGTAAACCTTAGAAATTTACATCAAAATTTCATAATTTATAGTTAATATTGACATTTTAATTGAATTTTTTGTGATAAAACATGTTAATAAAATTTATAATTTATAATTAAAATTGAAATTGAAATTTTTATAATAAAACATGTTAATAAATTAATTAAAACTCTTCATATTACTTACCACCCACCATTTTTATTAACATTTTTTCCTATTTAATTCATTTTGTTAATTAAACATGGAAATAAATTGATTAAACTCTTCATAATACTTAACACCCACCAAATTAATTAAATTTTTTTCCTATTTAATTAATTTTTATAATATAATATGTTAATAAATTGATTAAAACTCTTTATATTACTTAACAGTTAACACCCATAATTTTCATTAATATTTTTTCCTATTTAATTCACCTCTTGAGTTTCTCGGCAATCAATTATCTAATTAAATAATACCACAAAATAAATTTAAAATAAAATTAAAATATTGGAATTTATGGTTGTATAATGGCTATAAAACCTATAATAGTTTCTATCTATAAAAGCTTATTAAAAGGCTAACTTAAAAAATGTGATATTGCAAGTTTAATTGTGACGTGACAACTTTTAATGTGACATGGTAAAAAAAAAAAAAGTGATATGGATTACCAATATAAGGTAAAAAAAGTTAAAAAATATAAGGTGTAAACAAAAAAAAAAAAAGAAAAAAAAATTGTAAACCATTGAACTCCTCTCATAATTTTATTTATTTATTTAACCATTATTTCCTTTATTTAATGAAATGACCTTTTAACTTTCCTTTCATCGTTACTATATATACTCCGTATTTAATATTTATGTACCATATTTTTTTTATTTTTCTTTCATTCATAAAATTTTGAGAGAATTTGTAATAGAATTTTTCATATATATAACTATTATATTCACCCTAATTTTCAATTTTATTCAAAAAATAGCACCTAAAGTATACATAGAAAAGTAAACTAAGTGTTTCGTTTTTTATTTTTCTTATGTTTTGTATTAATTTGTTATTATTTTTGTGTTTGTATTAATATTGCAGGAGAATGAATTTCCAACTTTATTCAAAAAAATTGGTAGGTAAGGTATAGCTAAAGAACTAAATTAATTATTTCGCCTTTTATTTTTATTATGTTTTAAATTAATTAGAATCTTATTAGTTACTTTTTTGTGTTTATATTAATATTGCAGGAGAATGAATTTTCAACTTTATTCAAAAAATTGGTAGGTAAATGATAATAGGAAATTTGTCGTCTACTTCCTATACCAAAACAATTTATAAAACCCGAAAAAGCGTAGTATTTAGTCGGGGTCGAACTCAAGGACGGCGGGGGTTGCTACCAAGTTCGATTAAGAGTCAAGTTTAATCAAAATTAAAAGAAAAGGTTTTGGTTATAATCACTAGAGCAAAAGACAAACAAGATGATGATAATGAATACGGTTAATTAAAAGTTAGGGCTTTCGGGGTCATCAATATGGTTTAGGGGGCAAACATGAAGATCAAAAAGGGTCAATGGTGAGAGATTAACCTAAGATGAAGAACCAATGTCTTGGGTATCTTATAAGGGTGGCTACTAATTTTCATTAAGTATCCCTCCTCTCCTAACATACATCAAGACTCCCAAAAACTTTCATTCTAAGGGAGAATTAAGCAATAAATGAAGAAAGGCCAAAGCTTTCACTTGAGCAAATCAACAAACACCTTGAGTGCAATGCATAGGAAAGTTAAACAATTTCACCAAGGACCAAAATATTCAAAGAATCATGCCCATAAATCCCATAAAGAATCACCCTAAACCCTAGAAGGGATCTACTCACTCATGTTAAGGGAAATTATGCTAAATAGAGAGGAAAAGCAAACAACACAAGGAGGAGACATAATGAAGGTTGTAACAAAATCAAAAGACAAGGAAAATGTAAACAAATGATAAACAAGTAAAAGAAAGGAGAGAAATTTTACCAACAAAAGAAAAGATGGAAGCTTGATTGATTAATAGGAAGGAAAACCCTTCAAAATCCCCAATACAAACTTCAACAAACAAGTGTAAACAATTGACTATTACTAGAACTAACTAATTCTTGCTAAATATTAATAATAATTATTGAAAGATTAGTGCTTGATTAAGGAGGTATTACAATAAATATGGAATGTTTTTCAGATCTAGGGTTATATCCAAGAGGGTTTAAGGAGGGGGTATTTATAGGCTATCATTGGATTAAGGGAAGAAAGAATGAAAAAGCCCAACTCGTGTAAAGTGCTCCTGTCTTGGGCGGGCTCTGCCGGCCTCTCTCTTGGCGGGCAGCTCTTTCTTTCAAAAAGCGAGAAAAAAATGAAGGTTGGGTAATCCCTGCCGGTGGGCGGCTCGCCCGGCCTGCCGGCAGAGAATTTCTCTTCTTGGGATTTTCTTCCGAGTTCTTCATGCAGTGCATTTTGCGGCGGGGTGCCCCACACTGTGCCGGTAGCGCGTTGAATTAATTTTGGCCAAAAACTTCTTCAAAATTTGACTAAGTATGGGGGGTTGTGTCCCCCCTGGGTGGGCAGTGCCGGCTCCTGCCCCGCCGCAGAGAACACTCTCTTAGCTGGTTTCCTCTTTTTCTCCATATAGCCACATCCTATGCCGGTGGGCCGGCTGCCGGCCTGCCGGCAGAGGATTTCTTCTTCAAAATCCTTCGTCTCCCTTTTCTTCATGAAAAGGCATTAGGATGCCTTTTCTTGCCCCAATTCCTCCATACTCGACTCGGTTCCTACAAAAGGACACACAAAATGACAAGTACGGGGATCGGGCACAAATGCAAGGAAAGGCACACGAAACCGACTCGTTATGAGCCGGAATGCGTGAAAGAAAGAGGGAAATAAGGTGCAAATAATTCATATATCAACCTCCCCACACTTAAACCTTACTCGTCCTCGAGTAAGTCCAAAATCAATGCACAAGTCCCTACTAAAATAGGTACGGAGAGTGAGTGCACAATATAAGCATCACTCAACTAAACTACTACTTAAGCCGATCGAGTATTAGCGCACTCAACGCCCCTTCAACTCACAATTTGACACTCATGAGGGAAGAGTGCCCTATTGCAAGGCAAGTTGGGTCTTGCTACAAAATTTTTGATGCAATCCTTCAATTAAGCACAAATCGACAAGTATGACGCATCACAAAAATCAAACCGCTTTCCTCATCTAAGCGGCCGTTTTACTTTGAACGATTAAAGGTTTTGGTCGGGAGATACCGTCTCATAGTCTCGGCGGGGTGCCAACTCCCTAAACGTGGCACAAGCAACCCAAATATGTTCACAAAAGCCAAAGAAACACATTCTAAGGCGGGAAAAGGGGAAGCAAGGCTAGTCCTCCAAGAATGACACGACACGCGCAAGATTCAACCAAAAGAGACCCATGGCTAAGGGGACTTAGACCATCGACAACCTCACGGATTTCACTCGTCACTCATTTAAAGACCGGGTGTTTTTGTACAAAAAGTAGCCAAACACTCTCCTACTACGACTCGTGAGAACGTGTCCGCAATCTAATGTGTAAAACAGTCCTATGTCCAATTGAGATGCAAAATGTAACAATGCGCAAGCCATGAAATAAGGGTTGTAATGGGGCTAAGGAGTAGGACGGAACGGGATTGGTGCAAGCACCGTTTAGACATGTGGAGTTCAAATCAAGAATTGTCGACACATCACATCCATTTCCTTATTGCAACACATGAGACACGTCTATGCCCTAACATAGCATGGATCACCAAAACTATGCAAAAATTGCATAAACCCGACTCAAATTGGAAAAACTTTGAAAGTACTCCTCTTATTTCAACAAATGGTAACGTCTACACCCTAACAAAGACTCGGTTTCTCAAGTCTTGCAAAAATTGTGTAAACCCGACTCATTTTGGAAAAACGTCAATTTGCCCCTTTATTTAGCAACGGCTTTCTCTACCCCTTTTAATGATGAGGAGGGGTGTTGCTTGCCTTTTTCTCCTCTTAAGACGTATATATACAACACAACTAATTCTTTTTTTGGATTTTTCACAACTTTTTCACTTTTCTATTTTGTTTTTCATTTCTTTTTCAAAACCTCTTAATTATATACAATGCCAAATGCATACCAAGTTCCGACCCAAGTGGATATGTATACTATCCACCACTATGACCCAAATCACCTCCTACAACACTACTACAAGACCGACCAATTCTTGATAAAGGAAGGGTGGTTATGGGATGTAGCTATTTTAGTGAGTTTTGCCAAATGAATAGGTTGAGGCTCAAAGGGGGTGAATCAAAAAGGGAGATAATGGAAGGGACAAAACAAGGCAATTTGGCTATGTGAGGTTCATATGCATGTGGAAACAAATTTCATTTCATGACTTGTGCACAAAAAAATGAAATGCAAATCATGGCCTAAGGACGGAATGACACACTTATGCGTCTAGACATAACACGTCTCGCGAGGAGACCTACTCACAAACCTAATTGGGGGTCGGGTATGAATGCACCGACCCTAGGAGGCTCTAATCCTCACATTAGAGTAGCTAAGTCGAGGTCTAGGTCTAGCCTACGGTCCTCTCGGTCTCACAAGGCGGCCAAAACTTGGTGGACATGCCCTTTTTCCCATATGCTAACCATGTGACACGCGTGCGAGCCAAGGGGAGGGGGAAGGCACGGTCAAGACAATATCATCATTGAGGTATCATACTCCCTTCCTAGACCAAATTTGTTCAAAAATTTATGTACAAACTCGATGCAAAATGTAAATAAAGCAACAAACACGTATTCACAAGGTACGAAATGCATTTCTAAGTACTAGCAACCTAAATAAACATGCAACAATTGTCTAAACCTAGCAGCACGTAAGCAACACACACCAAGTTCCAAAATGGAACATCCTCATCAACATAGCCCATCCTCCTCCATACATACAACAATTGTAAAAGAAAAGGAATGGAAAAGGAGAAAGAGATAAGAAAGATTGAACCGAGCGGTCTTCTAGTCTCCTAATGCCTCAAATGTCCCGTATGTGCCTGCACCACTTGTTAGACAAACATATATATACAATGCAAATATTTTTGTAATTTTTTGTAATTTTTCAATTTTTAGGCATTTTTTGAATTTTTATCAAATTTAAAGGTGCAAATAAATATTCACAAGGTGGATATTTCCCTCCCCACACTTGAAATTTACATTGTCCTCAATGGAACAAAGTATAGGGAGAGAATAGGAAAAATAAACAACGTATTTTTGGTGGTTTTTTTTTTTTAATTTTTGAAAATAAAAAACATATTTTTGGATTTTTGAATATTTGAAAATAAATAACATGTTTTTGGTATTTTTGATTTTTGGAAATTTAAATGCATGTTTTTGGTTTTTTTTTTAGGCCCTCCCCACACTTATTCATTTACATGGGAGGGCAATTGAGTGAAATAAAATAACATGTTTTTGGTGATTTTAGTCATTTTTCGATTTTTTTAGTTCGTTTTTATTTTGAAAATGCAATGCATGCGCTATTCTATATGCAAAATTTAAATGACAATGCAATCTATTCTAAGTGAATGCAATTAGTAAATGTGACAATATATTACAAATTGAAATCTAATGCAATTCTATATGAATGCAACTATATGAATTTCTAACTAAATGCATACAAAATTTAAATATGAATGAGAAGTTTGGATTGTTGGGGAACATACTTAACATTTGGATTGAACTCGGGGAGCATACCGAAGGCTTTGGATTGAAAAGGGAGGAAAGATAGGCCAAAGTCGAGGCCGCCTAAGACTCAAAGTCCCCGTCATCATCATCATCATTGTTATCATTATCATCATCATTGTTGCCATCTCCGTCCACCGCTCCTAACGCGGACTCTCTAAGGAAGTCGTCGGTGTTCATGGGTTCGCCGAAATTTCCGCCGGAAGAAAGGAAGCCGCCGGATGCCGCCCCGGAGCTACTCCCAACCTCGGGGCGGGAGAAAATGGAGGGTGTACCGTCGAACCATTGAGCATCATGCCCCTCCTCTTGAGAAGCGGGAGGGGGAAAAACGGGTGGGGCGAAATAATCCGGCCGAATGTTGATGTCGGCGTAGACAAACCGGTTATCCTTGTGGTAACCACCATCCGGCTCAAGGTAGTAGGAGGGGTGGAGATGGGAGGGGTGCTCGTAGTTCCTCCTCATATAATCATCATACATCGGAAATTGACCCACGGAGGTGTCATAGTAAATCCGATCCAACCTTTGTTCAATACCTCGCCTTTCACTAGCGGCGGTTTCCAAACCCAACCGCATGTCACTCATGAAAGTGACTAAATCGGCATGCATGGGAGGCGGGGGAGGAGGGACGTTGCTTGAGGAACCTTCACCGAAATTACCTCCCCAAGGTTGAGGTTGGAAGGTGGAGGGTGGTCGGAAGGAGGGCATGGAGTAATGGAGGGAGGATGGAGTTTCCCTCCGGTTGTCACGACCATAGGTGATGGGGTTGGTCGGGGGAGGTTGGGTTTGATCGGGCTCCTCCTCAATTTCAAGGAGGTAGGATTCCTCGCCGGGCTTGATTTTGAATTTGGAGGCATTGGGAATTGGGACGGAATTTTTCTTTTGAACTTGCCAATACTCGATTCCATCAAAAGGATTTACCTTGATCCACTCTAGGTTTTTCGTTAACCATTGCTTGGTGATGTAGGTCTCCCCCCGGATCCACCTCATGTTGTTCAAGTTGACCGGGCGGTCAAGGCATTTGGCAATTCGGGTTATTATCCCACCCACATGAAGAGGGACTTTTTGCCCCGGCGATTTAGAAAGTGATTGCAAGTGGAGGGCCAAATGGTGACCCACATTGATTTCATAGGCCGGGGAGGTGAGCAAGTAAGACCCCAAAATCTCCAATTCGGTAACCCGAAAAACCCATGGCTCATGGGTCGCAAAAATAGACCCTCCCACAAATCGATGCCAAATGCGAATGGGGGCATTGTGGCACGCAATTTCCGGCCTTTTCACGCCGGTTTGGTCATCAAATCCCGATATGGCTTTCCACACCCGAGAAAAGTGAGCGGTCTCGGGTGCCTTAAATTTAGGGGGATTGTTAAGGCCGAAAATTCGGCAAAGCCGGGCTAGGGACAAGGAATGATCACGGTTCATCAACCGGAAGTGGATTTGCTCGACCATACGGGTTTGTCGGTGCTTGTCAAGACGGAAACTACTAAGGAATTCCCATGTGAGGCGGGGATAAGTTTCCTCATGCAAATCATACAAGCCTTTCATACCAACACCCTTAAACAATTCAAAGGTTTCGTTGTCTAGTCCCATATTTCTCATAGCCGGTCTACAAATAAATTTTGTCGGGGTTAAGGGGCGATTTTTGAACAAGATAAATTTACCTTTTTGCTCTTGAGTGACGAACTCAACATCCGGGAAGTCGGGATCCGGGTTAGTGTCGCTCGCCGCCGCCTCAACCAAAAGCCGTTGAGCTTCCGCCATCTCAGACCGGGTTCTCTTGTTTGCCATGGTTGAAGAAGGAAAGAAGGATAAAAATGGAAGGAGGAGGGAAGGAATGTAGGAGGACGAAGGGAGGAGGAGGTTTAATGGTGGTGGTGATGGGTTGGTGATGGTGAGGAGGAGGCGTAAGGCGCGGGTGGAGATGGAGGATATGGTGGTAAGGGTTTAGGGAGGTGAGGGAGGAAGGAAAGAAAGAGAAAGGAATTTGAGAAAATGGAGTGACACGGGCTGATTCTCGCGGGTTATAAAGATCCCCTGCCGGTTGGCTAACCGGCAGCCGGTCTGCCGGTAGGGGATTCTTAATTCTTTAAAATAAATCCAACGCGCTGCCGGTGGAGGGCACCGGCTGCCGGTCCACCGGCAGAGAATTTCCCCTATACTCCCTTTTGATGTTCAGCGATTCCCCTACCGGTGAGAGCCTTCACTGCCTGCGCAGGGATTCCTTCTTCTTCAATTTCCCTTGATGTCGCAATGAAAGAGATCCTCTACCGGTGGGTCGGCTGCCGGCCTGCCGGTAGGGAATCCTTCTCCTCATACTTCCTTCAATCTTGGCTCAATAAGCATTCCTCTGCCGGTGGGCCGGCTGCCGGCCTGCCGGTAGAGGATTCCTCTCCTCCTTCAGCTTTTCGAATTTTCAACAGGTAATTATCTCTCTACCGGTGGGCCGGCTGCCGGCCTGCCGGTAGAGAGTTATCTTCAACTTAATTTCTCCAAAATTTTCACAAGAAATTTCAACGCGCTACCGGTGGAGGGCACCGGCTGCCGGTCCACCGGCAGAGAGTTACACTACGCCAATTTCAACTTGCTTTTCCTCCAATGCTCACAAATAAACCATCAAATCCTAATCTCGCCCATTTTTTTCGAGTTTTCAACTTTCAAACCGACGACTCGTGTCGGGATTTTGGGCGAGGCTAGGGGTCCTACCTCCAAATCCAACTTCGTCAAGAATGTTCAATCCAAACTATCTCAAATTCTACCTACATGCATGCTATTTACAAATGGTGGTTCTTGTGGAACACCACCAAACCAATTCACTTTTGAGAATTTCAACTTTCCCTCTCCTCGGGGAGGGGTTCCCCGAGATAGAGCACTTCAATAGGACCTTTGCTATCTCCATCATAGTATCGCTTGATTCTTTGCCCATTGACCCTAAAAGTTCCCCCTTCTTCACTCCATAGCTCGAAAGCACCATAAGGAAACACTTTCATCACTTTAAAGGGTCCGGACCACCTTGACTTGAGCTTGCCCGGGAACACCTTTATCTTGGAATTGAAAAGGAGAACGAGGTCTCCAACACTTACCTCTTTTTTCATGATCTTGGCATCATGCCATTTCTTCGTTTGATCTTTGTAGATTTTGGAGCTCTCATAAGCCTCCAATCTCAACTCCTCAAGCTCATTCATTTGGAGAAAGCGTACTTCTCTGGCGGCATCAAAGTCAAAATTCATTTCTTTGAGAGCCCACCAAGCCTTGTGCTCCAACT
This sequence comes from Silene latifolia, assembly GCF_048544455.1. Taxonomy (NCBI): domain Eukaryota; kingdom Viridiplantae; phylum Streptophyta; class Magnoliopsida; order Caryophyllales; family Caryophyllaceae; genus Silene; species Silene latifolia. Next base: position 9,026,464 of record NC_133534.1, on the reverse strand, counting down.
CCACGGGCAAATGGCAAGCTTTTCCGTACACAAGCTTATACGGGGTGGTGCCAAGTGGTGTCTTGAAGGCGGTTCTCAATGCCCATAAGACATCAGGGAGCTTTTGAGACCAATCTTTCCGGCTCTTGTTGGCTACTTTCTCCAAAATGACTTTGATTTGGCGGTTAGAAACCTCCACTTGCCCACTAGTTTGAGGGTGGTAGGCAAGTGCGGTCTTGTGCCGCACACCATGTGATTCAAGAAGAGCCTTGAAGGTACTTTTGCGGAAATGAGATCCGCCATCACTTATAACTACCCTTGGAGTTCCGAATCTTGGGAAAATCGTGCCTTTAAAGAGTTTCATCACAACTTTGCTATCATTGGTGGGAGAGGCAACCGCTTCAATCCATTTGGATACATAGTCCACCGCAACCAAGATGTATTCATTTCCACAAGAGTTGGGAAAGGGCCCCATGAAGTCTATGCCCCAACAATCAAAAAGCTCAATCTCTAATATGTTAGTCAAGGGCATCTCACTTCTCTTCCCTATATTCCCGACTCTTTGGCAAGCATCACACGATTTAACCAAGTGGTGAATGTCTTTGAACATGGAGGGCCAATAAAACCCACCTTGGAGGATCTTGGCAATTGTTCTAGAAGTGGCCAAGTGTCCCCCGTAGGCGGAATTGTGGACCCGGTCAACAATTTCTAAGCCTTCCTCTCTAGACACGCATCTCCGGAACATACCATCCCCACACTTGCGAAACAAATGTGGGTCATTCCAAAAGTATCTTCTAGCATCATTTCTCAACTTCCGCCTTTCTCTTGGCTCCATTTCATCCGGCAAGAAACCGCTTACAATGTAATTTGCAAGATCCGCAAACCAAGGAGTTTTGGCGGTAACTTCCATGAGTCCATCATCCCGCAACCACTCATTGATGGGTCCACTCTTGTCTTGTATCCCATGGTCTTCAACGGTCAATCTAGATAAGTGGTCGGCTACAACATTTTCCGAACCAGCCTTATCTTTAATCTCTAAATCAAATTCTTGAAGAAGAAGGACCCATCTCAAGAGCCGGGGCTTTGCATCTTTTTTCACCATCAATTGTCTCAAGGCGGTGTGATCGGAGTAAACCACCACCTTAGACCCAACAAGGTATTGCCGAAATTTTTCCACGGCATGAACAATTGCCAACATTTCCTTTTCGGTAGTAGCATATCCACATTGAGTTTGATCAAGAGTCTTGCTTGTGTAATATATCACATGATGCTTCTTATCCACAACTTGCCCAAGTACCGCACCAACCGCGAAGTCCGAAGCATCACACATTATCTCAAAGGGAAGATTCCAATCCGGAGACCGGATTATCGGTGCCGTGACCAATGCTCTCTTCAACCTATTGAAAGCTTCAAGACAAGAATCATCAAACACAAAGGGGGAATCCTTGAGGAGTAATGAGGTTAGGGGCTTTTCTATTTTTGAAAAATCCTTGATAAAACGCCGATAAAACCCGGCATGACCTAGAAAACTTCTCACTCCCTTGACATTGGAAGGAGGTGACAAGTTCTCTATGACCGCAACTTTGGCACCATCAACCTCAATACCCCTACTAGAGACAATGTGACCGAGTACAACCCCTTCCTCTACCATAAAATGGCATTTTTCCCAATTGAGGACGAGGTTGTGCTCCTCACATCTCTTCAACACACTAGTCAAGTTCTCTAGACCATGATCAAATGAGTCTCCATGGACACTAAAGTCGTCCATGAAGACTTCCATGCTTTTCTCTAGAAAGTCCGAAAAGATTGCCATCATGCACCTTTGAAAGGTACCGGGCGCATTACAAAGCCCGAATGGCATCCTACGGTAGGCATAAACTCCTATTGGACAAGTGAAGGTCGTCTTCTCTTGGTCATCCGGGTGGATGGGAATTTGGAAAAACCCGGAATAACCGTCTAAGAAGCAATAGTAAGCATGGCCCGCGAGTCTCTCTAGCATTTGGTCAATGAAGGGAATTGGGAAGTGGTCTTTAAGGGTGGCGGCATTGAGCTTGCGGTAGTCAATACACATACGCCACCCGGTCACGGGTCTAGTGGGTAGGGTGGTGCCATCCTCTTGTTCAACCATTTGTATCCCCCCCTTTTTGGGTACCACGTGGACCGGACTAACCCATTTGCTATCGGTAATTTGGTATATGATACCGGCCTCTAGGAGTTTCAACACTTCATTTTTCACCACCTCGGCCATCTTTGGGTTAATCCTCCTAAGACCATCAACTTTGGGTTGACTCCCCTCTTCCAAAACTATTCTATGCATGCACAAACTCGGACTTAAACCTTTGATGTCATCAATGCTATACCCAAGTGCTCCTCTATGAGTTTTCAAGATTTCCAAAAGCTTCTTTTCTTGGGACTCACTTAGGTTAGCATTAACGATCACCGGATAGGTCTCTCCCTCATCAAGAAAAGCATATTTGAGTGAGGGAGGCAAGGGTTTGAGTTGTACCTTTGGAGGGAGAAAGCCCTCCACTTTCTTTAATAGTTCCTCATCAACTTCGTGATCCTCTTTCATTTCCTCATCATGCAAAGAGATTTGAAAAACCTCTTCCATCTCCGCCTCTTCACGGGCTACTTCGTGCACTACTTCATCAATTACTTCGATTGTGCTCAATCTTTCTATACTTGGACCTTTCATCAAATTTGGCAAGTTAAATTCAATTTTGTTGCCCTCAATTTGGAAGGTTAGCCGCCCATTCTTCACATCAATGAGTACTCCTCCGGTAGCCAAAAATGGCCTACCTAGGATGATGGGAGTGTGGCTATCCTCCGGAATATCAAGGACAACAAAATCGGTGGGAATCAAAAACTTTCCAACCTTGACGGGCACGTCCTCAAGTACCCCCATAGGGCGCTTGACGGACCTATCCGCCAATTGGAGAGTCATGGTAGTGGGAGCCAAGTTTTGAATGCCAATCCTTTTTGCAACTTTCAAAGGAATAACACTAACACTTGCTCCCAAGTCACAAAGAGCTCTAGAGATGGGAACACCGCCAACTACACAAGGAATGGAGAAGCTTCCCGGGTCACCAAGTTTAGTGGGCAATTTGTTAAGGATATGAGCACTACATGCTTCTTCCATAGCCACTATTTCTTGGTCACCCAAGACTCTTTTCTTTGTCAAAATGTCTTTTAAAAATTTTGAGTAGGTTGGCATGTTCATTATCACCTCCGTAAAGGGTAGGGTAACCTCAAGTTTCTCAAGCATATCACAAAATTTTGCATACTTGAGGTTTTCCCTACTCTTTATGGCTCTTGAAGGGTAAGGAATTTTAGAAACAAGTTGGGAATTGGAAGATACCTTTGGAGGAGCCGAACTTTTTGTTACCTTTTTAGAATGTTGCAAAGGTATTTCTTCAATAGCTTCCTCCTCATAAGGGAGGTCTTCCACATATCCATCAACATCCTTGTCCACTTGAATTCCTTTTCTAGTCAAATCTTCACAAGCTTTCTTTCCTTTGGTGTCTTCATTAGCTTTACCCGAAGCCTCAATGGGTGAGCTTTCTTCTTCATCATCCATTTCTACCTCATTCCCCTTGGGATCTTCATCAACTTCCAACTCAAGGTCTTTGTAAGGGTCCTCAAGCTCTAAACCACTCCTTAGCACTACCGCATGAGCATGGTGGCTATTTGAGGCATCTTTGGAGCTTTGTCCTTGAGCCAACAAACCACCGGGTGGCCTTTGAGGGTTAGCCATAGCATGAGAAGCCATCCTAGATTCCATTTCCCTCATGTCCTTAAGAAATGTAGCTCTCAAGTTTGCTTGTTCTTGTTGAGTAGCTTTTGCAAAGTTAGCTATCTCTTGGCTATGTTGAAGTTGCATGTTCTTGATCATCTTCAAAAGCTCCACTTGAGAGAGCTCACCTTGGGGTTCTTGATGAGGTTGGTTGGCTATGGGTAAAGGAAACCCATAGTCATATCTAGCATTGGGACCTTGGTTGTTGTTTTGCCCCACTTGGAGGTTACCTCTCGGACCATAGTTGTTGAAATTCGATCCTTGACCTTGTTCTTGAGACCCTTGAACATACCCTTGCCCAAATCCTTGATTTGCTTGATTTACTTGATTCCCTTGGTAAAACCCTTGGTTGCTTTGGTTTCCTCCAAACTCTTGGTGCCCTTGTTGTTGGTTGCCATAGTTTTGGGGTGGATTGTTGCTTGACCATTGGTTTTGATTTCCAAAATTATTTCTTGGGTTTGGAAGAATTCCCCTTGGTTGAGCAAAACCGGGTGGATTGGTTTGGGTTTGTGGTTGGAGATGTTGGGGGTTTTGAACATTGGTGCTTTTGTAACTAAAGTTGGGGTGGTTTCTTAACCCGGGGTGGTAGAAATTGGTATTTGGATTGTAGGTGTTTGGGTTGTTGTAAGGAGGCCTTGGTGGCCTAGGATTGTTGTTGTAGCTTTGAAAAGCGTTCACCTCTTGAGTATTCTCTTCATAGGCACCATTGTAATTGTTCCCACACAAGTCATATGTATGGCCACTTCCTCCACAAAGTTCACAACTCGCGACTTGAGCAACTTCTTCCATGGGCGGCCCATATGAGGTCGCGGCTTGGTTCACTTGATTCTTTGAAAACTTCTCAAATTGCTTTGTGAGCAAGTCGAGCTTGGCATTTGTCTCGGAGTTGGAGGCATTTTCCTTAGGATATTTCCCGTTCCTTCGTAGCATGTTCCCTCTAGAACCATAGTTTGCCTCCGAGTCTACCATTTTTTTGATCAATGCCGTGCCCTCTTCATCATTCAAGTGGTCAAAACCTCCCCCCGCGGAGGCATTTACCATCTCCTTAGTTCTTGGTAGTAGAGTTTGGAAAAATGTTTGAGTAATGTACCATTCCGGTATTCCATGGTGGGGGCAACTTGCTATCAAATCTTGATAACGGTCCCAAGCCTCACCTAAGGACTCCCCATCCTCTTGTTGGAACGTATGGATCTCGTTGCGGAGCATCGCGGTCTTTGAGGAAGGGTAGTACTTGGCCATAAATGCTTGGGCTAAGTCATCCCAAGTAGTGAAAGTATCCGGTGGGTGAATGTTCAACCACCGGTCCGCTTTGCCCGTCAATGAAAACGGAAATAACATCATTCTCAAGGTGTCTTCGGACACCCCATTCTTCTTCATCATTGATACTTTCCTCTTAAACTTCCGGAGATGAGCATGGGCATCCTCCTCAAGATGACCTCCAAACAAGTCCTTCTCAACTAACCCGACTTGGGCGGGATGCATTTCAAAATTGTTTGGGGCCAAAGTGCCAAAGTTGATGGGATTACATGAATCATTATGGTTAGGTAGGTTGTGATCTCTAAGAGCCATTTGTGGTGGGTGGTTTGGTTCTTGATGTGGTGGTGTTTGAGGTGGACTATTGTAATTAAGGAAGTTATGAAAGGGGTTCTCTACTAAGGTCTCAATTGTGGTATTTGGTTGAATCGTAGTTGTTGTATCAAAATTTTGTGGGATGTGTGAGTTTGGTTGATCAATGTTTGCTTTGGTGGAATTGTTCCTCACTCTTTCAAGAGTCCTAGTCCTCAAGGTTCTAAAAAGCCTTTCGGGGTCGGAGTTGAATAGGAGAGCTTGGTGATTCCTTCTAGGCATACACTTGACAAATCGTAAGTCTCCTAGTGTTTTTACACACTAGGGAAAGGCAAAAATCACACACACTCTACAAACAACAATCAACTACTAAAGCAAAAATGACAATTGAGACAAGATTAAAGCAAAGACTCTAAATAAAACTAAGCATAACCTAACGCCATCCCCGGCAACGGCGCCATTTGATAATAGGAAATTTGTCGTCTACTTCCTATACCAAAACAATTTATAAAACCCGAAAAAGCGTAGTATTTAGTCGGGGTCGAACTCAAGGACGGCGGGGGTTGCTACCAAGTTCGATTAAGAGTCAAGTTTAATCAAAATTAAAAGAAAAGGTTTTGGTTATAATCACTAGAGCAAAAGACAAACAAGATGATGATAATGAATACGGTTAATTAAAAGCTAGCGCTTTCGGGGTCATCAATATGGTTTAGGGGGCAAACATGAAGATCAAAAAGGGTCAATGGTGAGAGATTAACCTAAGATGAAGAACCAATGTCTTGGGTATCTTAAGGGTGGCTACTAATTTTCATTAAGTATCCCTCCTCTCCTAACATACATCAAGACTCCCAAAAACTTTCATTCTAAGGGAGAATTAAGCAATAAATGAAGAAAGGCCAAAGCTTTCACTTGAGCAAATCAACAAACACCTTGAGTGCAATGCATAGGAAAGTTAAACAATTTCACCAAGGACCAAAATATTCAAAGAATCATGCCCATAAATCCCATAAAGAATCACCCTAAACCCTAGAAGGGATCTACTCACTCATGTTAAGGGAAATTATGCTAAATAGAGAGGAAAAGCAAACAACACAAGGAGGAGACATAATGAAGGTTGTAACAAAATCAAAAGACAAGGAAAATGTAAACAAATGATAAACAAGTAAAAGAAAGGAGAGAAATTTTACCAACAAAAGAAAAGATGGAAGCTTGATTGATTAATAGGAAGGAAAACCCTTCAAAATCCCCAATACAAACTTCAACAAACAAGTGTAAACAATTGACTATTACTAGAACTAACTAATTCTTGCTAAATTAATAATAATTATTGAAAGATTAGTGCTTGATTAAGGAGGTATTACAATAAATATGGAATGTTTTTCAGATCTAGGGTTATATCCAAGAGGGTTTAAGGAGGGGGTATTTATAGGCTATAATTGGATTAAGTGAAGAAAGAATGAAAAAGCCCAACTCGTGTAAAGTGCTCCTGTGCCGGCGGGCCGGCCGGCCTCCCTCTCCTCGGCAGCGCGTTCTTTCAAAAAAAAGCGAGAAAAATGAAGGTTGGGTAATCCCCTGCCGGTGGGCCGGCTGCCGGCCTGCCGGCAGAGAATTTCTCTTCTTGGGATTTTCTTCCAGTTCTTCATGCCAGGTGCATTTTTCCGGCGGGCCGGCTGCCGGCTACCTGTGCCGGTAGCGCGTTGAATTAATTTTGGCCAAAAACTTCTTCAAAATTTGACTAAGTATGGGGGTTGTGTCCCCTGCCGGTGGGCCGGCTGCCGGCCTGCCGGCAGAGAACACTCTCTTAGCTGGTTTCCTCTTTTTCTCCATATAGCCACATCCTCTGCCGGTGGGCCGGCTGTCGGCCTGCCGGCAGAGGATTTCTTCTTCAAAATCCTTCGTCTCCCTTTTCTTCATGAAAAGGCATTAGGATGCCTTTTCTTGCCCCAATTCCTCCATACTCGACTCGGTTCCTACAAAAGGACACACAAAATGACAAGTACGGGGATCGGGCACAAATGCAAGGAAAGGCACACGAAACCGACTCGTTATGAGCCGGAATGCGTGAAAGAAAGAAGGAAATAAGGTGCAAATAATTCATATATCAGTAAACTATACAATGAGAACTAAATTAATTGTTTCACTTTTTATTATGTTTTGAATTAATTAGAATTTTATTAGTTATTTTTTGTGTGTGTTTGTATTAATATTATAGGAGGATGACATACTCACATATCAATAACAATGCACGAAATTTGAAATAATGGCTATGGATCTTCTTTACAGATTTTTTTCTTGGTTTGGATGACTCTTTCATTTTTGTCAGTTTTTCTTTTTTCTACAATGGTGTATTAGAAATAGCGAATGGTAGCAAAAATCTTTAATAAATTGTTGACATGTTGATTGTTGCATTATTGTCCTTCACTCTTTCCTACACTTTAGTCTCCTTTGTAACACTTATGTTCTATTTTTACTTTGTCAAACAGGTTACAAATCAAATTGCTTAGCCAAATTACGATACACATGTCAATTTGATCTTATCATAGTGTTATAATATGCATAAATAGTAATTAGTTAGAAACCGATTCTTATTCTCCAATTCATTGTTTCAATACCAATGTGTAATTAGTTTTGTTCATCTTATTCTAATAATAATAATAATTATTAGAGTTCACCTATAAAGTTTTGATCCTTACTTTACTCTCTTACTTTTTATCTCAAATCTAATTTTATATATACTACGGAGTATATTATTATAACACAAAATGTGATATTTTAAATATATGTAACATTTCCTTGGAATTATTTGGAATAGTTGTTAAAGTTGCTCCCATAAAAGTTCACGACCGTTTCTTTGCAAGATAAACATAGGGCCAAGTACTTTAAAATGCACCAAAACGATAATAAAAACAGTATCTTCATTCAAGCAATAAAGAGGCAAAATGCAATGTTTGTTGGTGAAAAAAACCATTCATATTCTATAATCTTTAAGCCGATCAAAGCAATGGTTAAATAATAAAGAGACAATTGAAGAATCACTAATTAAAGAGACAATTGAAGAACCATTAATTGAACAGGCAATTGAAGAATCATTAGCAACTCAAACGAGAAAATTGAGAGTCATTGATTTTCTTTCTATAAAATCTCATCAAAATACCAATTCATATTGTCTTATTTGATACCAGGTTGTCGAATCCAACATTACCCGTCCTTTGAAAACAAGGGGCGACAATGGAGCGCAATTTCATGTTCCAATACTTTTTTGGCGTCAAGATTGTCCATAAGACCAGAAGTACCCGAAAATTCAATTTGACGGATTGTGTCCTCGCTTCAAAACAACCAAGCTATTCACATTTTGGTTTGCGTACCATCCAGAATCAAAAATTTGGTGTGTATTAAACTTTTGTTTTAAAATACCGGTCCCTCAGTCGTGTTCATTTATTTACCTTTTTTTTTTATTATTTGTGAGTGGTTTTTAATTAAAATTAAACAAATGATTGAGAGAGGGGGACTACTCCATATAAGTTATTCACAAATTAAACACTTAAACACAGTCAATTATTAACGATCCCGTGATTTTCACGGGCTCCAAAACTAGTTACTATATCAATTAGTTTGAATTTAAGTGACACATAGTCACATAGGCCATCTCACATATTTCAATGACATTTTTTTGGTTAAAAAGTATTTTTGAACTATGTTATATTAGATGTTCTGATCAAATATATGTGACATGGGAGTAAACATGAGACGCAACAAGAGTTGACCATGTTATCTTGATTAACATTAATTTTAGTTTTCTAAAGAACCCCCCTTATCCCGCAATTTGCGGGAGCCATTGAAGCATTGGGGTAATGTTGTTGTTGTTGTTGTAAAGAGTAACCATTTTACCCCGAAAAATGTTACCAAACCCGACCAACAAAAAACCAGCCCAACAAAATACGGTCAAAAATATAACCAACGCGCCTAAAACGAATAAACCCGTGATTTCCACGGGTCACAAAACTAGTTTCATATATTAATAAGAGAATCACAAATAGGATTTATACATCCAGTTGTACCATAAGAATTGTACAACCAAGGTATAAGAATCCGAGCTAATATGTATTCTTTCTGAGCTAATTCAAAATTCATGTTTTTAATGTGTAAATGGATGAACTCAATACTTTCAAATAAAGCTCATATTCTGTAACATAAAGCTCGGATACTTTATCACAAAGCGCAGATTCTACACCGTACATCATATATAATTGGTTGTATAGTTCATGAACTGAGAACCCTATTGTACATTTTTATTGACCTGTATTATTTATGAGCTTGTGAAAATATACGTTTTGGGTTATATATACAAGAAAATCCAAACATGAGTTGATATACATTATCATTTACACGAATTCTTATTTGTGACGGCCGATATCCGTCACAAGTTTCGGGTCAAATAAAACCCACATGGGAGAATAAAAACAAATCATTTGTGATTCTCTATGCACTCTACTTTATGTCTTATCTACCCGTATAGGTGATATTTGACCTGTCACAAACTTGTGACGGATATATCCGTCACAAGTGAGACCTATTGCTACAATAAAAAAATTGTGTCATGAGCATGTTAACTCGACTGCTTAATGATTCAACCTAACCAATCAATATTGAAATGAATTCATCATACTCGAACATTACGGCATATATGAATATAACATAAAGTGACCCAATTCTTCCTTGGTCAATCAACCAAATAATGATTTAACTGAATCTTAACCAATATCGATTTGAATAACATAAAACAATAAAGAATGAATCGAATAACCAAGACATGGGTCAATGTGGATTAGGCCCAATAGTATATATTTGTATTTTGTGTTTCATTGTCCCTCACTCCCTCTTATAGGTTTTGCCTTAAATGTTACTCATTTGTTGGACAAAAAATTATGTGTTCTTTTGATATAAAGCTTGAAGAAAAGGTAGAAAATGTTAAATAATTCAATTGTTTATTTTATTTCATCCACTTTTACATGCATTGGTTTTTCCACCCAAAACTTGTCAAATGTGAAATTAGATAACTATTGAGCATATAAAATTATATTTATCTTATCAAATGGTGTTGATCCGTATAAATAATGAAACTATTGTTCTACAAAATATAGTGACTAAGGGCTCTGACCCTCTGATGAACTAACAGTAGCCCTTTCTTATAATAACTCTGATTGCCAAAACTCTATCATCATCATTTTTCTGTCTTTCTATTTTAATAGTGGATACATTCTCCGACAATTGAGGCGGTTCAGGCCCTCCCTCCAAATATGAGGGTGGTGGTACATGCGGATGCTACCATGTTGAAGGAAAGTGGATATTGGGTAGCTTATATAGGTGTCGTTGCTTGCGATATGGACACGGGTGAAGTTCTCTGGTACACGACGGTTGCCTGCGATATGGCTTTCGGTGACCTAAATGGGGGCGAGTTAGCGGGTATGCTGTTTGGGGCTTACCTAGCCAGGTGCTTTAGGATAGATGTTTTGATATTAAAGTGTGATAATATACATGTCGTTGACATAGTTGATAGGCCGTTGTCCGAGGTTAAGAATAAGGACATGATGCCTATATACTCGGGTTTTCAGAGATTAAGGCAAGATGGTATGAAGATTGTTCCAAAGCATATTACTCCACTCCCTTTTACAGTCTTACTGTAACTCCCTTATCTCCTTAAATTATTTATATTAACCTGAGATTCATTGTTTCCTCTTCAATTGCAATTCATTTGCAAACCTAAGTTAATTTTTTCTTTGTAGATAGAGACCTAATTAATGATTAATGTTATATTTGAGTATTTCATCAAATTAGTAATTTTTATTATGTATAAATTTCAGTTTTATGGATGAAGCATTGAAGTATGAATGACCATACAACTTCAATTTATAAAATATAATAAAAGACTATCCTAAAATGACTAATACACGTCACGTAGACAAAGCCACGTAGAATTCAAAAAATGCCACGAAAAATGCCACGAAAATGTGCATCAAAACTCATTGCCACGTAATGGTCTTCTTTTATAGATTTAATTCATTTTTATATAAAATAATTTAATTAATTTATGTAACCCTTACAAATTTACATCAAATTTTCATAATTTATAATCAATATTGACATTTTACTTTAACTTTTGTAATAAAAACATGTTAATAAATGTCATAATTTATAATTAAAATTAACATTTTTATTGAAATTTTTGTAATAAAACATGTTAATAAATTAAAACTTTTCATATTACTTAACATGCACCCACCATTTTTATTAACATTTTTTCCTATTTAATTCATTTTTTTAATTAAACATTATATGATAAATTGATTAAAACTTTTCATAATACTTAACACCCACCAAATTAATTAAAATTTCTTCCTATCTAATTAGTTTTTGTAATATAATCAATATATATCTATCTATATTAATAAATGAAGCTTTTTTCGAGCGATTACAGAGAGTCTAATCTCTACATACTACTTCATAATAAAAATAGATAAATAAAATAGATAAAGAAGAAAATTAAAGACTACTAATCTAAAAAAGTCTTCTAATCAAAGACTATTTCTATCTAGCTAACTTCTTTCCTACGTATAACTTCATAATCAATCAAATAAATAAATAAATATTAAAGTAGAAAATTAATTAAAGACTACTAATCTAGAAGGAGTCTTCTAATCAAATACTACATTTAACTTCTTCCCTATGTATAGATTATATAATTGCATTGAATGTGTATAAATACTCTATGTCCTGCCATTATTGATATCATTATTTTGATGGCTCTAGTAATTTTGCTTCCATTAGCCTTTTTTTTTTATGTTTCTTACAATTCAATGTTAGTTTCATTGTTATTATTATTATATAATTAAGTTTTCATGATTTGACTTTGTAATTTTTTTTGGTAGGATGCGGAAATTACCAGAGGAGATGAACGCTGGGGAACGAAAAGACGAAATTATACCATTGCCGATTTTCGAATGTAGTCTACAATAATTTTACGACAATTATTCTTGTGTATATACATGACATGTCTCATCTCTTTTTTTAAAAAAAAAAAAGAAAAAAAATTATTTACATCTGCTTATTTATATTCAAGTTATTGTCATTTTTTTTAAACGATGTCATATTGCTTTGTTCTTTCTAGAGATGATCTGTGAACGAAGTGTATGTTATCTTCAATTCAAGCATCGGCAACGAGAAATTCAAATTTCAAATAAAGAGAAAGGAGGCCGAGATTGTAATTTGTCAAATTTTGTTATGAAGCTAGGTACGGAGTCTACCATTGATCTTTGTAAACTAACTTCTCTTTTCCTTTAAAAAAGATTAAAATATTATTACCGTGTTTTTAAACCAATCTCGTGGGCCAAATTCTGTTATAGAATGTGTGAAATTGACCCAAGTCAAATTATATCCCAATTGGGATTTAGAAACTTTATCACTCTATTGTTAAAAAAAAGGTACTCCCTCCTACTCTTAATAACCCTCCCATTTCATGCAGGGCACGAGAATTAAGAGAGGGGAGTATTATATGATAAAAGTATTGTAGTGGGTAGGAGATTGGAGATAGGGAAGGTGTTGTGTGATTAAAATAAGTATTGTTGTGGGGTAAGATGATTAAAATAAGTATTGTTATGAGGTAAGGTGATTAAAATAAGATAAAGTATAAGTATTGTGTGGTATTGTTGTGGGGTGGGGTGATTAAAATAAGTATAAAAGTTTGTCAAATAAGGAAATAGGGAGAGTATTGTCAATAGACGAAAAAGGAAATAGGGAGAGTTATTTAGAATAGGAGGGAATATTAATCTTATGAGATAAGATTTGAATTTCGTTAATTTTTAAAGCAATGAAATTCTCAAACAATTACTGCATGTCTAGAAAATCCAGAGAAATTTACAAGACTACCACATAAATACTACGGAGTACGTAATAATACAATAGTAGTGCACCTCTATTCGTATTTTTAAATAATATTCCTTCCTAATTTAAATTAAATCAGTGTATTAGTATCATATCCCAATTTAAGAATTATTAATAAACTTTATTTGAGAGTTTTACGGCAAACTACTTAAATTATTATTAAGTTGATTTGAGTAGCTCACAACTATAATTTTACGAGACTAATAATCCCTATATCATTCCATATCATTATATATATAAAAGAATCTTGTAAAACCGCTGACGTGGCACAATCTCCTTTGAGAATTAAGGTAATTCAGCCCTCACATTCAACCTCACAAAATCAGTTTTGCTTGAGCCAATCACGGTTTTGCAATATGGCCACATCAGCACACAAAAAAAAAAAAAAAAAAATCAAAGTCTAATAACGGTAAAATAGTAATGTACATTTCCAACATTTTACCATTTCCCAATATTGTACCACTATGATCAATACTTCTCTTTTTTCAATTCACATGACATTCTTGAGAGAGAAATTGTCTATTACTTTGCCACTATCCCTATGCGTGCGCTACAAGCCTACAACTTACAAGAAATATTTCATTTTCCAAAAAGAAGCCTGACAAAGTCTCTCACAATTCTCACCCCTCTCACCATTATTATTTTTATCTGTAACAAATCAATTCATCATCACCCTAACATCCATCGGTACTCTCATGACTTTCTATCTCCATCAGATCTCTCAACATAATCCCACACTAACCATTGAAAAAAAATGTTTTGAGAAACAAATAATTTACAACCCCATAAAACTAATTAGATGGATATAATTATACTATTAATTCCTAAAATTAAAAATATGCTCCATACAAATCGTTGTATTTCCTTAATAACCTCTACAATATAGGAAAATATATTACAAATTTCAATTAAAAAGACAACTTACTGAATTTATTCTCAAAAAAACTCAACCCATATTCTAATTCCTATTAAGAAATTACTCAAGAATCTTCAGTTTTCCTTCCTGATCTCGCTGTCATATTGATGGTCGCCATTTCAACTGAAAATCTGCCATTAAAGACGGTCGACGGTCGACGGAGCTTCTTTTGTTTGAGGTAATTATGAAACCTTTGTTCTAAAATTAAGTTAATGTTGTGATTCACTGATTTGTGATTTGAAGTGTGTAGTAATTATTGAATCAATTCATAATAGACGTTTAATACTTAAGTTCCAATTTTGGGGATTAATGTTATGATTTGTGATTTTTAATTGGAGCAGTAGTAGTCTGGGATTTTGGGGGTTTGTGGAGAATTTTGATTTTGATTATTGTAATTAAAAGATGAAGATCTTCGATTTTGGTGATGGTAGAAAGATGAGTAGTAATTATTGAATCATTTTATAGTAAAGAAGGTACTGTGATGGATATAATTGAACGATGAAACGAAATTGCAGGTCTCAACTTCAACTTGCAGGTAGATTAGATAGGACTATAGCCTAGGAGTAGTATTATTTGATTTATTGTGGGGCATGCCACTTTAGCATATGAGTTTATAATCAATTAAAAAAGAAACTAATAACATAAGAGCAATGCATTATGTATAGAAGATTAGCTTTGTTTGTCTTGCTTTTATAAAAGAAAATAACTAAAGTTTAGATGTACAAACATACTGGCATAATCAATTTATTCTGCAATTGTAATCGCTAACTACTTTCTGATTCGTTTCCTCTTGAATATGATTTTTTTCCAGGGGTTTAAGACATGTTTTTTCCTCTTGAATGCGATTTTTTCCAGAGGTTTAATACAGGTTCAAACAGGTAATCTATCGAAATTTGAGAATCCTTGATGTTTATATAAGCAAGCTTGATTCGTTCTTCATTAAACTACTAAGATTCCAGTCTCTTTTATTGGTAATATATCGATTTCTTTATCTTCCAACATGATTTGCACTATTCAATTTTTGGATTAAAATGGTGGATTTGTGATTCCAGCCTTCTTGATTCTAATCTGACATATTATTTCATTCACTTAATCCATCCTAATCCACTTAGAATTTATTGTGTCTATCCATTATTTATTGTATTTTGGTGAATTGAGAAGATACTACATCTTATACTTTGCGATGGTTTTCTTTTATGTCTCTGTCTGATGTCGTACCATTCTTTGTGACTTACTAATTTGGCAAGAGTTCATTCATGTTTTCCTAATATTTTCGGCAAAGTTATTGATTGAACTTTTGAAATAATGGTTCTTGCGTATTATTAGTGGAGTGCTTGGTCTAAGTTATACTGAGTTCCAAAAGATGCAATCAAGTTTTCACTCACTTTTATCATCCTCAATATGCTAATTTTTTTGTGTACTATTGTGTTTTGGGTCCTTTTTTTTTTTTTTTTTTTTTAAATAGGGTGTATTTTGGAGTTAAGTTTAATGTCCACCCATCCCAATTCCAATAGTTTGAGCACTCAGTTTTAGTTTATTAAAACATGGAATACGGACAGTTGGCCGCTGTTACAATTTCAAAGTTTTGTCGACTAATTTGTTACTTCGTATATGTATTTAACATATAATGAAAACTTTTTAGGTTCACTCTCTTTAGCTAAAATTTAGAATGAAAATGGTTTGTTACAAATCGAGTAAAGATTTTATTACATGGTGATGGTGACTGAGAAAAAATTATAAATTCATATGAGAAAAGCGCTTGGGCCTTTCTGATGTCGTCTATGTCTATGTCTTCCTCTGAGAAAATTTGCCTATGTATTTCTGTTTATGCACATACGGAATTTGTAAAGCGTATTTTATTTTAGTCTTCCGTGAACAAATTTGTTTGCTATGATATCAAACGTTCGATGATGCATTTTTCTCTAGGATACTTCATTTTAGCATCATGTAGGAGAAAATTATGTATTTTTTCAAAGTATGTACTCTCATGTACATCATCATCCCCATTTTTAGGCTTTTAGCCCCTCTTACAATTAACTCAGGAGTTCACCGCATCCACGATTTTTTCAGTCTTTTCTATGATGTGCAGCATCAACGTTGTCGTAGTCTTCAATTGTTGATTTCTTGCAGAATTTGATTTATTTGTTTGCACGTGTGTATTTCTTGCAGAAAATGAGATATTGTTGTAATACAGTGGGTAAAATTGAATGCGGCATTGGCGAAGAAGAGAAGAATAATGGAGTCACTATATTATATATATATATATATACATGTTTTATGTCAATGACCTCGGTGAGTCGACTTGGCCAAGTCGTCTCGGTTCTCTTCTTTCAAAAATAAACTAACCATTTATTAGCTCTCTTACGGGATAGCTTAGTCAGGTCACATCTCTTCCAGGATAGCTCAGCCGGGTTAGTAAGCGAGTATTGTGACGACAATGATCGACCGGAAGTCCGGAACGGGATAGCTCAGCTGGGTTACTGAGTGCGTGTGGATATAAAGAACTACTCCGTATCAAGAAGGAATATCAAAATAGTATAATTTTTTTGAAAAACACAAATGTAGGTACTACACAAATATTTTTAACAATGGTACTTAATTACTTATTAATTATTTTTCATTCAGCCGTTAATTAAGGGGTAGCAAGTAGAAAATTACCTCTTATTTTTCAAAGATAGATGGAGATAGAAAGTGTTACAAGAGGAGAGTAGTACTTAACATTATAGGGTAATTAAGTGAAAGGTGTTAGTGAAAGGTGAACACTGGAAAGATGTGACCATGACGATGGCTTATTTACATTAACGAACTTTTAAATTTCTTATTGAGTTAGTAAACATGTCAATTTTAATGGCGTGTTTGTTCTATAACTCTTTAAGTCAGGCTATGTGCTCATCATTATAACAAATAATTTGAATTCCAAAACAAAATGTTAATTTTTCTTTGTTTCCTAACATTATCTTAAAAAACAAAATGTACCGTAAAAAAACAACACATTTGAATGGATATGGAAGGAATTTAGTCATTTACTCTCGCTAATTATAAAATTTAACCTCACATGTAAAAATTCATTTCATAAATTCATTATATAAGGTTTTTTTAGAAAAAATTAAAAATAATCCGGTGAATTTTCACGGGTGTTACACTAGTTATCTTAAAAAACAAAATGTACCGTAAAAAAACAACACATTTGAATGGATATGGAAGGAATTTAGTCATTTACTCACGCTAATTATAAAATTTAACCTCACATGTAAAAATTCATTTCATAAATTCATTATAGAAGATTTTTTTAGAAAAAATTAAAAATAATCCCGTGAATTTTCACGGGTGTTACACTAGTTTAGATATATTATCATAAGTGAAAACTACTTGATAATAAAGTCTTACAAAACTCCTATCAATTTCATAAGTGAAAATCTTCGTGTCATTACTATTGAACTAATAGATAAAGACTTGAGGTAGTTTAATAATAGTCTCATCACAAAATCGATAGACGTACGCACCAAAAAAACAAAATCGATATATGTTAAAAATGCACTTTTTAATCTATTATACATAACTACTTTTAGTCAGGAAAAAACCCATTTGAATGTTTACCTTATTCAATTCAATTCAGTGAAATTACTAAGTTCAGTTCAACTTTTATAAGTTCAGTTTAGAAAAGTTAAATTAGACCCATATATGTTCAGTACACCTTCTATATGTTCAGTTCAACAAAATTAAGTGCAAAAGAACATGACCTTAGAATAATATTAAAATCATAAGATATTACAAATTGGCCCGGGCATCGCCCAGTCATTAAATCTAGTCTAGTATATATATATATATATATATATATCTTCTATCTATATTAATAAACAAAGCTTTTTTCGAGCGAATACAGAGAGTCCAATTATTCTGAAATACTTACATCAGTTTGACTATAATATGGAAAGTACTTCGAGACTCACCATTTAAGTCAAAAACTACTTATCATGATGAGATAAAATTTGATTTTTTAGTTGCTATAAAAGTAGGTAAATGCAAGTAATTAATCAAGATGAGATTTTATTCTCATATGCATATTTTTAGCTGACTTTTTATTCTCCTTATATGCATAATTTAGATCTTCTATATATATTTTTGTTTTATATTGTTTATTTGGAGTCTATTCTATTTATTTAATTTTGTGACATGCATAGTTTATTTAGCAATCTAATATACGAAGTTATGATTACTCTTCATTGGCTATTACTCTCAAACAAGTTTGTATGTTTGATTACAGGAGGATTTGAGTTGAAGCCTACATGCATGCTACAACGATAAAACCATTAAGGTTGGTTTTCTTACTCATGAGTATTAACACTTTTTCAATTTGCTAATAATATATCCTAATCTATCTATATAAATCTATACATATATATAAAGCAGAAACTTTTCGAGTGATATTAGAGAGTCCAACTTTTTCAGAAATCCTAACAAGAGTAGATTTTGAAAAAAATTAAATAAATAAAATTATCCTAATAAAAGTAGATTTCTTATTATTTAAAACAAATTTTAATAAAATTATCCTAATATAAGTAGACCAAATATATTTTAATAAAATTATCCATAGAAATTCGTAATAGTTCAAGTTATCGTATTTATTTTCCCCCGCTTATTGTCTCATACATTTTTATTTCTTATTATTTAAAATAAATTTTAATAAAATTATCCTAATATAAGTAGACCAAATATATTTTAATAAAATTATCCATAGAAATTCGTAATAGTTCAAGTTATCGTATTTATTTTCCCCCGTTTATTGTCTCATACATTTTTAGTTTATATTCTCGCATCAAAATTCAAGAAGCTGACGGATAAAAGATTGTCGCCGCCAAAGCTCAAGTTTCTATTGAATCTGCCAGGTTAATTAGCCATAGAATCTTGCGGGAGTTTGGCAACTTAAGTGTTGTTGGGTGTGAGGGAGTGTTGAGGGGGCTTTATGGGATAAATGGTGGTAGCAGATGGTGGATGTATGGAGTTCAAACTCCTGGTGCTCATCTATCACAAAGATTCAATCCATTTATATATTTTGATTGAATAATAGGATTTGTCGCAAACCTAATCAAAGATAAATACCTTAGGCACAAATGAATGTAGTAATAGGGGTCGGAACACAAGGAGACGGGAGTTGTTATATAAGTTGTTATGGGGTTAATTCTATCTAGCTAGGTCGGTTATCGATTGATTATATGATTGAGTTTGTAAACAATAACAATAAAGGAAGAGTTTAGGGAGGTCGGGTCACACATGCAAATTATGTAAATGTTCAAGTTAAACATAGGAGTTGATAAAATTGTTAATTGTTTAGGCTTAAAGACAACCACATCTCGGCCTTATTGTCAACCATAGACCGGGTTCTAGCGAACTCTTGTTATGACTAGGTCATCTACTAAAACATGCTTAGTCTAATTCAATTTCGTATCTCTCGACTTATTAAAGTGAATTAACAAGTTTAATCTAAGATAGTGATCATTTATCAAAGACTAACAATACAATGCAAACATGTGAAGAAACGATATTATAACATCGTAGTTCAACAATTGCAAGAACTACTTATGCATGGTTTCCCTTCTTCCCTAGACAATTTTAACTACTATTTCATAATGTAAACTAAACTAATGACAAATGATAAAGTAAACATGATATATAATTAGTAAATGGAAATGACAAAGGAATAACAAAGTAGTAATAGAAATACGATTACCTTTATAATGAAAATATAACTTGAATATAGAAGAACAAATATTTGAAATGGAAATTGCAAATGAACTTGGAATGTTTAAAGCAAATTACAATAAGGAAATGTTTGAGGGAAACCTAATCTAACATAAACTAAGAACTGAAATGAGAGTATAAAAGTGGTGTGGAAGGTGTGTAAGAGGTGTAAGAAGTGTCTATGAAGTCTCGGATCAACACCTTTTATATAGAAGTGAAGGGAGTAACGTAAACAATCAAGAGGGAGGTAACTCCGATCGGGGCCACCCCACCCGATCGGGGTCGTGGCATTTCCCATTTTCCTCTTAAATCCATCTTAACTTTGCACTTAATATTGATACAGATTTCGATGCTTATGTCTTTATGCGTCCGTCTAAGGTATTTTTAGCATCATTTAGTATCCAATGCAAACTCTTATCATGGCCTTTCATTTGGTCTTCATTTCTTTATATATCCACCAATTAAGATTGGTTTCCTCTTGCTCGGGTTTTCCAATTTCTTCCCAAAATGCCCATATGCTTCCCGAAACACCTTTGCATGATCAAAACTTGCTCTTATTAGCCTCGTGAACTTGAGTGAATGCTAATTTATCGGGAAAAAGCTACTAAAAGCTTAATTTCTTACAAAACACAATGAGAACAAGCAAACACAACTAGAACACGGAATTATCTCATTAAATCACTAACATAGTGCAAATGACATGTAAAATAGAGCTAAAATAAGGAGTTAAAATGTATATAAAATTGACTTATCATTGAATTACTGCATCATTATTTTAGTAATCATTTTATATATTTTGATTGATAATAATACTATGATTAATCAGAAAATTAAAGATATTAGTGATGATTACTTATTTGTTTAGTCTTGATCATAGTAAGGAAGGAATAAAACGAGGAATGATGATAAAGAATCAACTGAACTTTGGAGAGAAAGAAGAAAAGGTAAAAAAAAAAAAAGGAACATGTAATACGGTAAGGTAAGTTAGATAGAAAGAAATAAGAAAATAGGTTAATTTCTGTGTTTTTAACAAAGGTAACCGGATAAGCAGGTTGCCTTTCCAGTTGTTCTAATATGAGAGGAATGTTACATTAGTTGGTGATATTTATAGTTAATTCATAGTACAAAGTAATTTGAAAAGGACACTCATAGTTCAGAGTATTTTCATTAAATAACCCTTTAGAAAAATACTTATGTACATAAACGATAAAAAAATGATAGCAATTAATAAAAATGATTTTAAAAATACCCTTTAGAAAAATACTTGATAGGAATTAATAAAAATGATCTTAAAAATAAAGCATCTTATGTAACATAAACGATAAAAAATATGACCGGTAAATTAATAGAGCAAACAAATTATAAAGATCAAAACTAACCACTATTAAAAAAGAAACTAGTTTTCAACCCGTGCAAAATTGCACGAGTATGTTTTTGAGATTATTGATATTATGATTTAACATTTTAAAAATCACTACTACAAAAAAAGCCTAGGAAACCGGTTGAAAATAGCCTAAGAAACCAGTTTATATGGTCTATATCTCATAGTAGGGCAGAGCAAAAAATCCGATTATCCAAACTGATCCGATATCCGATCTGAATCTGATCCGAATGTTTGGATATCCGATCCGAAAGTTAAGTTCGGTTTGGATATCTGATCCGAAATCTTTGGTTTTGGTTTGGATATGGATATTAATATTAAAACATTTGGATATCCGATCCGATCCGAAACTATAGTTTTCTAGTAAAATTTCGAGAAAATAAAATTTTATTTGATATAACAACTTAATTAATGTTTAAAATATTAGAGAAATATCTAGATGGTACTTCAATTTTATGTCGAGAACATTGGAATAAGAATACTAAAGAAAATCATCATGTAAGACTAATGAATATAATCGTGTTTCAAACTTAATTTTAAAGTAAGTTCAAAAGTATGGATATCCGATGGATATCCGCATCAGATCCGATTATTTTGGATACCCGAACATTGGATATCCGAACCATTTGGTTTGGATATTGGATATCTAACTTCAGGATTTTTAATATGGACATCCGATCCGAACTAGCACTTTGGATCAAATACCCGATCCGTACTCTGCCCTATCTCATAGGTGTCTTAGGTAAGAAACCGGTTATTTTGAATGGTCTCTTTTATCATATTTAAGAGACCAGTTGTCATAAATAACTGATCTCTTTGATTCCTAAGAAACCGGTTCATAACCACACTAGTACAAAAATGACCCTCTCTCCTCTCCTCTTCTCAAATATGAAAAATTACTCCGAAGAAAACGATTTTGCGTTTATTTCGCACATTTTTTTAAAATAAAAATCAATCTATTAGTACTCTGTATAATCTAAGCTAATCTATTTTGAATTAATATAATCTAATTCTTTTAAATGATCTCAAAAAAGTGATTATAAATATTTAACATCTAAAAAGTACTTATTTTTTTGAAAAAAAAAATGTTTCAAAATCTTCAAAACAATCCGAAAGCTAGATTTAACAATTTATTTCAAAAAAAATCTCTTTAAAAATGCTCTAAGTAAATATAGGAAAAACCATAAAAACCATATTTAAAAATAAGATTTAGGAATTTATTTGATAAATATTTTTCAGAAAATTTCCAAGTCATTTAAATTGAATAGAATTTATTTCCGTTCTTGAAATATTCTATTTTTTTGTCAAATTGTTTTTTAAAAAAAAATTCAAAAAAGGTGAAGATTACATTCAAAATATGGGATTTTCTTAAATCAACGAAAATAAATTTTAAATAAATAAAAATAATTAATATAGGCAACAAAATAAAGTAAAAAGAATATTATTTAAAAACACATACATACATATATTTATGAATTTTATTAAAAAAAAAAAAAACAATACTCATTAGATCTATGATATTCACTAATAATTTTATAAAAAATTTAAAATCAACTTTTTAAAAATAAAGATCACGAAATTGAATGGAAAAAAAAATAGAGAAATATGAACAGAAAATGAAACAAAGATAGTTGATTGTGAGAGAGATTGACAATTGGGTAAACATTATTGAGTAAGGAGATGATATATTGTTTACAAGAATGAGGATTATAGAGAGAAATTATAGAGATTATGAATCAATGAGATTTACAAGAGATAAAAGTTGAGACGGCCGTGAAAGAGTGAGTTTGAGGGGGTGATATAATGACGATGACCGGTGAGGGTGTGTTTTGATGATAGAGAGCAAGGGAGAGAGAGAGGAGTATGAAGTATGTTTTGGAAGTAGGTTAGGTTAACATTACATTAAGGGAGGGTTGGTGGGCCTTTGGCTATATGTACATGGATTTTAATGGGTTATTATTAGGTTGTTTAAGTCTATTTTAATTATATTTAGATTTTGGGCCAAAAGTTTGTTATTGAGCCTATTTAGATTGACACGAATTATAGAGTAAGACGGATCATACTGTGAGACGATTCATTTCTACTACTCCTAATAAACTATTTATCTAATACTACTAATAAATAAGTTGTTTATATATACAATGAAATTGTCTCACCGTGTAAAACCGTCTCATGTAATAATGACTGTATTGATGCTATTGTCTTTACTATATTCAATATTGTCTATTGTCATGTAATAAGTTTGTATATTTGAATTTCAATATTTCTACATTTTCTCCATTCATAATTTAATAATAACAATTATTTAACAAGTTATAACCCCGTGCAATTTTTGCACGGGATTAAAACTAGTGCCCATGAGAGGTGAGTGGGAAAACACATAGGGGTGCCCCATCTTGGCCCTCTCCTTTTTTGTGAGAGGTCTTCAGCTTATAACGGGATTACCCCGTCACAAGCAAGACGCTTTATTCTGATATTGCATCTGAAGATTCCAGGACTCATTTTTTTTTCTCCGATAATCAATGTAATATTCATGTTTTATTCAAAAAAAAAAAATCTCCCGCGTAAGTGAATGAATTCCTGGCAAACCCACAGTCTTAATTACATAAATTTGTTGAGGTCCGAAATATTCACCATTTCTCTCTCTCTCTACTTATTTTCTTCTCTGCTCTCTCTATCTCAAAGCTACCTTCGCTCGCCCTTTCTCGCTCTCAAATTCTCGAAGGTTCGTTCCGATTATCTTTCTTGTTGTTATTGATTTAATTCGCATGTATCACATGTAATTTCTCCGTTTATGCAATTAGGTTTAGTATAAGTTTTATTACAATGTTGATTTAATTCGCACTAATCTTTCGATGTTGATTTAATTCGCACGCTGTCTTTTAATCGAATGAATTGATTTTTTCAGAAAAGGTTTTACAATTAGGTTTAGCATCAGTTCATTACGATTATGTAAGATGAACACCAAAATCATCTTTCTTGTTGTTATTGATTTAATTTGCATGTATCACATGTAATTTCTCCGTTTATGCAATTAGGTTTAGTATCAATTTCATTACAATGTTGATTTAATTCGCACTAATCTTTCGATGTTGATTTAATTCGCACGCTGTCTTTTAATCGAATGAATTGATTTTTTCAGAAAAGGTTTTAGAATTAGGTTTAGCATAGTTTCATTACGATTATGTAAGATGAACACCAAAATCATCTTTCTTGTTGTTATTGATTTAATTCGGACGTATCACATGTAATTTCTCCGTTTATGCAATTAGGTTTAGCGTCAGTTTCATTACGATGTTCATTTAATTCGCACTAGTTTGTGTTGTTTTAAGATGCGTGATTACTGATTAGTATTAATTTGACCATGTCAAGCCTTGCGATGCTCGTGTCTTCAAATCTCTTTTGTCCCTTAAAAACAAGGACAAAAGACCTAATGATACCTTTATGTAATCAGTTAGTCTTGTTGAAGACGGGTCGTAGCAAGTGACGGGTAATGTCACTCACAAAACGGATAGAGGGATAAGGTGGAGGCACCCCATGTGCTTCCCTCTCTCCTCTATTTAGGTTATTTGTGAGAGAAAATGGTAGTGACGGATACGTGCCGTCGTCAATGAGATTTTGGGAATACATAAATACTCTCGTTCTTTGTTGTGTTTGGGAAGTGCTAGAGAAAAGTCATAATAAAGTATGTTACCAAAAAATAGTACTATACTGTAAGTCTGTAAGTATGTTACCAAACTGCCTTTCTTATTAAGTTAAAAAAACAAATACTAAGTGGGACAGCAACAGTCAACAGTGACCTACCATCTCCTTTTATTAAATTATACCCTACTTACCCAGTTACCCCACCCTCTCCTATTCCTCTTATTTACAGCCACAGAACATTCACACATCCCCATCTTTCTTGCCTCTTGAGTTTTTTGATGTCAAACATGTTGGCTTCTGAGAAATTGGACCATTTTCTCTTTCTAGGTACCTATCATGGCAGCGGATAACTATCACGACTTCAACCAGAAATGCTTTATAGAACTTAATCGAGCTACTGATGACCTAGGTTGCACCAAAACGGACACGGACACGGACACGGGACACGGCACTCCAATTTTTTCAGGACACGGGACACGGCAAAAAAAAAATAATATACATATTAAAATAAAGGGAATTTAAAGGCCATTACAACCAACATCTAAACTTTGGTCATTTAAAGGTTACAAAGTCGTAAAACAACCAATACAAATGTCTTATACATGAAAATCAAATGTCTTACCAACAACAAAGTTCCAAATTACAAAGCCAAATTTAAATAAACTTTCAAGTCTTACAAAATAAATAAAAAGCATGAAAAGTTTCAAATTACAAACCCCATCAAGCATCATTACCCGATGTACGATCATCTAACTCACCAAGGTCACCAATCTCACCATCATCACCAAAGAGCATCATTTCCATGTCAGGCTCATCAAGGGAGAGATTAGCCACATCAAGACAACCAACATCATCAAGATTATCATGCTCATCTCCACCAACATCCCACATTTTGGTTCTTCCCTTGATATACTCTTCACTATTTCTAGAAAGTAAGCGTAAATTATTATGAATTCTTACCAAGTCTTCGGCTCGTTTTGGAGTAAGCCTGTTTCTAGTACAAGAGTGAATAAACTTGTAGATACTCCAATTTCTTTCACTACAAGAAGAAGAAGAAGGTTGTCCTAACAACTTGAATGCCAAACCTTGAAGATTAGGAGCAATGGAACCATAAGTAGCCCACCAATGCTTTGCTTCCATTAGAGACATGTCTTCTACACATTCCAAGTCTTTAAAAATGTCATGATCTCTTCTCGAAAAGATGGCATACTCGGTGTTGGCTTTTCTTCTATCATCCGCACATGGGAAAAGTCTCCTAAAACAAGACAATCTCGAAGACGAGACTTCATTATCAACATGTGGAGAAACTCGACCGGGAATTTCATCAAGCCACTTTTGAGTGTAGAACCTTAGAGAAAATAAAACAAGTATTAAGGATTATGACAACAAAATTAGTTACGGATGAAAATGGCCAGTTGCATCAATTGTTCAGTAGAAGTAGAAAATAGGCAACTTAGAAAATAATGGCTAGCTTATAGTTCAGAAAATGACCAGCTTAAAGTTGTTAATGTTAATGTTCAGAAATGTTAATGGCTAGCTTATAGGTCTGATATGTTAATGTTCTGCATGAATTTAAAGATACAATACGTATATAGAAAAGATACTACCTGTGTACAGAAACCTAATTAGAAATGTGTAGTAGACATAAATTTCATGGTTGTATAAAAAAACAAATAAATTAGTATAGTTACCTTGGAACCAAAGAATGTGCCAAGCTATGTAGAGGAGTGCTAGTTTTACTCCAACGACTTGTAAGAATGCTTTCCACCACCTTGAAAAAAGTGGACTCTTCACTTGCACACTTATGCTCATGCTTGTATATAGCCTCTTTGACCTTGAAAGACATACCCTCCCACCTCTCATATACCAAATGAAGTGAAGACCTATCCGTGTCACAATCTCTTATCATGTTATAGATAGGACGTGTGAACTCAAGGATATAATCAACTTTGTCCCACCAACCATCATCTAAGATCTTTTCCCTCACAAGTATAGCTTGCCCACGACGATCTTCACGATAAGTAGTCCACGCCTCACTAACTACCATTGATTGCAAGGAGGTTTTAAGAAGTTTCAATCTTTTAAGCATCACAACAATAGAAGCAAATCTTGTGTCGGCAACGGAAAGCAATTTCAAAGGAGAAAACTTATTGAAAATTGCAAGCCTCATGCCATGGGTCATTATGTAGTTCTTTATAAATAAAGCATCTACATGAATCTCCGTTATCCAATGACACTCACTATAAGTTTCTTCATTATTATTAGTGTTTCTAGCCGCACAAATGTTTTTTAAAGCAAGATTAAGAGTGTGGACAACACATGGTGTCCAATATATATGTGAATATCTTCCCTCAATTAACTCCGATCCCCCGCACCTTTACAATTACTTGCATTATCCGTTAACACTTGCACAACATTTTGATCGCCAACCTCATCTATTACCTCACTTAGCTAAGAGGCTATATACTCTTTGTCCTTCACCTCACCCGAGCAATCAACCGCTTTGATGAACATAGGACCACTTTCACAAGCAACCATGCCATTGATCAAAGGTCTCCTTTGTGAGTCACTCCAACCATCACTTACTAGACTAACCCCTTTCTCTTTCCAAGTACTCTTAATAGGCTCTAACAACCTCTCAACATTTTGTTTTTCTTGTTGAAGCAAGGTTGTTCTCAACTTATTATATCCCGGAGGAGTATAGCCCGGAATTTGGTTAGAAGCGGCAAAGGAGTAAGACCTCACATAATAAGGATTCCTTGCAAGATTAAAAGGTAACCCTCCTGTGTAAAACATTCTAGCAATTTCCGCATCCAAATGGTTACGACTTTGTATATTAAAAGTCATAGGAATGGTATTGGTGGATTTTCTTTTTTTACCAATTTGGATATGTGGTTGCCTAGAGTTAACATCGGAGGAAGAAGATTCATTAGGAAAAAGAGGAACTTTTGGTTTTGCAGCAGCTCTTTTTTTAGCCTCCACCGCATCATCCAATTTTTGCAATTTAACTTGATCATCAATTGAAATATTCTCACACGTACTAACTCCCTTCCCCGGAATTTTCAACAAGTGAGCCCTCACTCTAGTATAAGTGCCACCCCTAACAAGCTTACAAAAGTGACACTTAAAACTCGAATTGCCTCCACCTTGTGCTATTTTGGGCCCCTTATCAACAAATCTCCACAAAGGAGTATCCTCAATGTCATCACTTTGAGCACTAGCACTAGCACTACCACCACTAGAATCCATAGTTATCAAATTGAATATCGTCTGCAAAATATTTACATTAAAAAGCAACAACATTCAAGTATTCAACAACAAAAAGCAACAAGAAGTAATCAGGCCTGAAATGCAGGCAGTGAGTAGGTCAGTGAGCAGAATAATGCATTGAGCAGAGCAGGGTTGCAATGAATGCTATGAATGCTGCTATTATTATTATAAGCTACCTTGAATTGCCTTTATGCTAAATCAAAATATTAGAGCTCAAGTAAGGATGCTCTAAGCTGACAATCGGACATTCAAGTATTCAACAACAAAACCAAGGATATGTCAAATTGGGGAGAATCTTACACATCAGTACATGACTAATTAAGCCTGACATTCAAAAAGCATTGTCTCCACAAATCTAAGCTGCTACTCATCCGTATTATTTACCCAGATATTCTCCAGTCCAGTAGATAAAATTATATATATGCAAAACCATTTTTTTATAACAAGCTGGACATTAGGCGCGTTGCAACTGCATGAATGACAGTGTGAAAGTATTCCGAAAATTACCCCCAAATCGACCAAACCCTAATTTTCGATATTACCCCCAAATCAAACAAACAATATCCAAATTGAAAACCCTTAGATTTAATAACGACAACAACAACAATAATAATAACGATTGATTTGATAAATTAAACCTATATTCATTAATTAAATCTAGATTGATAAATTAGGGAAAGACGGAAAGGTGAAAAATACCTGGTTAGTGAGCAGAAATCGTCGGCAAGGGCTGACGGCGACCAATAAATAGCGACGGTCGGAGGAGGCGAGGGAAAGGTGACTGGCGAGTGGCGAGTGTGGTGACTGCGTCAAAGAGTACAGAGGAGATGTAAGAGGAGAAGGGAGAAAATGAATGTCGATATTAGAATAGAAACCAGATTTTGTTTTCAAAATCTAATATTTGGTGTGTCCAAAAGACACGGGTCGTGTCCAACCAACTTGGGCCGTGTCCGACACGTTTTTTTTTTAAAAAAAAAAAAGAACACGGTTTTAGGCGTGTCCAAGACGTTTTGGGGCGTGTCCTAGCTGATGACTTCTCTCATGTGGGTATTGAGATGCTTATAGCCGACTGGATGATCAGGGATGCTTATTATGACTTGGTTGATGCTGAAGATCATTACGATGCTATCCAAGCTGAGACTCCTTATGTAGGCCAGGCACAAGACCTTGCAGCGGCTGACCATCAAGAGAACCTTGCTAGACAGGTACATCAGGAGATGTGTCAGAGACGTGTCGACTTAGACCAAGAATGGATAAATACAGCTGACGCTCTTCATGCTGCTTCTCTCGCGGCCATGCATGCTGTGATGCATGGTCCTGCTCCTATTTGGTCTTTCAGAGTCGAGAATCGCAACCATCTTCGGACTGCCCACTACCTAGAGCAGAGGATCAATGCCCTTGCAGGAGATTATGTGTTCAGTAATTCGGTCGCAGCTTCAACGCCTCACAGGAATGCAATGGAAGCGGCAGCTAATCAGTTTGCTTTGCCATGGAGGTGGCCTCCTGTGATTCAGCCAAACCAACCTCAGCCAGGCGAGTATTTGAATTACAAAACATAAAAATATTGTTCTCTATAAATTGTTGGGATTTTCTACAAGGTAACTCCGTGTTTTTTCAAATTCTACGTGATAACCTTGCCTTTCTATTAAACACACGTGATAACCCTATACTCTATAAAAACTTTTTAGCATGACCTCTACTTTACATTCCGTCAAATTAGGCTGTTAAGTATGATGATTTGGATATTTTGTATGCTGACATAGACTACCCCCTCCCCCACCCTCACCCCCACCCCCACCCCATTAACAACCCCCCTTTTAATTTCTTTTCTTGTTCATTTTATTTTCTCTCTAATTTAACCCATTTCTCTCACATCCTCCTTTCCTTGTATTTTTTTCACCCTCAATTTCTCATTTTTCACAATTCTTCATCCCCATCTTCCTTTTGATTTCAAAACTTTATACAATATTCAAAGCAACTGACTATTTCTACGAAATGAAAGGAAAACAATCAAGCAACAAAAGTATGTGAACCGCCAGATTAAGTTCAATACATTTGCATCCATCCCAAAAAACACGAATTACTCAGTACACCATTAATTTGAAACGAAATTAAAATTGAAATAATGATTAATGCCTAAAAGAATAAGGATGGAAGCAGCAGATTTTCTATGAAAGATGAATTTTTTCGGGTTTAGAAACCATGGATATGAGAAGTAAGAGGGGATTTTTAAAGAGATAGAGGAGCATGTGAAATATCATTAGTGTTTTGATCATAATGAAAGGGAGTGAGTGACTAAGTGTTTTTTTCTATTTGAGTTTCCATATCATTGATAACTCATTAATAATTGTCTAGTAATTGCCATGTTAACATGAAAAATTTGCCAAATCATCAATTTAACGTTACAATTTGACGGAATGGAAAGTAGGAGTCACGCTAATAAGTTTATATAGAGTACGGGGTTGCCACGATTTATTTGCATTCTATCATAACTTTTGTTAGTTTTGTTTATATTTTGTCACGACTATGGTTATTATTGTTGTTGCTATTGTTGCCGTTCTTTTTTTTATTATAATTATTGATTATCCAAAAAAATAGTTATCGCACCAAAATTCTAAATTACGGCAACCCAATATCCTCAACATATATATTTATATGGAGTAGAAAGAGCGTTTCATATTCATTGCTTGATAATCCTTGAAAAATATTTTATCCGTTTCGACTCTCAATCATTTGTTTATCTTTTATGAAAATATCCAGTTGTAAAAAAAAAATATGTAGTGTCTCGATCTCAATCATTAGTTACGCTAGCTGGACATTTTGTAGTAGTCAATACAATGTAGTTTCACTTTTTTTCGGAGCCGGCTATTTACCGAAGCTACCGGTACATTTGAGCTGAGGCCAAAATTTTGGGACCAAGTATTTATATTATATGAAATATATAGTTATTGACGCCAGTATGTATTCTCTTAAAAAAAATCGTATCTTTTACTATTTGTTTTACTAATTATGACAATTATGGTATGTTTCATGGTTGTTTATCTAAATTGTGGGAGAATCGTAAGTGTAAACTGAAGAAATTGCCAAATATATTGTTTGCTTGAAAGGATAATTTTTGTTTTATTACAGGTTGGGGTAGTTGGGGATTCGCGTATGAGTGTGAATTACCTGCTTAAGAGGTTAGATTTATATTGTGAGGATTTGGATCTTATAAGAGCAATTAAATGCTTGAAAGCATTGAGACTCGATATAGGACCCCGATACTTTACTCTGATGAAAACATGTGGAGAGCCAAAAGTCTTAGTAGAACCAAAGATTGTTCATAAGCATAGTCTCACATATGTTTCTCTTGTTACCATAACTATGTTTAATAGGATATTTGAGTTGTATGAGAAATATGGTTCTATGAATGATGCGTATGATACATTCAAGATGATGCCTGTTTGTAATTTGACATCTTGTGATAACATGATAAGTTGATATGCAAAAAATGGTCTTGGGAAGGAGGTCATTGATGTATTCACTGAATTCAAATAGACTGGATTGAAACCAGACGGTCAATTGTTTGTTGTTGTCTTTGATGCGTGTGGGGTTGTTGGTGATGTTGGCAGGGGCGGAACCAGGAATTCAACCTACCTAGGGCTAAAGTGATACTGTGAATTTTTTTTTTCTTTTAGGCATAAAATACAAGCTACTGACGTATCGTATAAGACATGGTAAGCCGATTGTTAATAAAGGTTTTTATGGATAATAACATTTTACGCGTTACTTCTATAATTTATGGGCCAAATATATAAAATAATACGCTCAAGCTACATATTTGTAATTAGTCTCTCAATAAATTTATTGAGAGAAGTTTTTCAGGAGACCTACTCATACTATTTATGTTAATGAGTAATTGTTCTAACTATTTTAGTGACGCAGTATTTATATTGTACTCCTAAAAAGTTTTAGCTAAATTCTTTTAAAGTGATGTAATCATACTCCAATCCAAAAACAAATGTTTAAATTATGACGGAAATTTTGAAAGATGTATAAAAATTATTGTAAAGGTGGAACTTATTTCATACCTTTGATTAAATGAGGTGTATTAAATGGAATGAAAAACTAATCACTCCTTCCCAATTATTTAATTACCTTTGATTAGAATACTATTCATACAAAATAAAAAAGGGTAAATAAATATTGGAATGGAGTGAGTAAGATATTAGGAATTTAACAGATAATTCAGAGTCTAATGAACTAAATAATTGTTTGAGATTACGAAATAGTGAGAAAATTATAACACATAGAAGTTTCATAAATTGGGAAAACGAACAAAAACAAAAATAAAAATAAAAAAAATTGAGAAATTGAGCATAAACTTAGACAACATTAGTGTGATGGTATTGTGAATGAGAGAATGCAAAAGGTTAAAGTAATAGTTAAAAAGATTTAATCCAAATGCTACATTCTCTACAGCATTACATCATTTAATGTGGAACCTTGAAGCAAAAAATAACAAAAGTGGGATAACTAAGTCTCGAACTCCCGCCCTTATAATGGAAAGTGAAAACTAGACCACTATGCCACATATAATGTTATGACTCTTTAGTACATTGTAAAGTATAAATTTTCTTTCAAAAAACAACTCGGGCTATAGCCCGAGAAGCCTAAGTCCAGATCCGCCCCTGGATGTCGGTGAAGATATTTCTATTTTGAATCGATTAGTAAGATTTACGGCATCACCTCAACCATGGAGCAATGTGCTAGTATTGTCCGTATGTTTGGCAGTGCTTGTGATTTGGAAGGAGCTTTTGAGTTCATTGAGAACATGCCCATGGATCCAAATGTAGTTGTATGAGAGAGTATAATGTGTGTACAAGGATCCAAGGGATGTAGAGCTTGGAGAAAAAATGTGCTCAAATTATAAAGTTAAGCATGGAACTTTGAAGATGCATTGGAGGTAACAGCAGCAGCATGATCCAGAATAGGCAATTGACCATCCACACTTGGTTTACGTGCGTGTTGTACTATAACTACCTTAGGTGGCAGTATGGCACCACTGGAGCAGCTTTATGTTTTCAAACCTTCTGAACTTGAGCTACATTCTTCACTTCCCTAGCTTTCTTACAAGTCTATCCCCATGTCCAATACATGACACTTAGAACACAAGATTGACTTCAAGGAACCAATTGTTTCTTAATTACATCATTTTCATCAAAGAATTTCACATATTCAGGTAATTGTTGGCCTAATTTGACCTTAACCATGTAACGAGCATATCCAAGAAACTCCCCTTCTTAGTAGCTTGATCACTCTGTATTGGCTTCCCAATTAAACCAACAATCTTAGGTAAGGCCAATCCCCAATATTGAAATTCAGATCATATAAACGTATCCAAACAGACACAACATCAGGTTTATCCAACAATGGGAAGAAACATTTAGACAATTTTATGAGGTGATCATTGAATCTCAAGTATTGAGACATTCTTATTTTCTAAGTATTTACCGACTATATTATTTGGACTTGAATGTTTCGAAATTTTAATCATTATATGGATGTGGTCGGGTAACATGGTGAGAAAAAGAGGTGATTTTTTTTCAAGTTTAAAAAGAGGGAGTTAATTGATTTGATAAAAAAAATTGATTTTTTTCTTAATATAATAATCAAAAATCAAGAAACTATCAAATTGAAATGTTTTGAAAATATTTGTCAACTTCGGGTCTATGTAGCTTCATTTTTGGATCCGGAAAGAATTGTCATGTCTCGTGGTGACATTATAATAGATTCGTCATCTCGCGTGGCGACTTTTTTTAGTTAAAAAAACAAAAACATTAGCAAATCCATCCACTATGTACCAAAAAAAAAGCAACCACTAGTTCTTGATTGATTATATGCAAATACTATATTAATACCAATATGGATACTCTCCATTACTTTCCCTCTCTATTATCTCTCAACGTTCTAGATATCATCCTGAAAGGATTTAACGGTGCTAACTTTAAGTAATTATGGTGATGTGTATGATAAATAGCTTTTGGGATGTGCATGATGAATATTAGAGTGTATATACGAATAAAGGCGCGACATGGTGAGAGTGAGACAATGGTGGTAAATATGGACAAATTTTGTAATATAACATGTTATAAAGAGAGTAGGTGAGTGTTAGTCAAAAGCGAGTTGAGGCGAATTTTAGGGACGCAGTTCATTTTAAGGGGAAGGGGGGAGGGAGGGATATTGTAATACCAGACACTTTTGAGACCTCTAAAGGACCCACGACGAATAGGGAGGGAACTCTTACGCTTAAGGAGAGTCGTAATGGATTTATGGCTCTTGCGGAGATGTCCATGGCACCCATTAGGTGTGTGGACACCGTAATCTTAGAGAAGCAAGGGATCGAGAGGGACATGAAGGACATTTTTTATATTCTTGAGTTGAAAGGGTTATACAATCTCAAGGAAAAATGTTACACGAAGTTGACATTAGAGTTTCTAAGTTCGTTCCATTACAAGAAGGAGCCCAAGAGAGTGTCTCTCCGCCATAGGAACACAACCTTTTGATATGATGACATGTAACGAGTTTCAGGAAGTGTTAGAAGTGGGGAAGGGAGATGAATTTACTTACGATTGACCCACCAAAGCCATGAAAACTACTAGGTACCTATAGTTGTACAACGGATATGATGGGGCTACAGTGAGCTCCATGCTTGCAAATGATATTGAACATCCGATCTTGAGGATCTTTCTTCGCTACATGACTCACTTGTTCTTTGGGAGAAAAGACGTGAGCAGTCTCAACTCTATGGAGGTTCTACTTTGAGCTCTTACTTGAACCCATTTTGGGAGGAGACCTTCTATTTTAGCGCGGTGTCTATTGTGTGCTTGGCTTTTGAGAGGATGACCATACCGCGAAAGTGCTTGTTGGATTGTGGAGCTCTCGTGACAAGGATAGCAAAGAAGGTCGCCAGATTTGTGCCCAGACCGTGGAATGAGCCGATGGTGAAGGGAGTGCCAACCTTTGATGAGGCTTACATGATAGGGATCAAATGGCTTAGTAATATTAACGATGGAGGCTATGCTTGAAGCGCGCGACAAGAGTATTGGATTAGGCTTTCCGCGGGGAACGACTTTGATGCGTGTCTAAAATATGATGTTTCACACTTTATTCTACACGCATTTCAGAGCTCAAATGTGCAATATATGCCATTATTTCCCTATTTTCCTCTACTTTTGTGTTTTTGTCTATTATTGCAGAAATATGAAGAATTGAGCGGAAATCGAGCTGAATCTGTCCCTAAGTAATTAACATTGCATTTGACATGAAGTATTGACTCGAGGAATGAGCTTGGTGCGCGTTTTAAGGCCTGAAGATAGCAAAAGCAAGGGTGCGTACGAGTTTAGCAAGCAAAGAAGCACTTCTCGACATTGCAGGCTGCTTAAAACGGTTATATCTCGAGTTCTAGAGCAGATAATAGATTGATTCCAATTGGAGGTGAAAGCTTATCCTCTTAGCTTTCCAACGCCGCATAGAACGCTTGATTTGACCAAGTAACGAAGAAATGGCAGCTGTTTTAAGATCGGTGCGCGCTGCAGGAATCGTCAGAATGCTATTCTGTACAGCACTCTTGGTCGATCGACTGGTCCAAGTGGTCGATCGACCACCCCACGGGTTCCAGTAGCTACTGTTCGCTGCTACTCAGTCGATCGACTGGGTCTTGTGGTCGATCGACCACCCCTCGACTCTGACGCAAATTAAGAACGAGAATTAGAAGCCCAATTGTAATTAGGTTTTAGGTTTTTGCGTGACATCTCTATAAATAAGACCTCGAACATCAGTTTGAGGAAGCATTCAGTAGGGGTTAGTCCCATCTATTGATTTGACTTTACCGTTTAGATCCAATTATAATTAGTTTAGTTTTCAATAAAGTTCTCCTTTTGCAATCTGATTCTTCCTGCCTTTCTTTTATTCGGTATTTCTGCTCTTTATTTTTCAGTATTATTTCAATTCATTCAGTAGTTAGGTTGTTAGTTTAGATCCCAAACCTTTGATTCAATTGTTGCAAGTTTATAATTCAAGTAGTTTAGTTATGCCTTCGTTATTCATCTTTATTGCTTTATTAGTTGTAGTTAGATTAAATATGCGTAGCTAGAAACCCCGTGCTAAGATGCGAGGGGATCTGTAGCGAAGACGACGTAGATTAGTAAACCTGATGTCGGCCTTTGGTCGATCGATTTGGATTAGTCGATCGATCGACGATCGATTTGGACTGTCGATCGATCAAGCTTAGCTGGTCGATCGATCGACGACGCGATAGATTAGCACCGTTTCAATGTTTTAATTGCAATATTTGACAACGAGACCGAGAGGAGACTTGTTAAATGCTTAGTATTTGACCGACCCATAAGATCGAGAGATAGGGGAGGGAAAATAGATTAATAAATTGAGACGACTAAATTGCTAGATCGAAAGATAATGTAATTTAGGCATTAGGAATCACTTTTCAGAGCGAGAGTTAGTATTAGTGAGACCTAGGGACCAGTAGCATAGGCTGAGAGGCGCTACTAGTTAAGAATGGACCGAGAGGACTTCTTATTTGCCCACCTATCGTGATCTATCAGACTTACTTAGATACCGTCGTCGCAGCTGCAGTGAACCGATCGTCTTAGCATTCTTTTTATTATTGCTTACATTTCTTTTTATTACTTGCCTTTTATTTATGCATTTAGATATCATCCACTCCAAAACCCCATAATAATGTTACCCTTAGACTATAATTAATAACAACTATTATCTCCCTACCTCCCTGCGGATCGACCCTTACTACCGCTTGCTAGTAGTAGTTTGGAATTATAAATTTTATTTTTGGTACTCACAACGACGGGTATCAAATTTTGGCGCCGTTGCCGGGGAGGCAGCGCTAGTTTTAGTTGTCTTTAATTTTAGTCTTTCTTTCTTTAGTCTCAGGGAACTTCGGTTCCTTGAGACCGTTCTCATGTCGTTCCTTCTGAGTTTTCCGCAGGAAGAGAACGAAATCTTTGGTGTTTATTTAGCCAGACTTTGGGAGTTTATTGAGCCCAGACGAGATGCCTTTTCTGATCTCCAAATATGCTGCACCATTTTCCGGCAAATGAATGACCCTACGCGAGCATACCTCGAGTCTATAGGTAAGTGGGATTTCGAAGGGATCCCCGTAATTGAGGTGTTAGAATTCTTTAATTGGTTTGCTACTGAATCTCTTAAACCTACTTTTTCTCTTCATGTTGACTCAGATGAGGGGGTGGGTGAGACCTTAGAAACCAATCTAGGAAATGCTGACGGAGACATAGAGGAGACCATTAGCGTGGTTGACAATCCTTTTTATGAGGATAGTTTAGAACCCCTTTATGATTCTTGCACTGATAGTGAGGTCGATTTGGAGGATCTCTTTGAGAACCTCCAACTTGATGAGTCTAGCAATAAGGAGAGTGAGGAGGAAAATTTTGTGATCTTGAGGTTAAATGGGATAATTATGACGATGTAGATGAGCCTATTCTAGGAGACCCCATTGACCCATTTGACTTTACCGCCCCATGCATTTGGGACGAATATCCACCTTCTCTCCCGATTGACCGGACTCTTGTACCTCACATTTCTTACCCTGTCTGAGCATTTTTCTTCTCGCGTTGTTTTTGAGTCAAATGCTACTGAGCTCGCTAATTCTCCACCTGTGGTTAACTTGAGCTTTTATATTCCGCCCTTAGCTGGAGGGCAGAATAATCTTGTGGATGATTTTAGGAGCTGGCATAGGAAATTTGTTAGGCTTAAATGTTTTTACATTTTGATTTCCTATGCTATTTCTATCTTATGGTGCTACTTACAGTTTTGTGTAGCACATGCGCAGATGTATGATAGGTTGCTGAGAGCCTTGAGTTGTTTTGACGGGGCTCAATTAGAATGAGCTGCTGAAGAAAAAGAGGTTGAGCGAGACCTGTCTGAAACCAGCGCTAGCCGGGAGGCAACCCGGATGTGTTTTGTTTTTGTTTTGAATAAAACCTCATAGTTGTTTAGAAATAAAAACTCTTAGTGTGTGCTTAGTTTAATTTCCGTCTATAGACTTTTACTTTGGGTTTTGCGTAATTTTGGGCGCGTATTATTGTGCATTTGCAGGCTTGTAGACCTCATTAGCTCGAGTAATTGAGCTAATTCGAAGAAATCTGAAGTTACAGCGGTTTTCCCAGTCGATCGACTGCCTTCTATGGTCGATCGACTGGTCTGCGGTTTCCAGGAGCTTCTGTTCCTGTTCACTTGGTCGATCGACTGAGTGATGAGGTCGATCGACCACCCTGCACTGCTGTACCTGTTTACGACCTCTCCCCTGCTGTGTTTGGTCGATATGCGGACCTAAGGGAGTCTTCTACTCCACTTTATTTTCCGTCGAATTGTCTATTTCTTCTATTGCCTCATTTGTGCACAATTTTTACCGTCCCAAAATTGTTTTCTTCGGTCTTATGCGTGGTGTTTTCTGTCTTTCAGGCACTCTTGTTAGTAGCACTGCTGGCTACTGAAACCTCCTAGCTCACGCTGGTTTGGGGAGGTTTCCTTTTTGCTGCGCTTAAAGTCTTGTGAGTTCCCGATTTCCACTTCATGTCATATTTATTTATTTCATTTTCTCGCAAATTCCCGTTTCTCTTTCCTTTCATTACATGATTTTGCACAATGGGGACATTGTGTGATTTGGTTTGGGGAAGGGTTTTGCGTCGCATATCATTTGCTTGCATTCACGTTTAATTTTGTTTTGCATTGTTTTATTTCATTTCTCTTATATATACAAAAATTGAAAAAAATTTCAAAAAATTTCAATAAAATGCACGTTTATTTTAGCATATAGGTCGAGTCGGAACGGTAGTATTTCTATGATGATTTTGCATTTGCACCTGTTTTGCTTGAGCCTTGCTAGATTAACATGTTATTAGTAGAATCGTAAATGCATATCTACGAGTTTTCGTTACATTCTTGCTGAACTTGAAACTTGACTTTGAAAATTGGCAACCTACATCATATTTCTGAGTTTTAGAGCCTATAACTGGTGACATTCATGACCAGTTTATCTAGGAATGTGAGTAGTACTCCTTATGAGACATGTTTCCTTAATTTGCATGAATATGAACTTGATCTACTTAATACCTGTATGCATTCGGTTTGTGGTTAGTTGACACATGTGGTAGAGGGTTCCTTTTCTCGTTATGCCCAATAACTCCACACTGCCAAAAATATCCCTTTTTGTCCCATTTACTACATCCTACAGATAGCCTGCCCTTGTCAAGCTAGTAGTATAGTTGTTGGGATTGTCACTACGTTTTTGGTAGCATATGCTCTTATGAGATTTTGTTGGGAGAATGAAAAGGAGGAAAGAAAGAAGTACAAAGAAAAAGAATTGGAAAAAGAAAAAAAAAAGAAAGATGAAAAATAATAATTCGAAAAAGTGTCCTGTACTGTTCAAAGCAGTCGATCGACTGCCCCTTTTGGTCGATCGACTGAGGTTCGAGAAAAAGAGAATCAATTCGCATAATTCAATCCTTATCTTATGGCGATTTTTGCTCCCATGTTTCATTCATATCCTATGGGGAGTTTATTGATTTAGTATTTTTGAGATTTGTGAGTTTTGTGCTTGCTATAGCACCACTTCATTTGTTTTTGAGCAAGAAGAAGGATGTTACCATTTGGTTCCGCTCTGGTACTAGCTTGATCACCTGTACCTCCACTTTTCCATAAATGTTTTGCCTCTTCTTACCCATACCTCACATATCCCATATATACCTCGGCATGTGTCATGGTCATTTGTTCGGTTGGAATGCATATGTACGGTCATAGAGATCATTTTCATCTTTTATTGCAGGCATGTTCTTATAGGTCGTAGTTAGGTGAGAGTCTTTACAAATTTAATTCTTTCTATCTTTCACATATTCACCTGTTCTTATGAGAGATTTGAGTGACCCGCGAGAGTCCAATTTGATAAGCCTCTACAGTTGACGGTTCAGCAGTTTTTAACGACTTCATAACTCGTTTGCATGATTCATTTGCTAATTGATTGTTGGTTATTGCATTAAACTGGTTTAGGCTTTACATGTTGCATTTCGCTCTGAGATTGAACTCGTTCCATTAGGTTTTAGATCGAGTCTAGTTCTTGCTTGGGGACAAGCAAGGTTTGGTTTGGGGAGATTTGATGCGTGTCTAAAATATGATGTTTCACACTTTATTCTACACGCATTTCAGAGCTCAAATGTGCAATATATGCCATTATTTCCCTATTTTCCTCTACTTTTGTGTTTTTGTCTATTATTGCAGAAATATGAAGAATTGAGCGGAAATCGAGCTGAATCTGTCCCTAAGTAATTAACATTGCATTTGACATGAAGTATTGACTCGAGGAATGAGCTTGGTGCGCGTTTTAAGGCCTGAAGATAGCAAAAGCAAGGGTGCGTACGAGTTTAGCAAGCAAAGAAGCACTTCTCGACATTGCAGGCTGCTTAAAACGGTTATATCTCGAGTTCTAGAGCAGATAATAGATTGATTCTAATTGGAGGTGAAAGCTTATCCTCTTAGCTTTCCAACGCCGCGTAGAACGCTTGAT
This sequence comes from Silene latifolia, assembly GCF_048544455.1. Lineage (NCBI taxonomy): Eukaryota > Viridiplantae > Streptophyta > Magnoliopsida > Caryophyllales > Caryophyllaceae > Silene > Silene latifolia. The sequence continues at coordinate 8,985,642 of NC_133534.1, read as the reverse complement.
TTGACCAAGTAACGAAGAAATGGCAGCTGTTTTAAGATCGGTGCGCGCTGCAGGAATCGTCGAATGCTATTCATACAAAGCACTCTTGGTCGATCGATGGTCCAAGTGGTCGATCGACCACCCCACGGGTTCCAGTAGCTACTGTTCGCTGCTACTCAGTCGATCGACTGGGTCTTGTGGTCGATCGACCACCCCTCGACTCTGACGCAAATTAAGAACGAGAATTAGAAGCCCAATTGTAATTAGGTTTTAGGTTTTTGCGTGACATCTCTATAAATAAGACCTCGAACATCAGTTTGAGGAAGCATTCAGTAGGGGTTAGTCCCATCTATTGATTTGACTTTACCGTTTAGATCCAATTATAATTAGTTTAGTTTTCAATAAAGTTCTCCTTTTGCAATCTGATTCTTCCTGCCTTTCTTTTATTCGGTATTTCTGCTCTTTATTTTTCAGTATTATTTCAATTCATTCAGTAGTTAGGTTGTTAGTTTAGATCCCAAACCTTTGATTCAATTGTTGCAAGTTTATAATTCAAGTAGTTTAGTTATGCCTTCGTTATTCATCTTTATTGCTTTATTAGTTGTAGTTAGATTAAATATGCGTAGCTAGAAACCCCGTGCTAAGATGCGAGGGGATCTGTAGCGAAGACGACGTAGATTAGTAAACCTGATGTCGGCCTTTGGTCGATCGACTGGATTAGTCAGTCGATCGACTGGACCTGTTGGTCGATCGACTGGCTTAGCTGGTCGATCGACTGACGCGCGATAGATTAGCACCGTTTCAATGTTTTAATTGCAATATTTGACAACGAGACCGAGAGGAGACTTGTTAAATGCTTAGTATTTGACCGACCCATAAGATCGAGAGATAGGGGAGGGAAAATAGATTAATAAATTGAGACGACTAAATTGCTAGATCGAAAGATAATGTAATTTAGGCATTAGGAATCACTTTTCAGAGCGAGAGCTAGTATTAGTGAGACCTAGGGACCAGTAGCATAGGCTGAGAGGCGCTACTAGTTAAGAATGGACCGAGAGGACTTCTTATTTGCCCACCTATCGTGATCTATCAGACTTACTTAGATACCGTCGTCGCAGCTGCAGTGAACCGATCGTCTTAGCATTCTTTTTATTATTGCTTACATTTCTTTTTATTACTTGCCTTTTATTTATGCATTTAGATATCATCCACTCCAAAACCCCCATAACTGTTACCCTTAGACTATAATTAATAACAACTATTATCTCCCTACCTCCCTGCGGATCGACCCTTACTACCGCTTGCTAGTAGTAGTTTGGAATTATAAATTTTATTTTTGGTACTCACAACGACGGGTATCAGACTTACTAAAAACCAAACACCTTAGAGAGCTGGATGTGCCCCGTCCTCCATGCCAAACCTACACCGTTTCCAGGAGACTCCTCTTTGAGATAAAGGAACTGGTAGAAACTTCTTCCTCGCCGCATGATGATCTGAGGGTGCATATCCCACCTCTTAACACCGACGGATACCCGCAATGCCCCTCTATGTATGAGGCCAACCACCACATTGTCGAGCTTACTAACTGGATTAACCAAGACCTTGCTTTTCGGGAAGTGCATGAGACGTATGTGGAGAGTCATCCAAACTACTTAGGTCATCACCTTAGCTATTGGACGGGGATGGGAGATGATACGAGGGTGTTTTACAACTACGGAATGCAACTGTCGGATTGGGGAACCACGATACCTCATGATTTCGGATGTTTTCTAGGGTCGTGGAATGGACCTGAACGAGCTAGTGGGGAAGGCTTCTTTTGTGGTGGGCACCAAGGTGGTGAAAATGAGGAAGTGGGCACATCCAGTACTTTGGGGAAAGATGTGGTTGATAATGAGGTCGACGACGATGATGGCTAGGTTGAGGTGTCCTTGGCTACTTGGGCAAAGAATCAAAGGAGAAGGTAAGGCTTGTGAGGGCCATTGGTTGGAGCCTTAGGGCCGAGGCACTTGGGTTGTAACTTGATTGACAGATGGCGTGGTAAGCGTCATCGGAACTATTTATGTTTGAATCATGTATTAGACAAGCATTGGAAACGATTTTAGAGCCGACACTTTTTGGTTTGGTGATACTAGGCCAAGTGGTCTCATACACTCGACCAAGTGTGTAACGCCCCGTAATTTCGGACCGTTAATATATTTCAAAAATGATTTATTAATCAAATAAAATTTGATATTTAAAATAATTAAAGTAAAAATAATTCAAAGAAATATAATTTTATTATATTTTGAAGAAAAGTATTTATTTTGATAGTTTCTAAATGTTTAAAAATAGTTTAAACCGTGTAAAATCTTTTATTTCGAAATAAGGGCGTATCGGGGGGAAAATGACAATTCTTTTGAACGTTGGGTAAACGAATTTGGAAATGGGTCGTATGAATACTCAATTTTATTGTAATCTCGTGTTTAAGAACTTTGGTCTTTGCGGAATTTGCGTTTGACCTACGGTTTTAATTATTATCGAAACGGGTCAAACCCGACTCGTAAAAATCCCGACTAAAAATCCCGCACCTTCCTTTCCTCCTTTCCTTTCTCCCTTACACGGCTCCCCTCCCCTTCCTTTTCTTTTTTTTCTGATTTTTGCCTTTCTTCATCTTCTTCCTTGTTCCAAAACACCATTTTCACAAATTCCAAGCTAAAATCGACACTACTCCTTCGTTTCTACTCGGTTTTTCGCATAATTTACCTTTCCGGAATCCCCTCGTCGCGATCTACAACTTGGTATAATTTAATTTCAGTTTTCTTGAAGTTGTTTTAAGATGAAATTTCGGTATTTTCGGTTTTATGTGCTTATTATTGTGTTTTAATTGTTTATTTAGGTGAAGGATTGGAAGACGAGTTTGGGGACTCGTATATTATCGAAGATAGCGGATAGTTGCTAGTTAGGGTTTGGGTTTGAGGTGCTAATTGCTCTTTTTTCTAGCTTAAGGTAACATATTTCGAGTTACTCGACGAATTATCGTCACAATCTTTGTTGTTTTTGTATGTTTGGTGATTTTTGTTTGAATAGTAGTTTTCACATGATAAATTTGTTGCATGCATGCTTAAACTATGCTTAAATTATGCCTTTTGTTAGTTTAAATTAACAAAGTTGAATTGGGAACGATTAATTAATGTTCAGACGGTCTTTTACTAAATAAAAATGGAAAAAATGGTGGTGTAGGGGGACGGGCAGCAGGCCGGCAGGCCCGTGGCAGGCCCACGGCTAGCCCACGGTTGGCCCGGGTCGGTCCGTTGCTTGTTTCGCGGTTTTCCATGCAAAATTTGTCATTTAAGGTTTATTAATGACATAGTTAGTATGAGTACACTTTAGGAATTGAATCATATAAGTAATAAAAATTATGTTAATGGTAAAACTATGCTTATATTAATAGTTATCACATGTTAGGATAGTTTACAAAATGAAATTGTAATTAGTAGGCTCAAAATGAATTTTATAGCGATAATTGTAATGTTTTGTTGATTGTCTAAAAACCGAGCCTTAGTCCCTTTGATCGATGCGATGTCGATTAATTGAGTGATTGGTCACCGCAATTTGACCCGCACTGTCGCAGGCTGGGGTTGCGGGTAAAAATTCGGTTGAATGAATTAGATAATCGGCATTTTTCTTGTTTTAGGCCATTTATTATATCTCTATTTCACATGTGTAGTTAGTTGAATTTAAATAGCTTCTTATTTAGTTAGTTGAATTTAAATAGCTTCTTATTTTGTAGTAATGGCCCTAGATTCCCTAAAGCCTTTAATATTGTTAAAATTGCTAGAATTGGAAGTTAGTATTGAATTCTTATTGAGGACACTTTGTTGGATTTGTATCTTTGAATAGACAATTATATAGCCTTTCACATGATAGAATGTTAGAATTCATGTTGGTAAGTGGGACTTTTTGCCCTCTTATGGTTAAGTGGGTGTCTTAATTGACTTGTGTGGTGAGTCGTGTGTGGTGTGGGCTAAAGTATTCAAGTGGGACTAGTGGGACTAGGTCCTAGGTGAGTATTTCGGCCTTCATTATAGATAGGTCTTTATAGTCTTTGACGAGTATATGTTCACTGCTTGATAGCCTTTGTGTTCCTGACTAGTGGATGTTTATCCAAGTTGGGGCATGACCTCAGTTACTTATTTTGATAGTAAGTGGTCAGCTTAAGTACTAGCCAACCCTTCGGTGGTGTCCTTAGGGTACTCACTTCACTTTGTTTTAAAAAAAAGTTGTGGGTCTTGGGTGCGGTGGTGTGTATCCGCATGTCTAGGTCTGCGCAGATTTTAGGCTAGGGTTGTGTTGTCTCTTGGCCATGTTTTATTAATATTAACCGCTGAGCCAAGATACCGGTTCGATTATCTTCCCTACCTCGTGGTATAGACTCGAGTTACAAAGTGACTATTGACGGGGCTAAGAACTTATGCCTGTCTTTGATATATTGCCCTTTCTTGTATGGTGATTTTATGAACTGTAATAGGTGAGATGTAAGCGGTTCTGATTGATAAAGTTTGGATTACTATTTGAATTATATGATTCACATGATAGTTTAGTTGGTCAGTTTAGGGGTCGTAGGTCAGAATTACATGATAATTACATTGTTTATCATATTGCTTACATGTTTTACTACATGTTACATTAATTTTGACGATTCGTGGCTGGGAGGACTCGAAGTTACTCCCCACTGAATTGTGGCTTTCGTGTTTGTATAAAATGCGATTGTGGGTTGTTGATGCTTGTTGGGGTCACAGACGAGCTAGTGAGCAAGGAACCTTGGACCTAGTTTGGTTTTCTTTTGTAGAAACCTTTTATCTTTTGGTTATGTATATAACCTTTTAACTTTTGGTTTTTATATAATTTGAAGGGACATATGTCTCCCTTTTCCATTTTGGGTTGTATCATTATGTATTTTCTTACCTTTAGCGGTGTTAAGTAAATTAGATTGTAGCAATTGCAGGTTTTGGCACCCGACTATTGGGAATGTTGGATTGGTTGTGAATGGTTTAGTAAGAAAATTTTTGAAATTGCAGGATTTGATCTAGTTGAACCATTTACAAACATATCCTACCAGTTTTCCTGTAGAATTTACGTAAATAATTAAGGCTAGATTTAAGGGTGTCACAAAGTGCCCCACACTAGGCCCTATGATACCAATACTCGATCGAGTATTAGGTAATTGTCTTTATTTCTTGGGTTATATTGGTTGTTTATGCGTGGCCTGGTAAACCCCGTGGTCTTAAATGGTGGTTTTCCTTATGAGTTGTTTACGTATGGTCTACATTACTTGATGTTTTACCCTTTAGGGTTTTATTTAATTGGCAAATATCAATTTCACATGATTAATTTTGATAATAAGGATTGTATGATAATCTTGTATGATGCATGTTTACTAGCCACGATCTTATCTTGTATGACATGACGATGATGTCTAAATTACGTAATGTTTTGTCGTTTTATGTGCCATGTAGTGATGTTAAGTGCAGGATTAGAGTCTCATAATTCTAATAAACAAAAGTGTTAATGATGGATGGATGTTGATATAAGAAAGCATGTGAAATGGTATAGCGGACGGATTTGATACGATATATGCATGACGTGATGTGCACGGAGACGGAAGTATTAGAAGCGGTTGAGTCATATTACGAGTAATACTTTGGCATTATCTAATTGTTTTCATAAAATCCGCATATCCTTGTTCTTATGATGCGCATGTGTAAACGTAGTAACGTTTGAGCCATATTGCGTATATAGATACATACATAACTATGAGTGACCAGCGGAAACCATGAAATGAGTTGGGAGTCGCTTATGAGATTAGAACGTTGAACCTTAGGGTTGACCTTATTATTATGATCCTATTTGGGAGGACTTGTGGTATGAGAATTAAGTCGACGGTATTATGATTATATGAGATTTGATTACGAGAATTGCTATAGGTAAGAAGAGTATGGTGAACCGTAGATTTCTTTATTTATGGGATTCGATTAGGAGGTTACGGGAGTGTTAACATTGATGATGAAATGTTTGAACTTAGGGACGAAATTCTCATTTAGGGGAAGTGGATGTAATATCTTGAAAGAATAAGGAAAGAGAAAGAGGGTACGGAATAAGGAATGTGAGGAAGTGAACGGTTGAACAAAGAGCTTTTTGGATATGCATGATGAATATTAGAAAGTATATACGAATAAAGGCACAACATGGTGAGAGTGAGACTGATACATGAGCATTAGGAGATAATAAGCTATTGATAAGTTAGGGTATTTCAAAGATGATTAAAGAGTTTAAGACTGATTCAACACAAGCAAACGTTGTAATTTGGGAAGAAATCGGTCAGAATCGAAGACATATCAATGAACATACACCGGGACTGTACAATACACTCCAACATTGTTCACGTGTTTACTTGACGCCAAAGGAAGAGACGTCGAGACTTCTTACTATAAGGAGTCAAATCCTAGTTTAATTATATTTAGGTAATAAGTACTTTAAGTGTAAATAGGATTATAGTATTTTCCTAATTTGAGTTGGTGTAATACTTTCCTAATTTATTTAGGAAAGCTTAGTTTACAAATTCTAGATAGAGTAGTTGTTATTGACTTATTTCCTTACTTGTTTAGGAAAGTTTATTATTTTTTAGGAGTCTCTAAGTCGGTCTAGATTAGTATAAATATGAGTCTTTATATTCAATTTTAATAAATCAATGAGAGTGTTAATTTAATTATTTTACTTATGTGTTCTTCATAGCTTGCGATTTCCTAATTCGAGTTGATGTAATACTTTCCTAATTTATTTAGGAAAGCTTAGTTTCCAAATTCTATAGAGAGTAGTTGTTATTTCCTAACTTGTTTAGGATAGTTTATTATTTTTTATGAGTCTCTAAGTCGGTCTAGATTAGTATAAATAACAGTCTTTGTATTCAATTTTAATAAATCAGTGAGAGAGTTAATTTAATTTTTATACTTATGTGTTCTTTATAGCTTGCGAGTTATAAGTTTGATTATTTCGTTCTTGCGAGAGGGAGATAATACCCATTTATCCGTGCGAGGTTGAGTGTTAATCGTGATTTGAATCGAGTTCCTTCCGAGGGAGGAGAGAAATTCACGTCATATCCTTTATTTTTCGTTCATCTTTGTCAAAAAAAAAAAACACCAAAAACACAACATATTCCGATGCGATTTTATTAAACCTAGATTTTCAGATATCATTCGAACAGTCCAACGATTTGTTCAATCTTAGTTCGAGTAGTTTTACATCAATTGGACCTCGTTTTACATCAATTTGGCATCTGAGCCAGGTTTTAAATTTAATTTGTTGCTTAAAAAATTTGTTTTGGGAGTTTATAATTATGTCTCGTAGGAGATTCAAACGTGCATTGAAGGAGTTGGAGAAACTTGAAATTTCTTTATTGTTCAAGGAATTTGCAAGAGAGTTTAATCGGTTTTCAAACAAGTTCGACAAGTTTGTACGTGAATATGTTCAATCGTATGAAGTGCAAAAATAAGAGACAAATAAAGAGCCTTTTGATGACATTCACGAGGAACAAGAAGAGAAACATGTAAAAGACGTTGGAAAGATGTGCCTGTCAAATAGACGACTGTCAGATTCAGGATGATGAACGAAAAGAAGAAGATGAGATTATTGGGGTGTCATTAAGAGATTGTGACCAAGAAGATGCATGTGATTGAAGATCAACTATTTTCTTTTGATAATGAATATCATATAAAAGATGCATCATTATTTGATCCTAGTCTACCAGTTATTTTGACGAAGAAGTTGAAGAAGTTTGTGACGAAGGTCACATGGAAAGGAATGAGGACGCAAGTCATGAGGAACTTAATCTTATGCCAATCATAGATGAGGAGTTTTTGGACGATAGAATTAATTTGGATTCTCAAATTGAGGAACAGTATTAAATCGCCACTTGATAAATCTATCGATAATAAGTTATACGGTGAGAACTGTCAACGTTATATCTTATTGAAGTCAATTTTTATGGAAGCTCATGATGATCTTGTTGTTTCGAGCAACTATTATTTAGATTTTGGTACAATTATGCATGGAGGGTGGTGGGGAGGAAGACACAAAAAGGAATTGTTTGTATTCAATTTTGCATCTAGGCTACCCAGATTTTTTTTTTTAGCCGGGTGGATTCAAAGATCTTCGAAATTTGAGGGCAATTTTTTTCAGGAAAGAGATAATGATGCAGGAGCATTAGGAGATAAGGAGTTATTGATAAGTTGGGGTTTCAAATATGATTAAAGAGTTTAGGATTGATTTAACACAAGCAAACATTGTAATTTGGGAAGAAATCAGTCGGAATCGAAGACATATCAATGAACACAAACTATGACTGTACAATACACTCCAGCATTGTTCACGTGTTTACTTGACGTCCAAGGAAGAGACGTCGAAACTTCTTACCATAAGGAATCAAATCCTAGTTTAATTATATTTAGGTAATAAGTACTTTGAGTGCAAATAGGTTTATCGTATTTTCCTAATTCGAGTTGGTGTAATACTTTCCTAATTTATTTATGAAAGCTTAGTTTCCTAATTCTAGATAGAGTAATAGTTATTCCTAATTAGTTTAGAAAAGTTTATTATTTTTTTCGGAGTCTCTAGGTCGGTTTATAATAGTATAAATAGGAGTCTTTGTATACAGTTTAATAAATCAATGAGAGAGTTAATTCAAGTTTTATACTTATGTGTTCATTATAGCTTGCGAGTTATAAATTCGATTATTTCGTTCTTACGAGAGGGAGATAATACCTATTCATCCTTGCGAGCGAGGCTGAGTCTTAATCGTGATTTGAATCGAGGCGAGGTTGAGTTTTTGTTGTGATTTGAGTCGAGTTCCTTGCGAGGGAGGAGGGAAATTCACGTCATATCCTTTATTTTTCCATACAACTTTATCACAAAAAACTCCAAAAACACAATGTATTCCGCTGCGATTTTATTAAACTTAGACTTTCAAAGATCATTCGAACACTCCAACGATTTGTTGAATCTTAGTCCGAGTAGTTGATGTGACCATAATTTAAGCACATTTAGTCCCCGAATTAGCCTTGTTCCCATGCTTTTTAGTGCATATTTGGGTCATTTATTGTCTTTAGTTCTTTGTTTTGCATATTCTTTTGAGGTTTTGTGTCCTTGGTAGGAAAGGAGTGCAAACCTTGCATTTTCATGGCAAAATAGAGCTAAATTGATTGAATTCAATAACCAAGCATCAAGAAGAGACAAGATTAGAAGGCCTTTGTACATACTATAGTAGATGGGCAATGATGAGAAAAGATCTTTGCATCCCCGAGGAAATCCTCAAGGATTTTATGAGGAAAAAGGAAGAAAAGAAGAAGAAACGAAACTGTTTGACAATTCGAGCGGATTGCCCTGAAGACGTCCGTCCACCACCCACAATCCGAGCGTCTTCCTCCACAAGACGCCCGTCCAAAACCTCCACAAGACGCCCGTCTTCCCCTTCTGGACGCCCGTCCAGAAACACCCAAATTCGCCCGTCCCGTGCCTAAGACGCCCGGATTCCCATACAGTCCATTTCGTCTTCTACAAACTTCAAAGAAGGATGCGCATATTTTTCTAAAGACCGGAGTCTCCCTAGAGACCGGAGTCTCCCTAGAGACCGGAGTCTCCCTCGAGACCGGCGATTCCTCAACTAGGGTCTTAATCGTCATTTAAGCCCTTAGTTAACCCTAATTCATGTACCTAATCCCCACTATAAATACCCCATTAGTCTAAATAGAAGAGCATGTTCTTCTTAGCAATCTTTAGTGTAGTTAATATCAATCAAATCTCTCTTTAATCTTGTAATCAACAATTAATCAAGTTTTAATACAAGTTTCATTTCCTTAATCTCTCTCCTGTTCATCCTTTATTTTGGGTAATTGAAGATTATTTGGGTTATTATTGGGAGATTGACAACCTTCCAATCAATCATCAAGTACTTCTATTATTCTTTGCTTTATTATTGAAATCATTAGTAGGTATAATTCTCTTAATCCCTTTTTAATTATTGTTAATTATCTTCATTTATTCATCATGTTTCACTTTGTTGGTATGATTGACAACCTTGCTAGCATGTTCAACATGATAATGAGTGAGTAGTTTTCTTAGCTAGGGTTAATGGGTAATTAGGGGAAACCAACATGGGGGATGATTCATTCTTAAATTAATATGTTTTCATAGTTTATTTGCTTGCTTGTTGTGATTCTCAACTTATGCACATGTTATGTTTGATGAAATGCGAGCCTATGAATCCTTGCATTTTTTTACCCATCACCTATCTTTTCAATGAGACTTGTAAGACATAAACCAACTCGAGTCTCATTAGACCATGCATATTGTTGAGTAGGGAAGATTAAGTCGACTTGTAGGTGTTGTAAAATCTAATCGATTCGGCTCCGGGACCCAAACTTTCCTAGGATTGTAAGATATAAACCAACTCGATCCATCACAACAATAATTGCTTGCTTATAATTTGAGAATATGTTTGTATGATCAATTCCCATGAATCCCCTATGACCCCATGACACCCTAGTGCCTTTTATCAATTGTTTACATCCCTTTTAATTTATCTTGCTTGTTTACTTTCTTTGCTATTTAGTTTAGTGATCTTCTATTCAAACCCCAAATAGTGACACCCTTAGACACCGCTAGTTGCAATAGAAAATCTCATCTCAATTCTCGTCCCTTGGGATCCGACCTTTACTTGCCCAGCTCTTTACTAATTGTAGAGTTGTTGGTAGAGTTATAAATTGTGTTTTGGTCTAGGTGCTCCTCACGACAAGTAACGAAAACTAAACCTCCTAGAGAGTCCGACCAGTAGTTTTACATCAATTTGACCTATTTTAAATCAGAGGCGATGGTGGTAAATATGGACGAACCTTGTATTATAACATGTTATGGAGATAGTAGGTGAGTGTTAGGCAAAAGATATTTGAGGCGAACTTCGGGGACGAAGTTCATTTTAAGGAGGGAATATTGTAATACCTGGAACTTTTGAGACTTCTAAAGGACCCTTGAGGAATAGGGAGGGAACTCTTAGGCTTGAGAAGAGTCCTAATCGTGAGTAAGGAGGTACACACTACACTGAGTGTGAGATGTGAGGACCGGGTGGAGTACACTTGGGTGAGTATAAGTTATACTTGACCAAGTGTGGTGCACTCGGCCGAGTATACGGACACTCGACCGAGTGAACCTGCTTAGTGGCGATATAACCTATCTCGGGATTAGAATTCGCCTAACCCTAAATCATTTCTTTTTCTCTCTCTAAATCCCCAAAACACTCTTCATTCTCTCTAAAACCCTTCCAAACCCTCTTCCATGGAATTTAAGCTTGAATTTGAAGATCTTACACCTTTCTCATTATGTAGACACCTCGTTTCTACACCTCTCGCAAACCACCCGGTGATGATTGGGCCGCATGTTTGGTACACGGAACGATTTATGACAGTTCGTAAGTTTATCGTCAAGTGATCGCTCAAATATTAATGTCTACCTCTTAGTTGTCATCTACGCGCCGATACGGTCGTTTTGACAGTAATTAGAGTTCATTTGGAGTCCGGGTCAAAAACCGTCTTCATTTCCTAAAACCGTCAAATCCCGAGTCAAAGCAATGGGCTTGTCTACCTATGGTTAGGATGTCATAAAATGTTGAGATTATATCTCGTTTTGAGTCACATGTCACTTCATTAGGCTAAACTTAAACTTTACATTACAAAATGTGCATTTCATTTAGTTAAAATGACAACCCGACCTTTAGGCCCGTTTTACGACGTGATAACGACTTTGTTGGGTCAGGCCTATTTCACAGAAAGTTCTAGATCTCTTTCTTAGCTTTCCAACGCCACCGAAATCACCTTAATCCGAGTCTTTTAGAGAAAGTTATGCCTAAAATACGACAGGCTGTCAAACGCGTTTTCTACGCGCAGAGGAACCTACCCGGGAAAGGACGCAGCAAGTGTTGCGCCTCTTCCAAGGGACGCAGCACCTGCTGCGCCTTTTCCCAGGGCTTTCTTTTTGTCCAAGTTTCCGTGTTTTAACCTAAGTCGGTTATTTCCGGATCTTTCCTTCCGTATCCTAGTCTTACCATAATTCCGTCGTGTGATTAGTATAAATAGAGACCTTCGGTCTCACATATTTCTCACGCGAGTGTCCGCCCTTCTCTTATCCCTTTGCATTCTAGACCTTTGTTCTTACTTTTTGGCATCTACGTGCTTGAACATTAGACCACGTAAGCTCGGATCCTTCTGAGTACCAGCCTCGTTTGCATGACCGACCAATTTGACCAACTCCACATCAATCAACTTAATTAATCTGTTTTAATTCCTCTTACGAGGGCACTTTCTTTACATTCGCGTCGAGCATCACTAATCAATATCTTAGTTCTTCTCGTTTCGTCAAACATGTAAGTCTGAGGGTGTAAATCTCTCTTTTATTTATTATATTTTACTTTTGTATCATCATTAATGTAAGATTTATGTCGAAAACACCTCTTAAAATCGATTTCTAAAACTCTTTGTTAAAACCCTTTTTTCGGATTTCCAGAAGACTAACCGTCGAAAAAGGACACAGGAACTGCTACGCCTCTTCGAAGGAGCGCAGTGTCTGCTGCGCCTCTTCGTGAGGCTGCCGCAGTTCCTGCTTCCTTTCTTCTTCCATCGTCCTCTGCAATTCCTCAAATTCTTGTTTTTGTTTCGTTTGTTTTCTTTAATTCTTTGTTATAATAGCATGATAATCTCATATGTATATTATTTATCATTCATTCACACGTAAAACTCATCATAAATTCCGACTTAAATCCCTTATAGTCTCATACTAGCGGGGTTTCGTTATTAAACTTAAATTCGGGTTTTAGAGGTTCGATTCTCCCATGTTGAATCTCTGGAATTCATCATTGACATATTTGCATCTGTTTATTTACCGTCACCATCATTAATCCGTCATTAATTCATCATATTTAGCCTAATTAATTTTTTTAATTTGTAATTAATATCATTAATCATGTAATTAATTTGTTTGCATCCATCTCATCCATGTTTTATCGTTTATGACTCATTCATATGTAAATAACATGCTAATCACTTCCATCCAAGTAAATATCGTAATTAATCCTTAAATTTACCAATTAATATTAACGATTTGCAGTTCCGGCTTCACAGCTGGAACTCAGCCTTGGAACAGACGCAGCAACTGCTGCGCCTCTTCCATAGGGCGCAGCTCTGCTGCGCCTGTTCCAGGTTGAGTTCTGTCTCTGAACTCCCTTTCTGCCTTGACTTAGTTTAATTAGTTTACGTATTAATTAACTATTAATCGTATTATCGCCTAATTCCTGTTCGTTAATTCTTTTATTCTTTCCTTCTCAAATTATCCGTTTTAAAGGTATTTTCGACATAAATCAATAAATCCAATGTAATTATTGTCATTTTCATTACTGTAATTTATAATTATTGTATTTATTTTATTGCTTATATGCTCTCACATGTAATTAACATTAAATCCTACTTCGACATTAATTGTATGCTAAATTACGTGTTAACCGACTTAGTCTAATCTTCACATGCTAGGGTTAAAACTTGAATGTTGCATTGCATGCATATAACCGACGATATATCAAGTACGAATAACTTCCGTAATCATTAGTAGAGGCCGCTATCGAGGCGGGCGGGATTAGGTGTTCGATCAAAAGAGCTTCCTAATACGTACCCTCACCCCTTACTCCAGATCTCCGTGAACACCCGTGTTCATTGACATCCACGAGAGTCATTCTAGGCATAGAATGCTAGGGGTAACGATTGCTTAGTGTTCATGTCTCTACTTTGTGTCTTGACATGACACGAGGTATTCGAACGGTTCCAATTTCCCATAAAAATTGGTGGCGACTCCAACAAAAATGCAAACGCTTGTTTCCCAAGCGCCCCCGTGGCCCCATTGTCCACAGTTTGGCGACTCCGCTGGGGATAATACACTTACGTGTAGCAAGGGTGAAACTTGAACAAGGTTAGGGAATAATTTGTACAAGACAATTGTCGGTTTTCATAACTCGGTCTTCCTAGACCGTTTTATTCGGCCTTCCTAGGCCCAACCAAACTCATTCGACCAATCGTCCCGTCTAAACGGTCCTAATTCTTATTTGGGCCTAAGGATGGATAGCGATTGACGTCATCCATACCATGATGCTTACTCTTGTTTGTATCAAGGGCCTTCACTACTTGAGGAAATGGACTAGGAATCGGCCTTACTCTTGTTTGGTACGAGCCTCTCCACAGACTTCGGGTTTGATGGTTCGGTATGGCAACCCACCCTTTAAACCAAAACCATTTTAAATGCACTCAGCATCCCGTTATAATGCTTGTATGAATGTTTGTACCTTACGTGATCACCATTTCTAAACAAAACCATGACGATTTTTGCAAAAATCAAAACCTTCTTTTAATGAAAATTTCGAAAAAAAATATAGGCCATTGATTAGCGCAAAACCCAGTCAAAACTCTGTCTATATGTCGAGTCAAACGTCGGGCCTAAAACCCATTTCAAAAAAAAAAAACAAAAAAAAACGAAAAAAAAAAGCGAAAAAGAAAAAAAAAAACCAAAATTTTTTTCCAACATGTAAATGTGAATGTGTAAATTCAATTGGGCTAAGTTAGAGTCAAAATTCAACCCGACTATGTCCTAGTCGAAACTCTGTCGAGTCATAAACTCGTCTTCTTTTACATTTTGGGTCTTTTCAAATTTCAAGTCAAGTCCTAAGGCGTCACGCCGTCATTTTGGACCCCCTACCCCAGTTCAGTTAGGATCTAAACACTCGAGTCACACGTTCCGAGGCTCAACACACGAGTCTCAATGGGCCTCATATTTGAGTCTAAACTACAACAATCTTCTTAACACCTATAAGCAACCCTCGAGTCCAGAATCGACACGTGTCTTCAATCCCATCAATAAGGTCAATCATATAAATGTCACTCCGTCGAAGTCAACACCCGAGTCTAAAATTAAAGTCAAGCACCGTGAATTCAAGCACGAGAAGTCGCTCATGACATTTCACGAGTTCACAAGTCAAGTCTAGATGTGTCATCTTGTCCCTTCCTTTGTTTGTTGCCTTAGTATGCGTGATCCCATGTCGAACCGAGTGTAATGAGCGTCATTTCTGTCGAGTAGGAATCCAGCAAATCCTGTCAATCAGCAAGGTCACGAAGCAGATCAAGCCACAATCACCATGTCTCTCCGGGACGTTTATGCCATGGTCCTACGAGTTCAAGCTACAGTGGAAAATTTGAGCATTCGCGTCCTCACCCTTGAAAATGGAATGGTGGAAAAGAACACACCACCTAGAGAAACCTCTAGTCTAGGTCGTCCAAAGCTTACCTCTTGCAATAACCATCGTCCTAGAAAGCCAAAAACAGCTGAAAGGAAACCTGGAAGGCATCAAAGGGTGCTTACCGATTTAGGCATGTCTTATGCCGATGCTTTGAAGCGACTTTCTGCCCAAGGCAAGCTACATCCAATAGGACCGACTCCGGATCCACCTTTAGAGAAACAGGTGAACCTCTGGAAGGGCAACAAATATTGCTTATATCACCAAGGTAGAGGCCATGATATTGAAGAGTGTTTTCTCTTGAAACACACCATCGAAGATATGATCAAAGAGGGCAAGCTTCCTAAGCCACCTTTCGCCAACAAATCCAAGAAGATCGACCCTCTTGGGTCTAATATCAATAAATATGATGAAGAATCATTCCTGGATTGTTATCATCTCCTCAATCATCATGATGACGAAGAGATCAATGTCCTCGAAGACGAAGATATCCAAAATGGAATGCTCATGCTTTCCATGGCCTTCAACAATAAATTATCCAAAATAGAGGGGGCTATTGATAAAATAAACTCTCGACTTTCCAAGATGGAGAACCAGTTCGCCGAAATGGGTAAGAAACTTGGTGCCCAACCTCTTAAGATGAGAAGCGTCCAGAGAAACCCTCAATTTGATAGTCTTAAGGAGAAAGTAACTAGTGAACGATCTATTCCTAATAACTCTCCAAGGTCATTTACAAAGGCTTTCGAAAATAAGGGCACACCTCCTAGGAAATTTACCAACATTGGTATTACATACACCGATGCCCTTCAGAGACTCATGGAACAACGAATGTTGAAACCTATAGGACCAACGCCTAACCCAGAGAGGAAATCCAAGTTCTGGGACGAGAATGCCTACTGCAAATACCATAGAGGCAAAGGGCATGATACGGAGAAATGTCACAAATTAAAAAACGTCATTCAAGATATGATCGAAAGCGGGAGGTTGTCCCTCTCAACCTTTAACCCACAAGGTAGCTTAGGCGATCCTCATGGATATGCAACTTTTCAAGAAACCCTTATTGACTATTATCCTTTCAGTGTTCCCAACGATGAGGACGGGGTGCTCAAATGGGTGAATGCTTAAAGTCAGATGTCGAAGCCAGTTGCTAGAAGAGTAAACGTTTAAGCGTGGGCCGATGATTACGAGTCTAGATCTAAGATCGCGTCAAAGTCCGAGTCCGAGTCTTAGGCTTTCTTTCCCTAATTGTTCTAGTATCTTTCTTCGTGTCCATTTTCATTCCTAGTGACAACCTGGGGGCTGTCCCACGAGTCACATGTCTTCTCGAGTCTACGTTAAATTCATTTCAATAAAAGTACAATTCTCAATCCACATATTCTTCATATCTTTTATTCCTTTCCTGTGACAACAAGAATTGATTTGAGACATTTTAAAATAAACAACAACACATGACAATCGATGTGAGTGCACTTAGATGATGTTCCATTCCAAGTTGTAGAGGACCTGAAACTCCGTGTTCTTTCATTACCTATTCCATGTTTGGCAATAGAAAGCACAATATAACCCTAGTCTAGGACGAGCATATCTCAAGAGATTCTAGGACGAATCCAAACCGTCTCCCTTGTTAACGATCCATGACGGAAGGCAAGCTCATTCCCTACAATAAACAACCCGTGTTACTAAAAGACCAACCCGTTTCACACTAAAGGTGCTAGTCTAACCCAAATCCATGGTAGCAATCAAATACGAGCCGTGATCAAAGACAAAGGCTCAATCAAGAGAAACCGAGGTCAATATCCAAGGCCACAATTATGCCCGTAATCCAAGACAAAGAAAAAGGCTCAATCAAGCAAGTCATTGTCAATATCCAAAGTCAATGTTATCTTCAAAAAACCAGAATCAAGTATCTGAGCAAAAGCCGAGATATATTCTAGACCAAGAATGTGAATCTGAATCAAGAACAAGGCTGGACAGAAATACTGCTGAAGTCTATATAGAATCAGGACATCAATAAAGATGGTTAGCTAGCAACCCACTTAGCCTTTCACATTTCACACTCCCTAAGTCCTTCCCGAGACCGTTATAAGGAGGTGGTTAGGAATTTTGAGAATCCCTCGAGCTCGTCAAGTATACCCATCCTTTAGGGCCAAGACATGGAAACTTGATCCCACGTCATTTTAACCTACCTTTATGTGCTCAGGCTACATCAAGCCAAGAGACTCCATTTCCAAGCCACATTACAAGCCATAACCCCATCAAGCCTTAACTCCACAAAACAAAGCTCCAGAGATTTGTTCATCAAAGCCTCTTATCTCCAAGCTCCACATTCCAAATATCCAATCCAGTTTCACCTTGACCCATACACGGAGTCTTCAAATACTTTGCTACCAGAACGGGACATACCCATATTCATCCTTAGGGTCCACTAAGTGTGCTCACATGACAAGGAAATTTTTACAAAATTAGTTACACCTCTTTGGTCTATGATCAAAGGGAGTTATCTTAAATCAGTTCTTCGAGTCACCAAAGGAATACACCCTTGTGACCCTGCACTTTAAGGCCCTAACAACATAGCTTAGGCACACACTTGAACTACGAGCATGGTTTGATTTCACCTTTTTAGGTGGATACGTAGGCAGTCCTTTCTTACACAAAAAGGATACAACCACAACACCCAAACAAAATTAACCAAACCCCAGAACTACGATCTGGTTTGATTTCACTTTACGTGAATACGTAGGCAGTCCTCAAGGACACAACCATCCCCATTAACAATTTTCAACCATCACAATTTTCAACCTTTCAATCTCAATTAACATCCCTTCCACAACCAACACCTCTATACTGGGGGCTCCTTATTGTCGCCCAGCCTCCTTTTTACCAAAGTCCAGAGTCATCTTCTCATCTTGTGGGCTTCTATTCCAAGATGTCACCCTTCTTTTATTCCTCTAAGTCTAGCTAGTACTCGGTCCGGACAATGACAAAGATCTTAGATCGATTCTCCAAGTCATCGTGCCTCAAGAGGGGTCTCTTTTATAGCAAACGGCAGCAAAAGAAGTCCAAGCAGACAAATGATCCATGGCTCATGCCTTGCCTTTATATGCCTTCATCATTCTTGCAATTCTTATACCTTTGGAACCGATACGCATTGTCACCCACACTTGGCTAGGGGTTACGCATACTTAAACAAAGTCTGTCAAAGCTACCCCTGAGTCACGTCAAATCTAAGTTAGTGTCACGTCAGTCAAACCTAAGTCTACATTTCGCGTCGCGTCATGACAAGCCTTATGTCTAAAGCCCATTGAATATGCATAACGCATTACAAACGACAAATTTTTTTGAACAAGTTTTAAACAACTTTTATAAAGAAACGAGTTTTGCACAGCCTATGTGTTTCCTCATTCGAGGTCCATGTGATAATCGCTTACGTGCATATATTAGATTGCATTCTTGTGTGGCTACTAACCATGCAGGTAAGTATCAGAAGCAGTACTTTACCAAGACTTCGCTTGCAACAACGAGCGGATTTTATCTAACGGTGTTTCGACACACCTCTATTATGTTCCCCCAGCGAGAGTACACGGACAGCCAATCGCCCCTCTCGAGACATGGAGATCATTTCCCGATTATGTTCTCCCAGCGAGAGTACACGGACAGACAATCATCCCTCTCAATACGTGGAGATCAACATCAACCCCAAGACTTATCGAAGTTTGTTTGAATACGACCCAAGCAGATTTCTCCCAGCAGTTCCCGCCTGCGTCCTGCTACCCTTGACATTTTTGTTTCCTCACAGAGTTCGGCAAAGGTGTCGTTCTCCAGACCAGCGCCTCCTTCCTTAGGTTTGTAAACCCAAAGTTAGGATTCTTACCCCTAGATTCTTAGATCCCAAAATGGCTTCCTTTAGGTTCATAAACCTTTAAGCCCCCACACGAACGTCTTTAGGTTCATAAACCCATAAATTCCTTTTGGAGTTCTCATACCTCAGAAAGCTTAAGCGCACGCGTTTAAAACAACAATTAGTAACCCAACAGTTCCTAAACTTAACCTTAGGATCCCAAATCCTCTTAGGTTCACAAGCCTTTAAGTTCCCATACCAGCCGTCCTTTAGGTTCATATACCCAGGTTCGTACACTTAGCTTCTTTTAAGTTCCCAAACTCCCTAGAGTTCATACACTTATACCCTTTAGGATCATATTCCTTAGGATCACCTTATACCCTTAGGATCATATTCCTTTAGGATCACCTTTTCCTTTTAGGATCATATTCCTTTAGGATCACACTTCCTTAGAGTTCCTACACTCAAACCTTGGTTACCCCTTAAGTTGAACTTATATTTGGCCTCCTTCCCGTCGATGCTTTCCTTTAGGGTCCTACACCCTAGCACAATTCTTATATATCTTTTAGGTCTTACCCTTAGCTCCTACGCTTACACTTAGCTCCTATGCTTACCCTTAGCTCCTACGGTTAACCTTAGCTCCTATGCACCTACGGAAACATCTCGAGAAAGAAGTCTCAGGTATGGTCTCTTCTTATGGCTGGCGAGCATCCTTACGTAGTCTAATGGACTTTAAACGACCCTCCCCGATAGTCGACAGACTCTAAAATGTTCCCGACGACAGGTCATTGGCTCAGACCCCTTGAGTCGCCTCGCGTCGCCATAGTCGTCAGGTTGTAATCTTCGATTGACCTGATGACTATACTTTGACTTTCGCCTTGTCCAAGCCTCAGTCAAAGTGGGGGCTCTGTAGACACCTCGTTTCTACACCTCTCACAAACCACCCGGTGATAATTGGGCCGCATGTTTGGTACACGGAACGATTTATGACAGTTCGTAAGTTTATCGTCAAGTGATCTCTCAAATATTAATGTCTACCTCTTAGTTGTCATCTACGCGCCGATACGGTCGTTTTGACAGTAATTAGAGTTCATTTGGAGTCCGGGTCAAAAACCGTCTTCATTTCCTAAAACCGTCAAATCCCGAGTCAAAGCAATGCGCTTGTCTACCTATGGTTAGGATGTCATAAAATGTTGAGATTATATCTCGTTTTGAGTCACATGTCACTTCATTAGGCTAAACTTAAACTTTACATTACAAAATGTGCATTTCATTTAGTTAAAATGACAACCCGACCTTTAGGCCCGTTTTACGACGTGATAACGACTTTGTTGGGTCAGGCCTATTTCACAGAAAGTTCTATATCTCTTTCTTAGATTTCCAACGCCACCGAAATCACCTTAATCCGAGTCTTGTAGAGAAAGTTATGCCTAAAATACGACAGGCTGTTGTAGACACCTCGTTTCTGCACCTCTCGCAAACCACCCGGTGATGATTGGGCCGCATGTTTGGTATACGGAACGATTTGTGACAGTTCGTAAGATTATCGTCAAGTGATTGCTCAAACATTAATGTCGACCTCTTAGTTGTCGTTTACGTCCTGATACGGTCGTTTTGGCAGTAATTAGAGTACATTCGGAGTCCGGGTCAAAAACCGTCTCCATTTTCTATAAACCGTCAAATCCCGAGTCAAAGCAATGTGCTTGTCTACCTAAGGTTAGGATGTCATAAAATGTCGAGATTATATCTCATTTTGAGTCCCATGTCACTTCTTTAGGCTAAACTAAAAGTTTACATTACAAAAGGTGCATTTCATTTAGTTTAAATGACAACCCGACCTTTAGGCCCATTTTACGAGGTCATAACAACTTTTTTGGGTCAGGCCTATTTCACATAAAGTTCTAGATCTTTCTCTTAGCTTTCCAACGCCACCGAAATCACCTTAATCCGAGTCTTGTAGAGAAAGTTATGCCTAAAATACGACAGGCTGTCAAACGCGTTTTCTACGCGCAGAGGAACCCGCTGAGGAAAGGGCGCAGCAGGTGCCGCGCCTCTTCCAAGGGACGCAGTGTCTGCTGCGCCTCTTCCCCAGGGCTTTCTTTTTGTCCAAGTTTCCGCGTTTAACCTAAGTCGGTTATTTCCGGATCTTTCTTTCCGTGTCCTAGTCTTACCATAATTCCGCCGCGTGATTAGTATAAATAGGAGC
The DNA here is from genome assembly GCF_048544455.1 of Silene latifolia. Taxonomy (NCBI): domain Eukaryota; kingdom Viridiplantae; phylum Streptophyta; class Magnoliopsida; order Caryophyllales; family Caryophyllaceae; genus Silene; species Silene latifolia. Next base: position 8,964,267 of record NC_133534.1, on the reverse strand, counting down.
TTTCGTTCCTCATATTTCTCACGCGAGTGTCCGCCCTTCTCTTCTCCCTTTGCATTCTAGACTTCGTTCTTACTAATTGGCGCCTACGTGCTTGGACTTCCGACCACGTAAGCTCGGATCTTTCCGGGTACCAGCCTCTCCGTTGCATGACCGACCAATTTGACCAACTACACTCAATCAACTTAATTAATCAATCGTTTTCCTCTTACGAGGGCACTCTCTTTGCATTCGCGTCGAGCATTCACTAGTCGATATCTTAGTTCATCTCGTTCCGTCAACATGTAAGTCTGAGGGTGTATTAATTCTCTTTATTTATTGTTATTTATTTTATTGTATAATCCATTGTAAGGTTTATGTCGAAAATACCGTTTAAAATCGATTTCTAAAACCCTTTGTTAAAACCCTGTTTTCGCGGATTTCCAGTAGACAGACGTCGAGAAAAGACGCAGCAACTGCTGCGCCTCTTCGAAGGAGCGCGGCACCTGCTGCGCCTCTTCGTGAGGCTGCCGCAGTTCCTGCTTCTTTTCTTCTTCCTCCGTCCTCTGTAATTCGTATCAGAAATATTTCTTTTGTTTTGTTCGTCTGTTATTTCGTTCATCATGATAGTCTAATAATTCATATGTATATTATTCATTCATCATTCACATGTTTAGTTCATTATCATAAATCCGACTTAAATCCCTTATAACCAATATTCGCGGGTTTTCGTCATTAATATTCAATTCGAGTTTTAGAAGTTCAATTTCATCATATTGAGTTTTTGGAATTTACCTTTGATATATTTTCATATTTTTGTCACATATTCGTCATCATTCGTCATGTTTAGTCTAATTAGTTTAGTTAGTTAGTTTTATTAATTATTCATGAAAATCGACCCTTCACATAATTAATCCGTTTATTTCCGTCTCATCCATGCTTTACTGTTTTTATGACTTTAATCGCATGTAAATAATCCATTAATTACTTTCACCCGAGTAGATAATTTAATCAATCCTTAAAATTAACAATTAACATTAACGGTTTTGCGATTAAAACTTCACGACGGCGGAGAACTCACCCTTGGAACAGACGCAAAGAATCTCGCTGCGCCTCTTCCAAAGGGCGCGATCTCGCGCTGTTCAGGATGAGTTCTGTCTCTGAACTCCTTTCTGCCTTGACCTAGTTTAATTAGTTTACGTATTAATCAACTAATATTCGTATTACCACCTTCTAATCTGTCGTGTTTTATTCTTTTATTTCTTTTTTCCCAAATAATCCGTTTTAAAGGTATTTTCGACATAAATCGCCTATTCCAATGTAATTAATGTAATTTTCATTATTGTAATTTATAATTATTGTATTGCTTCTATTGTTTGTATGTTTTCACATGTAAATCAGCATTAAATTCCAACTTCGACCCAATTGCATGATAAACTAATTGTTCAACGACTTAGTCTAATTTTCACATGTTAGGATTAAAACTTGGGTGTTGCATTGCATGCATATAACCGACGATATATCAAGTACAAATAAACTCCCTAATCATTAGTAGAGGCCGCTATCGAGGCGGGCGGGATTAGGTGTTCGATCAAAAGAGCTTCCTAATACGTACCCTCACCCCTTACTCCAGATCTCCGTGAGCACCCGTGTTCATTGGCATCCACGAGAGTCATTCTAGACATAGAATGCTAAGGGTAACGATTGCTTAGTGTTCATGTCACTACTTTGTGTCTTGACATGACACGAGGTATTCGAACGGTTCCAATTTCCCATAAAAATTGGTGGCGACTCCATACAAAATGCAAACGCTTGTCCCTCGTTTCTCAACCAAGCGCCCCCGTGGGCGGCCCGCTGTCCACAGTTTGGCGACTCCGCTGGGGATATACACTTACGTGTAGCTAGGGTGAAACTCGAACAAGGTTAGGGAATAGTTTGTACAAGACAATTGTCGGTTTTCATAACTCGGTCTTCCTAGACCGTTTAAATCGGCCTTCCTAGGCCCAACCCAACCCATTCGACCAATCGTCCCGTCTAAACGGTCCTAATTCTTATTTGGGCCTAAGGATGGATAGCGATTGACGTCATCCATACCATGATGCTTACTCTTGTTTGTATCAAGGGCCTTCACTACTTGAGGAAATGGACTAGGAATCGGCCTTACTCTTGTTTGGCACGAGCCTCTCCACAGACTTTGGGTTTGATGGTTCGGTATGGCAACCCACCCTTTAAACCAAAACCCGTTTAAATGCACTAAGCATCCCGTTATAATGCTTGTATATTGTTTGTACCTTACGTGATCACCATTTCTAAACCATGACCATTTTCAAAACCCTTTTCTTAAATCAAAATTTTCGAAATAGGCCCAATATTAGCACAACACAAGTCAAAATTCTGTCCATGTGTCGAGTCAAACTTCGGGCTTAAAACCCATTTCAAAACTAAAAACAAAAGAAAACACCAAAAACAAAAAAAAAGTCCAAGAAAAAAAAAAAAACAAAAAAACGAAAAAAAAAAGAAAAAGAAAAAAAGAGAACCAAAATATATTTTCAAACCATGTAAATGTAAATATGTAAATTCAATTGGGCTAAGTTAGAGTCAAAGTTCAAACCAACTATGTCCTAGTCGGAACTCCGTCGAGTCATAAACCCGTCTTCCTTTACATTTTGGGTCTTTTCAAATTCAAGTCAAGTCCTAAGGCGTCACGCCGTCATTTTGGACCCCTTACCCCAATTCAGTTAGGATCTAAACACTCGAGTCACACGTTTCGAGGCTTAACACACGAGTCTCAATGGGCCTCATATTTGAGTCTAAACTACAACAATCTTCTTAACACCTATAAGCAAACCTCGAGCCCAGAATCAACACGTGTCATCAATCCCGTCAATAAGGTCAATCACATAAACATCACTCTGTCAAAGTCAACACTCGAGTCTAAAGGTCAAGGTCAAACACCGTGAATTCAAACACGAGAAGTCGCTCACGACATTTCACGAATTCACAAGTCAAGTCTAGACGTGTCATCTTGTCCCTTCCTTTGTTTGTTGCCTTAGTATGCGTGATCCCATGTCAAGTCAAGTCGTAATGCGTATCATTTTCTTCTCGGTAGGAATTCTGCAATTTTCGATGAAAGTATTCAAGAACGTTTATCTGTCGACGTCAAGGGACTAAGTGCTGCAGTCATTAAGCTTCAGGCCACCGTTGAAGACTTGAGAACTCGTGTCACCAATATGGAAGACAAGATAGACATGATGAAACCTTTACCATCTTCTCATACCCCAAGGCCAAGTTTTAGCTTCAACACGACTCACCCATCTAAGAAGGCCAATGAAGGCAAGGGAGTCAACCTCTTGGAAACTCCACCCAGAAGGCCGGGACGAGCCCATAGGGAATTCGTTGACCTCGGAACCACATATGAAGTAGCTCTACGAAGACTGGTTTCCCAGGGAAAACTTCATCCAATCGGTCCAACCCAGGACCACGAAAAGATATTCCCTAGATGGAAGGGCGATTCATATTGTCGTACCATCAAGGTAGGGGACACGATACGGAGGAATGCTTTTGTCTAAAGCATATTATTCAGGATATGATCGAGGATCGCAAGCTTCCTGTGCCACCTTCCGCCAAGAAATCCAAGAAGACCGACCCTCTTGGGTCCAATATCATTAAACATGACGAAGAGTCATCTCTAGACTGTTCTCATCTCCTCGATCCTCATGATGATAAAGAAATCAATGTCCTCGAAGACGGAGATATCCAAGATGGAATGCTCATGCTTTCCAGGGCCTTTGACAATAAATTCTCCAAAATAGAGGGAGCTATTGATACTCTAAACTCTCGACTTTCCAACATAGAAAACCTGCTCGCCGAAACGGGTAAGAAGCTTGATGCCCAACCTCTCAAAATGAAAAGTGTCCAGACAAACCCTCAATTTGTGAGTCCTAAGGAGAAAGCAATAAGTAGACAATCTATTCTTAGTTCTTCTTACCCGGGAATCAAGATCAATAAAGGCATCCTCATGGATCCTTCGTCAAAGAAACCTAGCAATTCTCCAGGGTTATTCACAAAGGCTTTTGACAAGAAGGATACACCCCCCAAGAAATTTACCAACATTGGTATTACATACGCCGATGCCCTTCAGAGACTCATGGAGCAACGAATGTTGAAGCCAATCGGTCCTACACCTGACCCCGAAAAGAAATCCAAGTTCTGGGATGGGAATTCCTATTGCAAATACCATGGAGGCAAAGGGCATGATACAGAGAAATGTTACAAATTAAAACATGTCATTCAGGATATGATCGAAAGCGGGAGGTTGTCCCTCTCAACCTTTAACCCACAAGGTAGCTTAGGCAATCCTCATGGATATACCACTTATCAAGAAACTCTTCTTGACTGTTATCCTTCCAACGTTCCCAATAATGAGGACGGGGTGCTCAAATGGGTGAATGCTCAAAACCAAATGCCAAAGCCAGTTGCTGGAAGGGAAAATGTTCAAGCATGGGCCGATGATTACGAGTCTAGTTCTAGGATCGAGTCAAAGTCCGAGTCCGAGTCTGAGTCTTAGGCTTTCTATCTCATATTTGTTCTAGTATCTTTCTTGTCCATTTCCATTCCTAGTGGCACCTGGGGGCTGTCCCACGAGTCACGTGTCTTCTCGAGTCTATGTTAAATACATTCATTATTCATTTCAATAAAAGTACAATTTTTTCCTCCACATATTCTATCCTATCTCTTCCTCTACCCTTTTCCTGTGACAACAAGGATCGGTTTGAGACATTTTAAAATGAACAACAATAATGCATGACAGTCGATGTGAGTACACTTAAATGATGTTCCGTTCAAAGTTGTAGAGGACCTGAAACTCCGTGTTCTTTTCTTACCTATTCCATGTCTGGCAATAGAAACCTCAATATAACCCTAGTCTAGGACGAGCCTATCTCAAGAGATTCTAGGACAAATCCAGACCATCTCCCTTATTAACGATCCACGACGGAAGGCAATCCCATCCCCCACAATAAACAACCGTGTTACTAAAGACCAACCCGTTTCACATCCGTGGTGCTAGTTTGACCCAAATCCAAGGTCGAAGTTATACAAGCAAATCCAAGACGATACGAGCCATGATCAAAGCCAAAGGCTCAATCAATAGGAATACCCAAAATCAATATCGAAGGCCACAATTATGCCCATAATCCAACACAAAGGAGTCGAAAGAAGAAGGCTCGATCAAGCAAGTCAATGTCAATATCCAAAGTTTAAGTCATCCTCAAAAACCCGAATCAAAAATCTGAGCAAAAAGCCGAAATATATTCCAGACCAAGAACCTGAGTCTAAATCAAGAACAAGCCTGGAATCAAATGCTATACGGAATACTGCTGAAGTCCATAGAATCAAGACACTAATCAAGATGGTCATCTAGCACCTTCACTTAGCCTTTCATACATCACACACCCTAAGTCCTTCTCGAGACCGTTACAGGGAGATAGTTAGGAATTTTGAGAATCCTCTCAAGCTCGTCAAATATACCCATCCTTTAGGGCCAAGACATGGAAACTTGAACCCACGTCATTTTAACCTACCTTTATGTGCTCAGGCTACATCAAGCCAGGAGACTCCATTTCCAAGCCACATTACAAGCCATAATCCCATCAAGCCTTAACTCCACAAAATCAGGCTCCAGAGATTTGTTCATCAAAGCCTCTTATTACCAAGCTCCACATTCCAAATATCCAATCCAGTTTTACCTTGACCCATACACGGAGTCTTCAAATACTTTGCTACCCAGGACGGGACATACCCATATTCATCCTTAGGGTCCACTAAGTGTGCTCACGTGACAAGGAAATTTTTTTACAAAATTAGTTATACCTCTTTGGTCTATGATCGGAGGGAGTTATCTCAAATCGATTCTTCGAGTCACCAAAGGAATATTACCCTTGTGACCCATGCACTTTAAGGTCCTAACAACATAGCTTAGGCACACACCTGAACTACGATCTGGTTTGATTTCACCTTTTCAGGTGGATACGTAGGCAGTCCTTTCTTACACAAGAAGGATACAACCACAACACCCAAACAAAATTAACCAAACCTGAACTACGATCTGGTTTGATTTCACTTCACGTGAATACGTAGGCAGTCCTCAGGGACACAACCATCCCCACTTCCAACTTTCAATCTCAATTATCAACCACCTCAACCATCAACTTCCAACCTCTATTTCAAGCTTCCAACCTCAATTAACATCCCTTCCACAACCAACACCTCTATACTGGGGGCTCCTTATTGTCGCCCAGTCTCCCTTTTTACCAAAAGTCCAGAGTCATCTTCTCATCCTGGGGGCTTCTCTTCCAAGATGCCACCCTTCCTTTATTCCTCTAAGTCTAGCTAGTACTCGGTCTAGACAATGACAAAAGTCTTAGATCAATTCTCCAAGTCATCGTGCCTCAAGAGGGGTCTCTTTTACAGCAAACGGTGGTGAAAGAAGTCCAAGTAGACAGATGATCCATGGCTCATGCCTGGCTTTTATATGCCTTCATCATTCTTTCAATTCTTCTACCTTTGGAACTGATACGCGTTGTCACCCGTACTTGGCTAGGGGTTGCGCGTACTTAAGCAAAGTTTGTCAGAGTCATCCATGTGTCGCGTCAGTCAAACCTAAGTCTACATTTCGCGTCACGTCCGTATAAGGTCTACGTCGCGTCAGTCACGTGTCTAAAGCCCATTGAATATGCATAACGCATTACAAACGACAAACTTCTTTGAACAAGTTTTAAACGACTTTTAAAAAGAAACAACTTTTGCAAAGCCTATGTTTCCTCATTCGAGGTCTATGTGATAATTGCCTACGTGCATATATTAGATTGCGTTCTTGTGTGGCTACTAACCATGCAGGTAAGTATCAGAAGCAGTGCTCGCTCTAACTGGGGGCTTCGCTCAAGTCTCCATTCTCCCAAGCAGTAAAGATATTTTTGCGATATTGCTCAAATTGTTATGTCCAGCGCAGCAGTATTTTGCAGTATTGCTCACCCAAGGCTTCTTCGACGATCAAGATGTTCCTAATCGTCATTCCTCTCCAGCGCAGCGATATTTTGCAGTATTGCTCACCCAACGAGAGTTTGCTTGAGAACAGAGACAGGCAGATTCCCCAAAGTCATCGTTTCATTCCCCAGTGAGAGTTTGCTTGAGGACAGAAACAGGCAGATACCCCCAGGCGATCCTTCATCCCTTTAGGTAACCCTTTTCAGGATAGACCTTCATACCTTTAGATAACCCCTTTCAGGATAAACCCTTAGATCTTTTAGATCCTTTAGATATCTTTCAGAATAATCCCTTCAGATAACCTTCACATAATCCATTATCCCTTCATACCTTTCAGAAACTTACCTTAATTTTTTCAGATAACCCTTAGATATCCCCCTTCAGGGTAATCCTTCCTTCAGCCTTTCTCCCTTCAGATAATCCTTTATTTCTTCAAGACACTTCAGAATAATCCTTTCAGTAACCTTCAGATTCCCCCCAGTTAAGTCCCCTTTCAATCCTTTAGAGAGGATTATCCTTCAGCCTTCCCTTTAGAGAGGATTATCCTTCATCCTTCCTTCAGTGAGAAGTAGCCTTCAGAGTTAGCCTTCGGAAGTATTAAGAAGCTTCTTCAGAATCCCTGTGACCCCCTAATGCCTTCAGACACCAAGTTATCTTCAGACCAAAGAGTTTTTGCCGAAGCGTCTTCAGTCCCGTTTCACCAAGGGGTATCTCAGGTATGGTTTCTTCTTATGGCTGGCGAGCTTCCTTACGTAGTCTAATGGACTTTAAACGACCCTCCCCGATAGTCGACAGACTCTAAAATGTTCCCGACGACAGGTCCTTGGTTTGAGACCCTTGAACCGCCTCGCGTCGCCATAGTCGTCAGGTTGTAATCTTCGATTGACCTGATGGCTATACTTTGACTTTCGCCTTGTCCAAGCCTCAGTCAAAGTGGGGGCTCTGTAGACACCTCGTTTCTGCACCTCTCGCAAACCACCCGGTGATGATTGGGCCGCATGTTTGGTATACGGAACGATTTGTGACAGTTCGTAAGATTATCGTCAAGTGATTGCTCAAACATTAATGTCGACCTCTTAGTTGTCGTTTACGTCCTGATACGGTCGTTTTGGCAGTAATTAGAGTACATTCGGAGTCCGGGTCAAAAACCGTCTCCATTTTCTATAAACCGTCAAATCCCGAGTCAAAGCAATGTGCTTGTCTACCTAAGGTTAGGATGTCATAAAATGTCGAGATTATATCTCATTTTGAGTCCCATGTCACTTCTTTAGGCTAAACTAAAAGTTTACATTACAAAAGGTGCATTTCATTTAGTTTAAATGACAACCCGACCTTTAGGCCCATTTTACGAGGTCATAACAACTTTTTTGGGTCAGGCCTATTTCACATAAAGTTCTAGATCTTTCTCTTAGCTTTCCAACGCCACCGAAATCACCTTAATCCGAGTCTTGTAGAGAAAGTTATGCCTAAAATACGACAGGCTGTCAAACGCGTTTTCTACGCGCGAGGAACCTGGCCGAGGAAAGGGCGCAAAGCAGGTGCCGCGCCTCTTCCAAGGGACGCGATGTCTGTTCCGCCTCTTCCCAGGGCTTTCTTTTTGTCCAAGTTTCGCGTTTAACCTAAGTCGGTTATTTCCGGATCTTTCTTTCCGTGTCCTAGTCTTACCATAATTCCGCCGCGTGATTAGTATAAATAGGAGCTTTCGTTCCTCATATTTCTCACGCGAGTGTCCGCCCTTCTCTTCTCCCTTTGCATTCTAGACTTCGTTCTTACTAATTGGCGCCTACGTGCTTGGACTTCCGACCACGTAAGCTCGGATCTTTCCGGGTACAGACCTCTCCGTTGCATGACCGACCAATTTGACCAACTACACTCAATCAACTTAATTAATCAATCGTTTTCCTCTTACGAGGGCACTCTCTTTGCATTCGCGTCGAGCATTCACTAGTCGATATCTTAGTTCATCTCGTTCCGTCAACATGTAAGTCTGAGGGTGTATTAATTCTCTTTATTTATTGTTATTTATTTTATTGTATAATCCATTGTAAGGTTTATGTCGAAAATACCGTTTAAAATCGATTTCTAAAACCCTTTGTTAAAACCTGTTTTCGCGGATTTCCAGAGAGATGACGTCGAAAAGAAAAGACGCAGCAATCGCCTGCGCCTCTTCGAAGGAGCGGCACTGGCCGCGCCTCTTCGTGAGGCCGCCAGATTCTGCTTCTTTTCTTCTTCCTCCGTCCTCGTAATTCGTATCGTAAATATTTCTTTTGTTTTGTTAAATCATTATTTCGTTCATCATGATAGTCTAATAATTCATATGTATATTATTCATTCATCATTCACATGTTTAGTTCATTATCATAAATCCGACTTAAATCCCTTATAACCAATATTCGCGGGTTTTCGTCATTAATATTCAATTCGAGTTTTAGAAGTTCAATTTCATCATATTGAGTTTTTGGAATTTACCTTTGATATATTTTCATATTTTTGTCACATATTCGTCATCATTCGTCATGTTTAGTCTAATTAGTTTAGTTAGTTAGTTTTATTAATTATTCATGAAAATCGACCCTTCACATAATTAATCCGTTTATTTCCGTCTCATCCATGCTTTACTGTTTTTATGACTTTAATCGCATGTAAATAATCCATTAATTACTTTCACCCGAGTAGATAATTTAATCAATCCTTAAAATTAACAATTAACATTAACGGTTTGCAGTTCCGGCTTCACAGCCAGAACTCACCCTTGGAAAGACAAAGAAGAATCGCTGCGCCTCTTCCAAAGGGCGCGATTCTCGCGCTTTGTTCGGATGAGTTCTGTCTCGAACTCCTTTTCGCCTTGACCTAGTTTAATTAGTTTACGTATTAATCAACTAATATTCGTATTACCACCTTCTAATGGTCGTGTTTTATTCTTTTATTTCTTTTTCCCAAATAATCCGTTTTAAAGGTATTTTCGACATAAATCGCCTATTCCAATGTAATTAATGTAATTTTCATTATTGTAATTTATAATTATTGTATTGCTTCTATTGTTTGTATGTTTTCACATGTAAATCAGCATTAAATTCCAACTTCGACCCAATTGCATGATAAACTAATTGTTCAACGACTTAGTCTAATTTTCACATGTTAGGATTAAAACTTGGGTGTTGCATTGCATGCATATAACCGACGATATATCAAGTACAAATAAACTCCCTAATCATTAGTAGAGGCCGCTATCGAGGCGGGCGGGATTAGGTGTTCGATCAAAAGAGCTTCCTAATACGTACCCTCACCCCTTACTCCAGATCTCCGTGAGCACCCGTGTTCATTGGCATCCACGAGAGTCATTCTAGACATAGAATGCTAAGGGTAACGATTGCTTAGTGTTCATGTCACTACTTTGTGTCTTGACATGACACGAGGTATTCGAACGGTTCCAATTTCCCATAAAAATTGGTGGCGACTCCATACAAAATGCAAACGCTTGTCCCTCGTTTCTCAACCAAGCGCCCCCGTGGGCGGCCCGCTGTCCACAGCTGTCAAACGCGTTTTCTACGCGCAGAGGAACCTACCCGGGAAAGGACGCAGCAAGTGCTGCGCCTCTTACAAGGGACGCAGCACCTGCTGCGCCTTTTCCCAGGGCTTTCTTTTTGTCCAAGTTTCCGTGTTTTAACCTAAGTCGGTTATTTCCGAATCTTTCCTTCCGTATCCTAGTCTTACCATAATTCCGTCGTGTGATTAGTATAAATAGAGACCTTCGGTCTCACATATTTCTCACGCGAGTGTCCGCCCTTCTCTTATCCCTTTGCATTCTAGACCTTTGTTCTTACTTTTTGGCATCTACGTGCTTGAACATTAGACCACGTAAGCTCGGATCCTTCTGAGTACCAGCCTCGTTTGCATGACCGACCAATTTGACCAACTCCACATCAATCAACTTAATTAATCTGTTTTAATTCCTCTTACGAGGGCACTTTCTTTACATTCGCGTCGAGCATCACTAATCGATATCTTAGTTCTTCTCGTTTCGTCAAACATGTAAGTCTGAGGGTGTAAATCTCTCTTTTATTTATTATATTTTACTTTTGTATCATCATTAATGTAAGATTTATGTCGAAAACATCTCTTAAAATCGATTTCTAAAACTCTCTGTTAAAACCCTTTTTTCGGATTTCCAGAAGACTAACCGTCGAAAAAAGACACAGCAACTGCTACGCCTCTTCGAAGGAGCGCAGTGTCTGCTGCGCCTCTTCGTGAGGCTGCCGCAGTTCCTGCTTCCTTTCTTCTTCCTTCGTCCTTTGCAATTCCTCAAATTCTTGTTTTTGTTTCGTTTGTTTTCTTTAATTATTTGTTATAATAGCATGATAATCTCATATGTATATTATTTATCATTCATTCACACGTAAAACTCATCATAAATTCCGACTTAAATCCCTTATAGTCTCATACTAGCGGGTTTTCGTCATTAAACTCAAATTCGGGTTTTAGAGGTTCGATTCTCCCATATTGAATCTCTGGAATTCATCATTGACATATTTGCATCTGTTTATTTACCGTCACCATCATTAATCCATCATTAATTCATCATATTTAGCCTAATTAATTTGTTTAATTTGTAATTAATATCATTAATCATGTAATTAATTCGTTTGCATCCATCTCATCCATGTTTTATCGTTTTATGACATGTTAATCACTTCCATCCGAGTAAATATCGTAATTAATCCTTAAATTTACCAATTAATATTAACGATTTGCAGTTCCGGCTTCACAACTAGAACTCAGCCTTGGAGCAGACGCAACAACTGCTGCGCCTCATCCAGAGGGCGCAGCTCTGCTGCGCCTGTTCCAGGTTGAGTTCTGTCTCTGAACTCCCTTTCTGCCTTGACTTAGTTTAATTAGTTTACGTACTAATTAACTATTAATCGTATTATCGCCTAATTCCTGTTCGTTAATTCTTTTATTCTTTCCTTCTCAAATTATCCGTTTTAAAGGTATTTTCGACATAAATCAATTAATCCAATGTAATTATTGTCATTTTCATTACTGTAATTTATAATTATTGTATTTCTTTTATTATTTATATGCTCTCACATGTAATTAACATTAAATCCTACTTCGACATTAATTGTATGCTAAATTACGTGTTAACCGACTTAGTCTAATCTTCACATGCTAGGGTTAAAACTTGGATGTTGCATTGCATGCATATAACCGACGATATATCAAGTACGAATAACTTCCCTAATCATTAGTAGAGGCCGCTATCGAGGCGGGCGGGATTAGATGTTCGATCAAAAGAGCTTCCTAATACGTACCCTCACCCCTTACTCCAGATCTCCGTGAACACCCGTGTTCATTGGCATCCACGAGAGTCATTCTAGGTAGGGATGTCAATGGATCGGGTTCGGGTCGGGTGAAGCCTCGTCCGTCATCCATCCGTCCCTTTAAAATCTCATCCAACCCGTCCGTCATCCGTGAAACATATCATCCGTCATCCATCCATCCATCATCCATGGATGAAACGGGTGGATCGGGTGATAAACGGGTGTTGTGTATTTATATGTTTGAAGTTACAAAAAGTGATGATTTTTTTATTCTATACAAAAATAATGATAGATTATGATTTTAGTTTAACTTTTTAATGGGTAGTTTCACAAAATATATATTTTAAAAGTAGAAAATTTTGAATATTTGAATATTTTATATATTAATAATGTATTATATGTTAAAAAAATTAAATAAAAAGTAATTAAATCGGGTGATGGATGGATGACGGGTGGAATTTCTTCATCCAACCCATACGTCATCCGTCGTCCATTACATCCGTCATCCATCCATCATCCATTTAAGTCGGGTTTTCATCCGCCTTTTAAAATCGGGTGGATCGGTTTTTGATCGGGTGCGGGTGAAATTGACATCCCTAATTCTAGGCATAGAATGCTAGGGGTAACGATTGCTTAATGTTCATGTCTCTACTTTGTGTCTTGACATGACACGAGGTATTCGAACGGTTCCAATTTCCCATAAAAATTGGTGGCGACTCCAACAAAAATGCAAACGCTTGTTTCCCAAGCGCCCCCGTGGCCCCACTGTCCACACATTATAGCATGATAGTGGGTAAATGTCATTGGTCTCATATTGATGTTGGATTTGCATTATAACATGATAATTAAGAATCGTGCTTTAAAGAGGTAGTGTAATTGTTGGTACAAGTATTCATGGTATAATGAGGTTCATGTTGTTTTGATGATGTCTTACTTGGCACATTGAGATGTGCATTGATTCCATGTGATTGTTGGTGGAGGTTGGAGGTTGATGTGGAGTTGTGTTGTGTGGTTGTTGAGGAGACGTAAGGTAGTTTGGGAGACCGTCTTACGCTTGGGTCGCTCCTTGAAGTTTCCCACTCAAAAGAGGACGTGCACGTTAATGGCTTGAGTACGGAGGGATTCGAGTGCGTCCCGACATCCTGGCAGGGGTCCGGTTAGCGCCCGGGATTGGTACTTCGGATGCGTCTCGGGTATCTTTTTACGGACTGCTGGTTTGGGTTGTTGGTATTCTGGGTGCGTCCCCGGTACCGCTAAGGTGGTTGTGGCCGGAGGTGACTTGTGATCGATGTGCATCCCATTGATTGTATAGCATTGTTCGAGTCATGAGCATTTGTATTATTGTAACTAACGTGTGTTGGTTACTTGGTTATGTGCAAATTGCCACCTTCTTTAATTGGGGGCATGTGATGATTTTTATATGATTTTTCCGATCATATGGGAAGCAGTTGGAGTACAGGTTTGGACTTGGTGATGAGCTAGACATGAGTCGTGCCACGACATTCGGAATCTAGTTGTGTAGACTCCTGTTAGTCGATGTAGATTTCATTAGAGTGGTTGTAGTAGCATGAGACTTTGTATGTTGTATTATTCATTTATGACATTCATTAAACATGTATTTTAATAAAATGCTGCTTAATTTGTTACCAGAATTTCCAACCACCATGTGTTGGTCCCAAAATCTAACAAACGGTCTCAAAATGATTTTGAGACTGTTTTTTGCTACGTTTGAGACAAGGAGCTCGGAGTAGCTACAAGGAGCTAGATATTGTCTATATAAAGGAGGCATTCGTCCAAGTAACAACACACAACTCAAATAACAACAAGTACAACTAAGTCTACCTTTAGATCGTAGATTCTTAGTCTTAGATTAGATTTGCATTAGCATTAGACTTAGCACGACGAGCCCATCTGATCATGGAGTTAATATGTCATCTATCCCTTAGTTTGTAATTTAGCTTCAACAAGTACTCTTGTGAAGACTCTAATTGATGTTGTGTTATCGGATTTTTCTTAGTATATAAGTATCATTGAAGATTCATGTGTTTAAGTTTGAGAATTATATCATTCATCATTGGGCGCTAAATTATAAAAGTAATTTAGCGTTGTTTATTAGATTATGTATCTACAACCGTAGGTCAAATTCTTGCATTCAAGGGTGAATCACAAAGTGTAGGAGGATAGATAAAATAAAAATGCCTAAAAAATGGCATACTTTTGACTTTTTTTTGTCTATATATAAAATAGTTCTCATTGTATCATATTTGATTTACTTCTATAGTTCTAATGTTATCATGGCTTGAAACACCCGCATTGTACCATTATTAGGTCAATAACATCGCCTTGACTATAGAATTTCTTACTAATTTTTATGTTAGCTCAAATTGTTTAATAAGACACTCTTATAATTAAGAGCAATCTAATAATAAAAATTCTTGTAATTTTAAGTCTATGAACTAATATACTCCGTATTATAATGGACCACAACAAATATGTTCCAGTAAGTGGATTATACATCTGACGTACTACATCAAATGATATAATTTTTGAGCATTAAAATAAAGTTTTTGAGTTTTGTTTAAAACTTATGAGTTTTATTAGAAAATTTTCGAGTTCATCTTTTCAATATAAAACTAGTTTTGGAGCCCGTGAAAATCACGAGATCGTTAATAATTTATTGTTTTAGGTATTTAATTTGTGCATAGTTTATATGGAGTACTCACTCCATCTCGAATCTCGATTATTTGTTCAACTTTAATTTAAACCGCTCGCGAAAGAGAGAAAAGGGTAACAAATGAATTTGACGGATTTAATAATATTACAAAAAAAAATTTTGAGTTACATTAAACCTTAGAAAGTTTACAACAAAACTCTAATTTAAACCTCTCACAAAAAAAGAGAAAAGGGTAAACAGACTCAAAAACTTTATTTTAACCGCTCATGAAATAGAGATTTTTTTTTTTTTTGTGTGGGCATCCGACCGTTATATCTAACCATATTTCCTCAACTTGACTTCATTGCTAGTCTTAAAATCAAATTATAATGTGGATATTTCTTTTGGTAAGGCGATTAACAATTTACGGTGTTAAAATTCACCTTGATCAATATCTTATTATTGTTAAAAAAAAACCAAATTTAAATTTTCAACTTATAATATAACAAAAAGTTAAAATCAAGTAAAATGAGCAATGGCTTCCCGCTTCCTAATCTACAAAGTAAAGATCATGTTAAAATTCACTTTACAATTTTGTTTCAATTGAGGTCTTGTTTTAATATATTTTTTTTTATACCGTGTAACCCATTTTTCAAAGGAGAATAATCTATTTTCCTATTCATATTTATTTTCGATACATATGTGAAATCTTATTTATTGGCATTTTCATTTACTTTATTTGGCTTTTTACAAACAAAGACCAACTAATATCGTTCCAATAAAATTAAATATCATCTAATATGAAATAAGAAAGTCGATATTTTTCTCTTGGACTCAAACACTCTCTAGTTTGCTTTATCGAGTATATTGTAAAACCATCATCTTTTTCATTATTGCACGGAAAGACGTAATATTCATAGTTAATATACAATATTGAATAAAAGAACTAAACTTGTATCCGATTCAGCAAGCTAAGTGTGACGGATCAGTCATAAATATATATGGATCGCTTACATGTTTTTCGGTCCAAAAGAATACAATAATTTTTTGTATGAGATGGTCTTGTTGTGTAAACACATAACTCGTTTATTAGCAACAAATGAATAACTTTATTTACAAAGTGGGTCGTCTTACGTGTGATACCGTCTTATTCTATAATTTGTGAAAAGAATAAGAAAATACAATCAATAAAAGTCTAATACATGTACCCAAAATTCATTAAAAGACCGTGAAAAGGAAAATTGAAAAATAAAATCATACTTTCCCTAACAAAAAAAAGAATAAAATGGTACTCGTGCTATCTAACAATGTGGCATTGATCAACAAATCACTTGCTTGATCTCCATACGCCTTTGCATTCCTATAATTATAAACCTATTAAGAAAATAACAATAACAACATTAACAACAAACTAAGAAAATTAATCATATAGAATAATACGAATAATAATAAGCATCAAATAAAAATAAAGTTCTATAAAGTAATATGTAAATGAGAGGTGGTGATTGTTGAGACCCATGAGAGATTGAGTATGAAGATAAAAATGAATCAATGTTGTTATTTATAACCGACAAACAAACAACTAAATTATTGTTATTAGGTCAAGTGAGGAGGGGAAAGGATGAGGGGAAAACAAACAGTTAACAAACGGTTTAAAGAATTTATAAAAGTAATGACTCCTTTATTGTAGAGGATTCATGTGTTTCTTAAATATTATAATTATTATAACAATTAAATTGTAGAGATAAATTGCACGTTTGCCTCTTTTTTTTTTACTACGTTTGTTTTGTTTATGATAGATTACTACAAATGGTTTGAGTCATTTGGTTTTACCTTTTTCTCCAGTTAAAACTTACAAGTGCATAATTACTTAGTCTCTTGGCTTTTTACCTCCTTCAGTTTCAAGTGCTACAAAGTTTCAATTGATTGTAATCAACGTAAAAAAATAAAAGATGACTTAGGGCTTTGATTTGTGTCCAGGCGCTGACGTGGACTTTTAAGAGTGCAAGGTGGCATTTTGTAATTCGATGTGGCATTGTTTACGTGGCTTTTAATTGCCATTTTATCTTAGCCTTTTAATAAGGTTTTATAGATTTAAAAAATTCCAATATAACTCGAAAACATTACATATAAGATTAGAAAAATTTGAGTATTGACGTCAAAAAACTAACATATATTTTTTAAACTTTATAAAGCTCGAAAAAATACACAAAACTCAAATATATATGGAGTTTGATGTAATACATCCGATGTATAATTTTTTTTTCTCAATATGTTCTCATCATTATATAGTATCAAGCCTCAAACTAAATCGATTCATCATGTTTTAGCCACAGCTATGAAAAAATGGTAGTACATGATAGTTCTCGTTTATTTCTATTATTATAGAATAACTCTATAATAAAGTCAGTAAAGCCTTTTAATATCTTATTTCAGAGTCCCACTTTAATTTAAAACACAAACCATTGTTCGCACACATCTAATTATTTAGTTGGCGTAAGCCTAAAAAACTAAAGGGATATTCTCTCGTGTATCCCTGAACTTTTTCGTTTTCTATGGTGTACCCCTCGTTTTTCAAAAAAAAACTTTGACCGAAAATAATTCTCTGTTACGAGTTCAGGAAATGGTAATTTTTTTTTCAAACCAATTATCCCGTCAAGGCCTTCAATTTGAAAAAAAATTCACCGCTTTTTGAACTCGTAGCCGGTAGTTATGGTTGGTCAAACATTTTTTAACGAATAAACTTTGACCGACCATAATTCCCGACTACGAGTTGAAACGTCGGTGAATTTTTTTCCAAACGGAAGACCTCTTAAAGACGTCAAATTGAAAAAAAAAAGTTTATCGTATTCTGAACTTGTAGCCAAGAGTTATTGACGGTCAAAAATTTTTTGCATGAAAAGAAGGATATATCATAGAAAATGAAAAAGTTGAGGGGTACACGAGAGAATATCCCAAAACTAAATGTCAAGTAAGACTATCATAACTCGACTTCCGAAAAAACGCACAACTAATTGATACCAAAGTTAAGTTTGTGTGTAAAAAAAGGGGTTATAATTTGAACCCGACTCGTTAAATAAAAAAACTACACTCCGAATGAGATTAACCCAGCTCTTGTCCCGGAAAAAACTCACAAGACTACAAGAGTCACGACTGAACTAAGACCTGGAATGTGACTAGATTTAAGGATCTCAACAATCCCGAGATAGAAGAGTCAGCTAGAAACAACTCTAGTAAGGAAGAAATTTGGTGGGGAAAACCTAGAAACGGTTTTCTAAAGCTAAATTTTGACGGATCAAGAATAGAAGGTAACAAAGCTGCCTTAGGATATTCTATAAGAGATCACAATGGTAAAGTCGTTTTGTTGGGAGCAAAAAAGTGCGGATCCAATAGTATCCTTGTTGCAGAAGCTCTGGCTTTAAAAGAAGGTATTTTAGCAGCTAAATATTTAGGAATCTCAAAGTTAATTGTGGAGGGTGATAATTTATGTGTTATTAACTCAATTCGAGGTACTTGGCAAATTCCTTGGGAAATTTCTAGTATTATCAAGGATGTGAAATTAGATCTTCATCTTTTCGATGAAGTGATAATTAAACATTGTTTTAAATGCCCAACAAGGTTCTTGACTTCATGGCTACTATTGGACATTCATGTCCAACTCTTTCGAGTGGTTTGATAGCGGTGGCTTCAACTTACCTCCTCATTCGAAAGGATGAGATAGGTTGGTCTCTACCCAGAGGATCAACCTGGTTTTCTTACCTAAAAAAAAAAAAAAAAAAAAAAAAAAAAAAAAAAAAAGATCACAGTTTTGCGCCATTACTCGTATAACAAAATCCCTTTTGATCACAATTTCTCTGAAAAACACAACGAAATTCCAAAAAATAATACTCTACTACTACTATTAAACCTCCAAGAAACCTTTGAACAAATCATAAAAATACATAAATTTCCCATAAATTTCATAGTTTTTATCATTAATTCTCACTTTTACGCAATTACCCACATGATCATCCCTCCATTTCTATTATTCCTTAACTCAGGTATAATTTCTTCATCCTTTTTCCACTATTTTTCCACTTTTTGTTGTTTGTTTCTTGAATTATTTGTAATTAGTGTAGTAATTAGCAGAAATAATTCATGGGTAATGCTGTTGTGTTTAATTATGATCATGCATTTTATTAAAGTCGTAATCTTTGGAATTATTTTGGGTTAGATTCTACTGTTTTAATGTTTATTCACTGTTTTTTTCAATTATTTGTTGTTCATGATTTGGGTATCCAATATCAATGTCGTAATTACGAAATTATTATTTGTTTGTCATTATTTTAAGATGATAATTATTGGGTTAGTGAGATTCTTGGTTGCTTAAATTAAGTTTCCTGATTAATTAAATTATCTTGTATTGGGGTTATGGGTTATGTTATGTAAATTGTTTTTTTTTATTATTATTATTTCATGAGGTTAATAATTGGGTTAGTGGGATTCTTGGTGACTTGAATTAGGGTTCTTGAATAATGATCTGAAAAAAAAAAATGAAATGTAGTGAATTATGTTATCTGTTCCTCCTGTGCTTCAATGGGTTCGGAAATTGCGGGTTAAGGAGGGGTTGGATGTACATTGGATTATAGGGTTATGTTGTGTATACTGGGTTGTTGCTTTTTTTATTATTTTATGAGGTTAATGATTGGATTAGTTGGATTCTTGGTGAGTTGAATTAGGTTTCTTGAATAATGAATTGGGAAACAATCAAATTTAGTGAACTGGGTTTTGTTTTTTGTGACAGGGTGTTTTAGCATTTTGATTCAGCAATAATGGATTCTTTTGGTGATGGTATTAATTCTGTGATGAGACCTCAGAAATCGACTCATAAACCCGGCAGTACTGCTTCATCATCGTCAAGTAAGGTACAGCCAATATCTGGGGTCAAGAATGGGAGATTGGGAGAAAAAGACCGTAAGTGTGAAGTCGTGAATAGCTCTGGTCAGTTTTCCTTTAAGGATTCTTGTGATGGTTCCGAGACTTGTGATTCGAGAAGCTATAAGGGTAAATCGTATGTAGGTTCAAATAGTCAGTCTGGTCCTCATTCTGGTGCTACTAACTGTTCTAGCCCTCGGAACAGTTATTATTCTGCGTGTCAATTCAGTGAAGCGAAAGAGAGTTTTGCAGTCACAGAGGCGGAGGCAAGTGAGTTTTACAATAGTATTGAGAAATCAGGTGAAGTTGGTGAGATTGGTCGGTTTTGTGACTTTGTCGAAAGTAGGAAAGTGAGTAGTAGTTACAGAGAGAGTACTGGGAGTGATTTCAGTGACGGGAGTAGCTCTAGTAGTTCGAGCAGCACAATGTACAAGCCTCACAAAGGCAATGATGTGAGATGGATTGCTATTGAGCAAGCTCGGTCACATTATGGAGAGTTGAAGCTGAACCACTTTAGGCTTTTGAAGCAGTTGGGAAGTGGGGACATAGGTAAGGTGTATCTAGCTGAGCTGATTGGGACGAGAACTTATTTTGCGATGAAAGTGATGAATAAAGGAGACTTGGCAAGCAGAAAGAAGCTTCAGAGGGCACACACTGAAAGAGAGATTCTTCAGTCATTAGATCATCCTTTCCTTCCCACTTTGTACACGCACTTTGAAACGGAGAATCATTCTTGTTTGGTGATGGAGGTCTGTCCAGGAGGGGATCTTCATTCTCTACGTCAGAGACAGCCACATAAATGCTTCCCTGAGCATGCTGCTAGGTACTTTGAAATTCAATTTGAAGCAAAACATATGCTATGTATTGCCATTTATTCATGCTATAAGGGCATCCATTTTCATATTGTTTTGCTTTTTTTATTTCTTTAATGTTTGTTACTTCTTCATATGTTGTTAACTTGTTATTGTCTTTTAGGCGTTTTAGCTGAATTTATTAACCCTAAGTTTGTTCAAATTTGATGCATTTCGATAATTTAGTATTTCAGACAGACAATTTGAAAGTGTAAAGCACTTCAAGAATAAATTTCAAGATTCTATACTTCGTCTGAACCATGAGCCTGGCCTTGAGGGCCTCGCTGTAATGTCAATCCGTTGTTATGCACATCTGTGTTAATGAAAAATTTTTACTGTATAGAACTGTGCTACGGTGTAATGCTTTGAGAAGGAAATGTGCTTTGTTTGCATTCTTTGCTCAGTTCTCACAGTCTCATGCTTCGTAAGAGATTAAAATTTAGTATGTAACAATTAATACTGGTGCATGACGTTTCCTTGTCTGGGTTAGGGAATTTTTTTTTTTTAATGCTATATCGAGGTGGGAATTGTAGTCTGATGGGTCCTGATGGAATGATGTATGCTCACTATTCTAGAAACCTGTAAGTAATGCCGTACGCTCATAGCTGATGCTGCCTTTTTCGTTGCATTACCACCATAGAGCGATAGGTTTCACATCGCGGCTCATGTTAGCCTACTTCTTAATCATTTTGGGACTGAGGTGTTGTGTTGTTCACCGTTTCCATCTTGCTGGTTACACAGTGGTCTTTTTGTTAATTCCTTTTCATGAACTTTGTATTTTGTGTACAAAATTCAGGTACCACTTGTAGGTCTGGTATATTATGAGTAAATTACCCGAACAACAAGCAGTACACTCTAATTCTCTTGTTAAGATGTACATCAAACTTGCATACATGGTTCATAACTCTACCTGCTGCTGATCCCACATTTACTGTTGTTCAACAGGTTTTATGTTGCAGAAATTCTCCTTGCCTTGGAATATCTTCACATGCTTGGAATCATCTACAGGGACCTAAAACCGGAGAATGTTTTAGTGAGAGAAGATGGACACATAATGCTTTCTGATTTCGACCTGTCTCTGAGATGTACCGTTTCCCCAACCCTGGTGACTGCTTGTATACAACCAACTTGTATGGTGCAGCCCGCATGTTTTGGCCCACTCTTTTCGGGAAAGAAGTCCAGGAAATCAAAGAAACCGAGCACAACTCCCAAGTTATACTCTCAAGGATCTCCTCTCCTAGAGCTCCTTGCCGAGCCTACAAATGCCCGATCAATGTCGTTTGTGGGGACCCATGAGTACTTAGCTCCAGAAATCATCAAAGGTGAAGGACACGGCAGCGCTGTCGATTGGTGGACCTTTGGCATTTTCCTCTATGAACTGCTGTTTGGTAGAACACCCTTCAAAGGCAAAGGTAACCGTGCTACTCTGTTCAACGTTGTGGGTCAGCCCCTGAAATTCCCCGAGTCCCCTTCTGTAAGCTTCGCTGCCAGAGACCTGATCAGAGGTCTGCTTGTCAAGGATCCAAAACATCGCCTCGCCTACAGGCGTGGGGCCACTGAGCTTAAGCAGCATCCCTTCTTCCAGAGCATTAATTGGGCTCTTATCCGTTGCAGTACCCCACCTGACGTCCCTAAGCCCTTCAGGCTCCCGCCAGTACTAACTACAGGCCTGTCGGCAGCTGGAGAGAAAGTACCTGATCTCAATGTGCAGCCGTCAGGTAACTTCCTGCAGATTGATTTCTTCTGATTCACTGTGAGTACTTCACCACCATGGGAATATCGAATCATTGTCGCTGACATCTGTGACTATTATTCTTTTAGCAGAGTAAAATGTTTGTATAGCGCAGGAACATTTGTAGCGATTTCAAATACATTTAATTGACAGAATGAAATACATGTATTAGTTGTAAAATGTGTAAATATTTTAGATATCTTGTAGAAATACACATATTTTACAACTAATAACATGTACATTTCATATCCATGTATACTGAATACTGACAGAAATTCGTAATGCTCCGTTAATGTCTGTATAACATTCTTTGAACCTGGCAAATGATGCCCTCTGAGTTTTGTGAATGTGTGATACATCATATTATCCTCATTTGAGGTTCCGACTCGTTTTAGTCTGGTCACTTGCCAGGTGGTTTCGGTTGGGTCATTCCAGTCTTAATCGAGTCATTTTGAGTTGTTTTCTTAGCGTATTTTCGCTTTTTCGTCATTTACTCCCTTTGTCCCAATCATTTGTTTACACTAGTTGGTTGCCCTCGACCTAACGGTCGCGGTATCCGATTACGTTAATTTGATCTTTATCTCCGAGATTAAAGTTGTAATTGTCTAATATTTAGATTGACTTATGTTGACTTTAGCATATTGCCTATTTAAAAGAAATAAAATTATTTTAAGTTAATATTGAATTTTAGCTTAATTTAATTATATTTGTCCCGTTTAATAGAATCCGGATCGATCCATATTGCAAATTGGGTTATTTGGGCTCTAAAGCAAATAATATGATCAATTGGGCCCAAAAAAATCACTTGACAAGAGAACAAAAATTACCTGAAAGGAAAGACAGAGGAGATAAACAAAGAAGGCAGAACAGAAATAGAGCAACAATATGCACACAAATAGGATCCTACATCCTGTTGTACAGTAGCATTGTACAACAGACCCATATACTATATATATCTATCTAGGCCCAATAAAAATAAAAATAAATCCTACGCATCTCCTTTTTTTCCCTAATTCTGATTTCTCTTCGGTCGACAAACCCTCTTCATTCCCTTCTCTAAATTTCTCTTAAACGACAGTCGACAAATCTCTCTTCTCCATAATTTTGATTCTAAAATGGTGAAAGGGAAGCAATTTACATCATCATCGAGGAAAAACGCATCTAACAATATTTCGTGAACGAGAAGCAATTTATATCATCATCAGGAAGGAAAAATGCATCTAACAATACTTTAAGGTAAATTTCTACAGCAATCATACGAACTATTATTAAAAGAATACGAACTAAAAAATACGAGCACCTAAGAATACGAATTTATTAAGATAAGAATATGAAATGAGGTAATGTAAAAGAATACGAGCTTAAAAGGATCACGAACTTAAAAAAAAGACGAACACATAAGATACGAGCTATTAAGATAAGAATACGAAGCTAAAGTAAAAAAAACACGAGCTTAAAACTACGAGCACATAAGAATACGATTTATTAAGATAAGAATACGAAATTTAATGTAAAAAGAATACGAGCTTAAAATGATCATGAGCTTTAAAATACGAGCACATAAGAATACGAGATATTCAGATAAGAATACGGTAATGTAAAAATAATACGAGCTTCAACTATTTTCATGCATTATAAATTTTGGATAAAAAAATTCTTTCAAGATGATGCTCGATTCGCATAATCAATTAATTATAATAATTTAAGGGAGAAGATGATTCATTAACTGGATGATGGAGGAAGATGAAGAGGAGTTAGAAAAATATGGAAACAGTCAGAGAGAGAATGAGGATTAGATTGAAAATTGAATTACGTTACCCTTTTTTTTTTGCAAAAATATTTGAAAAAAGACTAAAATAACCTTGGATGTACAATGCTCATTGTACATCCAGTTGTATAGTCTTGGAACTGCAATATGCAGCCTGCATAAATTATTGCAGCTTCTTCTAACCAAAACCATATTTACTTACAGTACTGTAGCATACATTTATGGCTAATTGTTGAATACTAAATATAGACAACAATTACCGGAAACTCCGGGCATGGTTATCAAGGTGAGTGAAGTTTTTATACGGATCTAGAGTGAACGATCGAAACAATTTGGGGCAATGAATGACTTTGGCGATTGAGAAGAGGGAATGATGGAAGTGTAGAGGGAAAGGGAAAGTGTGAGCAGGAGGAAAAGAGAAAGGAAGAAATGTGAAGGATGTGTGTTGTGGGCGGCTGAGATTAGAGGAAGTAAAGGATGGACGGCTAGGATGAATCACTATTGCTAAGCACTGTTCATTGGAGATACTATTCCTAAGCTACAGTAATCGAACTTCTTACATTTTAAAGGAGAAGGATTTTTCATTCTTAGCGTGATTTTGTCAAACGAGAATAATGAAAGTGAGACAGAAGAGAGGTGTGGACATGTATGATGACTAACCAGAATGATGATAGTTGCCATAACGGTGTAATTGGAGTGTTGTACCGAAGTTGTTTACCTGTAACTTGTTTGTTGGAGTTTGGTATAGACGTGGCAAACATGTAACGGGTCGATTCTAAATCGAATATTATTCACATCAGCAATCAGCATCATTTAGGTGATCATTAAATAATTTTGATACAAAGTTGAAAAAATCTTGTTTATTATGAGGAATCCCGATTTTATATACTCTCTCCATCCTGAAATAATCTTGTTATTTGACTTTACACATTTTGACTCGATTTTTCTCCATTTTGTTACGAGAATTTTTTCTGAGCAACAATTTTTCTGCGAGTCTTTTTTTTAATGAATGTAATATTTTATAATCTATTTTATAATTATATTATAATTATAACTTTTATTTATTGTATTGGCAGTTATTCAAGGTCAAAAAATTTTAAACTTTGACCATAAAAAGTCACAGCTTGTGCTATTTGCCATTCACTGAATTTGTCCTCTCATCTGCAGAGCAATGGCATCTCCACTTCTTTACTCTTTTCTTTTTTTTTTAAGCTAAAGTAAAAAAAAATTAATCTAGTACTCTGTATATGTTTGGAACTAAATCTGCCGAAAAAAAACACGAATTGAAAAAAAGAAATAGAAAGGTTGGGAGTTTTACAAGACAGGTAAAGATTAGGCGATACAGAGTACTTATTAATAAATTCTTATTATAGAGATAATCGCGCCTCTTATATAACATAAAGGATAGCCAGACGATAAGTAACACAACCAATATCCATAGGAAACTTTAGCAACAAAACTGAGAAAAATCCGGATATCATAAGAAACCTATAATTCTAGTGTAAATAAGGTTCTATGCAAAGCCATAGAGCACTTTCCGGGGGTCCAATTGTCCACTGCAATAACTTGAGGAGACGGTGGAAAGTTCTTGATATCCTTTCCATTC
Organism: Silene latifolia; assembly: GCF_048544455.1. NCBI lineage: Eukaryota > Viridiplantae > Streptophyta > Magnoliopsida > Caryophyllales > Caryophyllaceae > Silene > Silene latifolia. The sequence goes on along the minus strand of NC_133534.1, from coordinate 8,938,402 downwards.
TTCTGACGGTTTGAGGACGATTGGTGATTCAACCACTGCTGAATCAACACATAACATGGATTTATAATCCTCATCGCCTAAGTCAGGAATCACTTTAGCCTTCTTATCCCAAGGATTCCAAACAGCTGCAATATGAAATTTAAGGGTGTTAACTGTCTATGTTAAACAGTGCAACATGCCGGTTGTAGTAGTGGGACACTACATTACTACTAATACACGGCTGCTGGTGTCTCGGGCAAGGGTGCATGTCCACTGTCAGACAAGTCTATTTTGTAAGATTTTATGAGAGAAGTTTCCATGTGACATGGTCGTGCCAAAAGGACTGTTGTATCGACACATGACACACAGGCCCTGCTTAGATTTTACTTATGTAATTTGACCGTGACGATATTTCTGGTTTATCCGTGTTTTTGCTTCAGTCTTTAGTTCTTTACCTTCAGCATCTTAATTTTACTCCACATAACCCAACGATCAAGTCACTAGTTTGACATAATATAACAATTTTCGACAGTAAAATAGTAGCACGCCCTTCAAATGAGCCAAAAACCAAAAAATACAAACCTGCATCAGGAATGCCATCTTTACGCACTACAAAAGTCCGTTTCTTCTCATGATCTATAATAGCAATCTTAGACGGCGTTTTCAGATATACACGGTCAACCTACAATTGATGTAAGTAAAAATAAAAGCAAGTTAAGCAGACTATTGTTTGAATCTCAAAGCCCTATTAAATGCAAACAACCTCGATAAGTAGACCAAGGTGCTAAACAAGTACCTCACCATCAAAGGTAATTGCATCTGCTTGCTCTGTGTACCTTTCTCTGTTCATTAAGTTATCAAAGTAGTCGAGTGTCTCCAGACCTTCAATCCGCACTTCGCTGCAAATACGTTGGAATCAAAGATTAGAGTTTCTAATTATAATCTTTGAATCTAGACCACGTGACGAGAAAGCATTATAGTGCCTATCGGCTTTACCTAGAAGATGCAAAATGTTAACATGGGATCAATTAGGGTATATGGGCAGGAATCTGCAACATACAGGTACATGTAACCTATGCTACTTATACAGGTGTTGGGTACGGGTACATATCCAAGTGTCGGACTTGGCATGACGCAATTATTTACGAACAGGGATCCTATCCTAAGATGCGGATATGGGCGCTTGGGCACATCTTAGAAACAAAACAAGATAAAAATTACAGAATTACATGTTGAGTATTTAAAGTCAAATAGAGATGGTTAATAAAGTCTCTTCATCCACTTTTGTCTCGTGGGCCTCCCTTTTGACTCTTCTAGGAGAAGTGTTGGACCGGTAAGGGTCAGATACGAATTTCATACCCCTATTGAGTGTCGTGTCGGACAAGGATACAACGAGTCCTAAAAGGAAAGAGCCAAAGTTAACATTATCTTTATCAGACAAGGAAAAAGGGTATACCTAATATCAGATATGGACAGGTAATTACGGAACGCAAACATGAAAGAGAAACTTTTGCTGTCAGTGTTTCTCACACGTGGTACCAACGTGAGCTTCCCAGGGCTTAGAGAAACTCGAAGCCTCAATTCAAAGCTGCATTACAAGATAAATTAGTAAATCATGATGTCTTACTGTATTGACAAACTGCAATGTGATACAATACTCATACCTCCGTGGCCATATCTTATAATCATCCTCCGTGGGCTTTAATATAAGATCAACAGTCGATGAATTGCCTGAAGGAGACAAAGGTGCAGGGGAGCTATCCAATGACCACATCCTATTCCTTGCAAATCCATGCTGCTCAAGTGTACCAAAATTCCCATACTTCCGACAAAAAATAATGTAGCATAATTAGCAATTAGGGAAGATTTTTTTAGTCAATATCATCCTTTTTCTCATTAGTACTCGTTTTTTGACGATTTTAAAATGACGATTCATGTTAGTGGACCTCAAATTATTTTGAGACTAAGGCTTTGTTGTTGTAGTGTTCGGTGGTAGTGTACCTGAGGAAAGCAGACAGGAATGCCTCCTCTGATAGCTTTTGGTGGTTTCCGAATGGCCTGTCAAGCATCACTAATATATAATTATATGAAACATAAACTTGATTTGCTGAAACAATTAGCATCTTGATTAGGTAACATGGCTAGGCCTAAAAGGAATCCTACAAGAAAGAATACTTTTTGAAACAAAGAGTCATGCACTTGAAAAAGACATGGCAATAGCCATTACCAGGATCCCACTAAAAAGCGACGTCCATCAGATACAGAAGTTATTCTTTTCCAATATATTCTAGAAGACTAGACAAGGCTTGAAAGGGAATACATTGATGGCGATTTCTCCACCTTTCACATTGAAATGAATCCAATAACAGTTCAAGTACATGCATGGATTCCACTTAACACACATCATAGGATATCTTCTTAATCCAAATACAGTTGTGGTAACATTAGCGGTATCACAAAACAGTTTTGCGTTTATAAATTTACATCCTTTATTATATATTTATTACTCCATAGTGTTTTTGTTGAAACCAAATACTCACTATTCTTTGAGTCTTTGACATGGGAGTATGGTAAAATGACGCAGAATGACTCACTAAACTGTCCGCTTGTTTTATATGGTGTACGACAGTTGGTAAATCTTTCAAAAACCATCTATTTGTGTTTTTATTTTAACAATAGGGGGAGTTACGTAGATTTAACCCCACCCCACCCATACACCCTTTCTCTGAGTCATTGACGGGAGCTTCTGGTAAAGAAAACATGAGCATATAAATCACTAGCACTAAGCAAGTGAAGTATAAATATAATGTGCTTCCAATGAGAAGAGGGTATTGATTCTTTTTGACGTACAAAAATTCAAAGACGAACAAATATTATTCTAAAGAAACCAAAAGGGATAGAAAACATTATGCTGTTCTCTTAGAATATCCCCATACACGGATGCTTATTCCATTATTCACTTGGCAATACAGCACTAGAAATTACCTTGCTGCTCGTGAAAAGCAATTCTTCTCTACGGTCATTCTTCCACGAAACGACCTGCCCTCCGTAAAGTAGCACCTGAAACATAATTATGTTGATTGTTATAAGAGCTAACAGCAACAAACTATTTCACACAAGTACACAGCATAGGTAATACATTGGTGTCCCGTACAACCAACTGCAGAAAATGTTACAGAGTGATCACTGAACAGCATCCAGAAGAACATCAAGTTCACACAAAAAAGTAGATAGCTAATACGGAGTACTTCATAAATTTTACTAGTTTGGACCAGCTATATGACTAATTAACATGACCAAACATATCCATATATGCATAAATTTTCCCTCAGTATTCGAAGCAAATTAGACAACTGTAAGTATGCATTGCGGTAATCTTTGACTAGATAGAGATAACCCTTTTCTCAAAGGTAGCTTGATTCTCAAGCAGCACACTACTCACAAAGAATAAATCTTTGAAAACTAATATTATAAAAATGCGTTATTGTGGACAGACCAATTATGAACAAAAAGAATACGATATCCATACAAACGCCCAAATATAACAATAATTCAGTGAACTGCCTAAATCAAGTGTTAACAAGTCATCCCTGATTAAACAAATTACTTTCTGCTAGCTTTCTTTATCATGAGAAAAGAAAACTTCTTGCGATAGTGGAAGCCATTGGCTTTCGAATCACCTCTACAGATTTGGACAAAGCCTCCGGAAAGTAGTGATTAAACATTTAAACACTACTCCGTAAAAGAACAAATATCTTTAAGCCCTTCATTGATACTCTTAACAATTTCTTAAGGGATTTGTCAGATATTACAAATAACATTTATGATGACGAGATCATATCCTTCAACAACAATCTTAGTTGAATTCCAACCTACTCCATGTCTCCATAGGGCTGTATTCAACGACGGAGTATAATGTTATGATGTCAAAACTCACAAGCTAACCTAGACTGATATAAACCTAACCAACTAAATAACACTTATGATGACGAGATCATCTCCTTCAACAACAATCTTAGATGAATTCCAACCTACTCCAAAGTGCTATGTTCAATGACGGAGTACAATGTTATGATGTCATAACTCACAAGCTAACCTAGAGTCCTAGACTGATATAAACTTAACCAGCTTAAGTAACACTTATGATGACGAGATCATCTCCTTCAACAACAATCTTAGATGAATTCCAACCTACTCCATAGTGCTGTATTCAAAGGTGTAGTACAATGTTATGATGTCATAACTCACAAGCTAATACTCAATCCTGTAAAAACGCGTAAGAAAGCAGTGGCGGAATTAGAGGGGCTAACCCCTAACCAAGGCAACCCCAACACCGCGTCCCTTAACAATAATCTTTTTAATAATCTTTTCAAAATTACTCTGTTGCATTACTAATTCGCCTACTGAATTCCAACCTACTCCATGTTTAAGACCCTAACTTCAAATCCTGGCACCGCCACTATGCAAAGCACAAACAGAAACTCATCTTACACAACAAAAAAAAAAAAAAAAAAAAAAAAAAAACCCAAATAACAATAAAACTACTACTCGTACTTTGAGTAAACAAATGACTGAGACGATGATCATAATGAAAAGTATCAAAATTTGAAAGAAGGGGTTGATGAAAGAAATAAACCTCAGCAGATGATCCCATAGGTTCAGTCAATACAACTTTAGGAAATCCATCAACATCATGTACCATATTCATCTGTTTTCCTCTAAACTTTGTTCTCCAATTCCCAACTAGTATTGGGTTCACTCTTCCTCTTCTTCTCTCCAGCTGCAACACAAGTAAACAACATAATCATATTAATTACCCAAACCGTCACAAAGAATAAAAAAGGTAAACAAATGATCGAGACCCATAATAGTATACATAAAAGTGAAACTAACCCAAGATCAAAAACCAACAAAAAGTAAAGTTTGATTGAGAGTAGAAGTGGAGTGAAATGAAAGTATAAATAAATAAAGGAAAGGAAAGGAAAGGAAATCAAGTAGGACTATAATTAATTAACAGGTTACAGCTAGCAATATTAATATTAATATTATTATTGTGAATTAATTTAAGTGTTTGTTTAATAAAAATGAAGTAATTAATTAGAAGTTGTTAAAAGTAGATAAATTAGATTAGTTTGTGTTTGAAATTTTGAATGAATTAATTAAAATGGAAATATGTAAACATAATAGCTTACGTTTGTGTGTTTGGAATTTTGCGGTTTTGAGTTTTCAAGTTTGAACAAAGTGTGCCCACTTGATGTTGGGTATGGGAATGGTCTTTCGATTGATCGTTAAAAATGTGTACAAATGCTCGCATATATATGCATTTTTGGGTGCTTAAAGATTTTGGACTAAGATCCGATTCTTTTCTATTCAAACGATCTAAACTAAATTTAATTAAGAAAAACTAAATTTAGTGAAGATGAATTTAATTGATGTAGGAGTTAACTTGTAAAAAGATAGCGGTGTTGAATTGAATTGAACTAAATAGAGCTAAATATAAGGGTGCTAAATGGTGCGGGCCGGCCCAGCCTAGCCCGCACTCGTGTGCCGTTATTTTCTAGCCCGGCCAGCCCGTGTGTCAGTCCAACCCAGCCCGCCTCTTCACCAGGGTCGGCCAATGCCAGAGATTTTCGGCCAAGCCCGACTTGACCCGGTAAAATATTGAAAAAACACAAAAAAAAAACGGGGATGTAGCAAATTACCCCCATAACTTATGTACTATGTGCAATTCAACCCTCTAAGTTTCACTTGTAGCAAATTACCCTATAAGTTTTCAAAAAAGTGCAATTAAGCCCAAATTAATTTTTCTACCATTTTTTTAACTAAAACCTATTATTTTTTATTATATCATCTTAAATATATCTATCAAAAATTAAATAAAGTACTTACATATTCAATAAAAAATGTGAACCAAATTTAAGATCAAAAAAAATTGGACATGTAACTTTTTATTGTAACTTCATTAATAAATAAAAATTCTCATATTAGAATATTTTTTCACCAAAATAAATAAAAAAAAAATATTTAAACATGCTTTTTATTTAGGATTAATATTTGATCAATATTTTTGACTTTTAATAATAGTAAATATATTTAATTTAGTAAATTTCATTAATTTCATTACTAAAAATAAGAGATGTGGTAAATTGCACGTTAAGAGAAATTTATGAGGCCTATTTGCTACATTTATAAGTTAAGGGACTTAATAGCACATCGTATTAAACTTATGGGAGTGATTTGCTATATTTCCCCTATACGGGTCGGACTCGGGCCAAAGAATATGGAACTCGGTCCCTATTTAGTGTTGGGCCTGGGCCACGAACGGTCAGCCCAGCCGACCCGGTCCACAGCATATCCCTAGCTGAATTGAACTGAAATGAGCTGAAATTAAATCTGAAAGATCAGGGTCAAACCCAATTGAAAACAGAAAAAGAGATGATTCGTATTTGTGGTTTCTTTTAAGTGGCGGTGAAATACAATGTCTTACTTTTTTTTTTTTTTTTTCAAAAAAAAGATTATTTATTTCATTTATTTATGTTTGTTTTTCATTATTTGAGTATCTCACTCTTTTCTTTACGTTTTCTAAGTTTAAAAATAAAACGGGATTATCACGCTGAATTCAGGTTGATTCAATTTGGATCGAGTAATTTCTTTAAGAATGTTATCAAGTTCTTTAGGGACAATGGTAAATTTGCAACATTAAACATTTAAGCCGTGCATATCAAGTCATGAGTTCGGATCTAGGTCAATTACATATCAGATTACTTAGATCGGGTCATTCGGATTATGGACAATTATGCCAAATCAAGATATATTCCCCCCTAACAAAAGAAAATCCAACCTAGATCATTTGGGTCTACAAAATGAGACTCAAACTCGGTTCATTAGAATTCGACCCGCCGAATCTGAATCCGAATCGGACTTATTGCCATCTCTATTTCTTACTTACTATACTTCCAGTCCAACACGGCCCAACTAAATTAAGATTGTCACCACAAGACACACGAGGCACATACCTCTACCAAGTGTAGGTGAAATGTGAGCCGACGAATGCAAGATTTGACCGATCCATCAAAATTGAGAGATGCAAAATTTGATAGGTGGGGATACGTTTGGCAAGTGTCCATCAACCAACATAAAGTAGAGGCCCCAAATGGAAACTTTAAAGTTATTTACAAATTGCCTATTTTTAATTTGGAAATTTATAGTGGTGACTGGTGACTGGTGACTGGTGGTGGAGCCCTTGAGCTTTTCCTCCGACAAAAATCTCTTCGTTTTGTTTGTTTAAAACGGATTATTTTGATTTAAAGTAATAAAACAGGATTTTATTCCTATTTTATAGTTAAATATGACTATTATTGAAAAAATAAATTATCACTAACTATATTATTATGATAACATGCGCGGTATTCATAGATCTTTTACTTACTTTATAATGTATTATTTAAGATTTAAATTGACGTATTATTAATTTTTCATATTTTAATATGAGGATAAAAAATTGAAATGGAAAATTAATTAAAAGAATTAAGGAAGTTCATGAAATGTATATTTTTGTTGGAGAATATGACGGTATTATACCGTAATTGTAATAATATTATAATGATATGATGAATATCTTCAATTGCCTACATTAGAATGTTCTAGATCGAGATTTAGGTTATTTTGAATATTATATAAATGTCTGATCTCTTATTGTAATGGGTACGAACGAACTACTATTAATAATACGATAATCGCTTTATGAATTTCTCCCCTCTCGATTTCTAATAATTTTAATGAAATTTTTCATCACTGATGGGGCATATTCTGCACCGCTGACCAAGTCAACACATTGAGCAAAGTCAAAGATATCCACAGCAAAGTCAACGACTTAGACAGCCTAGCCGATGCAACCTATCGGCCTGTCAACTGGGGTCTCGGCCTGACAACCAGCCAGCCGGGACACATATCCGCGTACTTATATCCAGGACCCTCGGCCGGCCTGCCATAGGTCCATCGGCCGAGGGTAGAACGGTCTTTCCACCTGCTAGCCACTTAGCCACTTGGCCACTACGTGACAAAAGGTGAAAGCCTATAAATACTCCTCAACCCTCATTGAGGAAAGAATCCACAAATTAACCTAATAACCACTGTTCATCTGGTAATATCTTCCTTATCTCTCTACAATACGCGTTTAGTCAAGTAACACATACCTCTCTAAGTTTACTGACTTGAGCGTCGGAGTGAGTACGCTCGGCCAAAGCCGAGCCCTCAGTTTGTTCATCGTTTCAGGAGAGATCAAAGGAGGATTCAAGCAAAGACATCTTTCTACAAGCTACGAGTGGTAACAAATATCTGCTCTGGAATTACACCCGGAACAATTGGCGCCGTCTGTGGGGAGAGACACTAGAAGCTAGTCACATTTATTTCCCAAACAACAAAAACAAAAACACAAAAACCCACCCCAAAAAGCTAAAGAAGATGTCGAAACAACAAGAGGTAGTCGCGACCGATGAAACCGCATTCTACCAAGATGATACTTTTCACAATTCCGGAGTCGTGCAGCCCTCCACCGGCGGAGTAATCCAACCGGAATTCGGAATGCCGATAATACCAGACACGCCGCTGCCCGTCAACCAGGTCACCATCATGGGACATATGGTTGACACAAAAAAAATCGAAGGTGCTCCCGGACCCCTGGGAGTACGCCGGCTCACACTGTCACGCCGACGGGAGCCGCGGAAATCGTCCAAGAGACCAGGGCCCAGAAAGTGACTCCAAGAAACTTGAACGGAGCACTGGGAGAAGCAGATCATGACAAGACGCCGGAGGAGCCCAGAGTGCTAGTGGTAGATCTGAGCCCTCCCCGTACTCACGAGAGGACAGCGTCGCCGCAACACCGACGAGGCCTGCCACAGAGAAGCCAGAGAAGCCCGACTCAGCAGAGTCGGAGAAGGAGCCCGAGCCGGAGAAGGAGTCCTTCCCGCTACGAGGAGAGGAGCCGGACCAGGAACGAGGGGAGCCGATCGCCGCGTGTCATTCGACACGTTGTCAGACAGCCCCTCAGCGCTTACGTCCTTGACATCGCCGTGCCGACTAAGCTGAAGTTGCCGGCATTCACATACAAAGGAGATAGTGATCCCACCGACCACGCCGAGGCTTTCGAGTCTTACATGTCGGTGTGGGAGCAGCCCGATGAGGTCTGGTGCCGAGTTTTTCCAACAACTCTGCATGGGATGGCTCAAAATTGGTATAAGGGGCTTCCCGACGGCTCGGTATACTGTTTCGCCGACTTAAAGGATGCCTTCATAGCCCAGTACTCTTGCAACAAGAGGAGAGCCGTGGAGACGTCGGGCCTCCTAACTATCAAACAGGAGGAGGGCGAGTCTCTACGGAGCTATGTAAAGAGGTTCGACGGCAAGGTTCAGCAGATTAGGGAGATCAATCCCGAGCTGGCGGCTTTCGCACTGATGAAAGGTCTCCCAAGGGGGGACTTAAAAGATGAACTCATCAAGTACGGGGGCCTAGGCCTAGACGCCGCTAGGAAGATGGCCGACCAGGCCATCAAGGTGGAAGACTATCACAAGACCTGGGTAGGCCCCAGCGAGGCCGAGCTCTCAGAAAGGAAAAACCGCCGGGATGACAACCCGGATGAAAGACGCCGTGACAATAACGGGTCACGGTCCGATGAGAGACGCCGTGACAATAACAGGTCACGGTCTGATTGATCCGCCAGGAAGCAGGACTCGACGGGCACTTATCTCTTACTCGTCCTCGAGTAAGCTCACTAAAATATATTAAGACCCTTAATATAAAAGGACTAGCTAAACTACTAATATCCGATGAAAGACAATTAACGGGCCTTCTCCGTCCCTTCAACTCACAACGAAACACAATGAGGTATGCGTTTCCTTGCAAGGCAAGTTGGGTCTTGCACAAAAATGAGACACACCCTAACAAGTTAAGCACACAAATAAGCAATGAATGCATTTACAAAAAGTCGAACCGCTTTCCTCATCTAAGCGGCCGTTTTGTTCAAAAATCAAACAAAGAGAGTCATAAGTGGAGGATGTCTCAAGGTCTCGCCAAGGTGTATATCCCCTAATTCTAGCTCAAGTAGCCAACATTGACAACACGGGATGCCAAAGAAACAAATTCTAGGCGGGAAAGGGGAAGTACTTAGCTATACTCCCAAGATTGACACGAGACACGCAAGATTCGACTCCATATCAAACCCTTGACCAAAAGGAGACCAAAGACCGACTCTCACGGGTTTCACTAGTCACACAAATGAAAGAACGGGGTGATTTTTGTGACAAAAGTAGCCAAAATCACTCTCCTAACTCGACTTGCGAAGCATGCCCGCAATCTAATATGGTACTATATCCAATATCCGCAAGAGAAATGTTAAATGATGCACATACAAGAGAGACAACCGGGTTGTAATGGGGCTTGGGTTCGGTGAAAAGGGGTTGGTGCAAGCACCATTTTATGACATGTGAGGCTATCGGATCGAGTAGTCGCCACATCTAACCAATTAACTAAACCGTACCAATGCAAATGAATTCCTCCACAAAAATTTGGCAAAGATGGCCACTTTCAATCAATATTCATTTCATTCTTTTCAAAACAAGACTCAATTGCAATTCCATCAACCCTTTATTTGGCACAAAAATATACATTCTTTTCTTTTTGTTTTTCATTTCATTTTTCTCTTTTTCTATTTGTTTTTTTTTCTTCATTTTCATTTTCTTTTCTTTTCTTCTTTTCTTGTAAACCTCTTAATAATGCAAAAATTGGTCAACTATCAAGCTTCATTTCACTTTTGTGATATTTAGGACCGCTCACCTCAACAAAAATCATATTTCCTTCCCAATTATGCTCCTTAAAACAACTACAAAGACGAACTACTCAACAAAGGTGAGATGTTTATGGAATGTAGTTATTTTATTGGCAATTGAAATGACAAGGCTTAGGCACAAATTGGGTAAACAAAAGGGAAAGATGATCAAATGGGTGAAAGATAAGCTTATTTGGCTATGAGAGGCTACTTTATTTGAACAAAATTGTCTCAATATGCACATCGACACTTCTACGGTAAGGAATGAGCACCATACTTATGCGTTTTGACATAACATACCACGTAAGGAGAACTACTCTCATAACCTAAACGGGACCGGTTTGATGGACCGGCCATATGGAGGTTCTATCCTCACATTTTAGTAGCTATGTCGATCCTAGGTCAAGTCTCAGGCCTAATACGGTCTCACAAGGTGGTCGCAACTTGGTTGATAAGCTAGACTTCCGGATTTTTGCAAGCAAAAACTCTAACATGTGTCATCAAGAGGCACGAGCTATCAAGAGGGAAATGACACGGGCAAGACAAATTATCATCATTGGCAACATATGCCCTCCACATTTAGACTCCCTATGCAAAAATTTACAAACAAGATGCAACGTGTATGAAATGCAACTAATCATATGAACAAGCTATGTGAATGCAAGAGTGAACACATATATACATGTCTAAACTAAATGCATACAATATCTAGTTCTAACAACACACCAACAACACAAGCATATCCAAAACGGTTCCCAAAAGGAACACCCACATCAAAAATCCCGTCCTCCTCCATGCAAATATATACAAAAAGAAAAGGAAGGATAAAAGAAAAAGAATTGGAAGAATTTTACCAAGCGTCTTCTCCGATGCTCGCATGTGTTGCCTATCAAAATGGTTAGGACAAATGCAATATATATAATATAAACAATGCAAAAATTTTGAAATTTTTGAAATTTATCAATTTTTAGACATTTTTTTGTAATTTTCTCAAATTAACAAGTAAATATATACAAATATAAACAAATATACACAAGGTGGATATTTTCCTCCCCACACTTAAAATTTACATCGTCCTCGATGGAACACAATGTAGGGAAGAAATAAGAAAAATAAAAGACATGTTTTTGTATTTTTAAATAATAGAATTTCCTCCCCACACTTATTTATTTACGTAATTTCCAATGGAAATAAATGTGTGGAGGAAATTCGGAAATGAAATACATGTTTTTTTTTTTTTTTTCAAAATTTTTTTTTCAAAGAAAAGAACATATTTTTGGATTTTTAGAAAAATATATCAAAAAGAAAAAGAATGCATAAAAAGCTTGGGTTGCCTCCCAAGAAGCGCGGTTTTAAGGAAACCGCCAAACCTAAGCTTGGTTCCAAAACTATCCGGGATCCCACAACCTATGAGCAAGGCCACTTAACTCCTTGCCCAAGTCAATGAAGCTCACATCTTTAAGCCTCTTCCAATCATCTAGGTTGTGATCATTCTCCTCGACATTTTCAAACTCGATTACATAAAATATTTCCTCTTTTATTGGAGGAGAATGATCAAAACCAACAAGTAAGGGACAATCAACAACATATGAGACTTTATTAGTTTCATTGTCCCTTGCTTCTCCCCTCCATTCATCCATTTCAAACAAAAATTTTTCCAAAAGGGAGGGAAAAGCATCATAATCATCACATGTATAAGGGAGGGGGGTTTCAAGCAAGTCACCCATGCAAGCTTTATCAAGTAAAGGAGCATCATACTCTTCATCATCATACATGATTTCAAGTAAGGGGGCATAAGAAATGAGGTCAATGTCATCGGTTGGTATAAGGTACTCATCCTCGCCGCAAAAAGATGCCTCAAATTTCTCATAGATAGGCTCATCAAGAAGATGCACCTCACAATCCCTCTCACCATCAAAGCTCACAATCTCCTCCTCAAGAAACTCGTCATCCCATTTAACCTCCAAATCTTCAAACATGATGCTCTCTTCATCACTCTTACTCTCATAATCCTCAAAGAGAGCATCCTCATTATCAGTGGGTGTGGCTAAGGTAGTGGGGAAGGTAATATTTATATCCTCAAAAGGGGTATAAGGCTCATCCTCAAAAAAGGGGGTCTCAACCTCAAATTGCTTCAAAGGTCTATCCTCCTCAATCTCAAGCCTCTCCTCTAAGACATCCTCACTTTGCTCAATCTCCACAACACCCTTACTAACACCCATAATCTTCTCACCAACATCCTCAACACTCTCACCAACATCAACAATGGTATTCTCCTCAATACTCGGCAAAGAAAAATTAGGCTTTCGGCTTTCCCGGTTCAACCAATCAAAAAGATTATATGCTTCATCATCCGATTTGGAAGATAAATCACCATCACATAAGGAATCAAGAAAAAATTTAACTTGACTATTCATGCCCTTCTCAATTGTAAGACGCAATTCTTCCTCACTAAAATCATGTTCATCTAGTGAGTCAAGAAATTGCACAAGTCTATCAAGATAAGCCCAAAATTCTTCATTTTCATATTGAGGAAAACCAAGATAAAACAACATTTTGAAATGACAACAAAGAACGTAGACTAACAAATCTAAGACTCAACAAATATCAATCCGTTGATCTCCCCGGCAACGGCGCCATTTTGATAGTGGGGTATTGTCGCACTCCCCAAATCAAACAAATAACTCAACTAATGTAGTAGGGTAGTCGAGGTCGAACCACAGGGAGATCAAGTTTGAATACTAGTTTTGTCTTAGATTATAAGTTAGCTACGTGAATCAAGAAATTGGTTGATATTAAACTAATTAACTAAATTAATAACTACTAAAACAATTAAAGTAAGAAAGCAAGTAATAGAAATGGCAATTCAACAAGAGAAGTGAAAATGAGCAAGAAAAGATTAAGTTGTAAATTAAATGATTAAAGGGCCTAGAACTCGGTTCTCCCACAACAATTCGTAATTTCACATAACAATTCTCTAGGCTAATCATAAGGGTAGAAAGGCAAGGGGGAGATGGCTCTAATTCACCTACTAACTCCCTCTCGGGCTCATAATAGGACACTAGCTCTACCCACCAACCCCTTTCTCCTTTTTTTGTCCAATTCTTATCATTCAATTGGTAGCACAATGCAAATGGACTACGACTAAATGGAAGTAGGATGTGGCCCAACATAAAACAGCCCAGGTGTATAATTGTTGGTCTTCATACGGTCCAATTTCATCTTGCTCCTCCTTAACCCGATTAGTTTACTCAGTACTCGCTCAACTTGGTACCTATAAGATAAAAAGACAAAAGCAGTATCGAAAATACTAACAAATAATATAAAATAAATTTATTTAACTAATCGTCTAATGAACGATATAAGACTAAAATGAGCCGATAAAGCTACCTCGAGTTATTAGTTTGATCAAATAAGATATAAAATGTCGGTCAAAAATACGTAAAATAAAGCGTTATCAGGCGCCGGGGGGGATTCGGGAATGTTTTACCAAAGGCATTACCATGATAAAACCCCTCTGGTCGCATCGGCCGCCGAGGTCTTCGCCCTGAGCAGAAACGAGGGCCAGAAGTGGGAACGGCCTCCCAAGCCAAAGGGAGACGGTGACACGAGCCAGTACTGCGAGTACCACGGTTGCCGCCACCTCATCGACAACCGCAGCATCGAAGAATGCCATTGAAGAGCTAATCCGGAAGGGAAGCCTCGACAAGTATGTGGCCAAAGGCCAAAAAACTGACGCCAGCAGTTCAGATAAGAAATCCGTCTTTCAACGGATAGGAGTGATCCATGTGGTCATCGGGGGAAATGAGAACGGCGGGTCAGCTCATGGGCACAAACGACACCTAAACGAGCTGTATCAGGCCATCAACTTCGTGCCCAACGCAGCGATCGCCCCTGACATTCCCGATATGACTATTGGGAGGAAGGACTACGAGGGAATCATCGCCCCTCACAGCGACCCGCTTGTAGTCAACGTGGACATATCCAACCACCTGGTGAAGAGGTGCCTGATTGACACAGGCGCCTACACAAACATCATGTTCAGGGAGTGCTTCCTTAGCCTCGGCCTGAAAGTCAAGGACTTGAGCCCCTGCACCAATCCACTGTACAGCTTCTCCGGGGCTGGCCTGGTACCCCTAGGTTCAATCAGACTGCCAGTAATGCTCGGCGAGGGGAATGCGGCTAAGAATGTCCTGGCTGAGTTCGTCGTCATTGACGGCTCGTCCGCCTACAACGTCCTCATAGGCCGGGTTACTCTGAGCGAGGCCGACGCAGTGATGTCCATCCGGGCCCTGACACTAATGTATGTCTCGGACCGGGGGGAAGCGCAAAAGCTCGTCTCCAAAGACGAGAAGGACGAGGTGGTCAACGTCCAGATATCTGCCAGAGGATGCAACATGCAATCCCTCAAAGTGGCAAGACAGTCAGAGAAGGGGAAAAGCCCATCCCTACAACAGGAGGGCGACCTCATGGATGCAACTGATGGCTGACGAGGGAGGTGTGCCTTTATCGAGCCATTAGGACACTGGCGATTTTGCGAAAACATTGTATAGCGGCGGAGGTGTCCAAAACAGTTGTGGGCACCCCGACGCATATTTGTATCTAACGTAGGTTAATCTATGTTTTCCCATCAAAGTGCTCATTTTTCCCGCAGTCTCTACCAAGAAGCCGACGCCGGCTCACACTGTCATAGACAAGAGCGGTGGTCTCCATCAAGAAATGTAGCGCCGTGGCAGTCACCCAAGAGGTAGACGCCGCGTAACACGCTATCCAGAAGCCGACGCCGGCTCACACTGTCATAGACAAGAGCGGTGGTCTCCATCAAGAAATGTAGCGCCGTGGCAGTCACCCAAGAGGTAGACGCCGCGTAACACGCTATCCAGAAGCCGACGCCGGCTCACACTGTCATAGACAAGAGCGGTGGTCTCCATCAAGAAATGTAGCGCCGTGGCGATCACCCAAGAGGTAGACGCCGCGTAACACGCTATCCGTAAGCCGACGCCGCTCACACCGTCATAGACAAGAGCGGTGGTCTCCATCAAGAAATGTAGCGCCGTGGCGATCACCCAAGAGGTAGACGCCGCGTAACACGCTATCCGAATGTACGCCGCTCACACCTTGTCATAGACAAGAGCGGTGGTCTCCATCAAGAAATGTAGCGCCGTGGCAGTCACCCAAGAGGTAGACGCCACGTAACAGGCTATCCAGTAACAGACACGTGTCAGACATGCAGCGACGGAATGTCAATCGTTGCAACAGTTAAACGTCAATCAATGCAACAATGACCAAGCGTCTTCAACACGCCCGTTCACATCTCTTCGCCTATTCATCTTCCTCAACAAGTTCCTAGGTATCTGGTCTCCGCCGGCCACATGACCAACCAAGCTAGGAAGCACCAGCCGGGGGCAATCAAAAACAACCGGCACTCTCAGCCCTGGTCTCGGCCAGCGTCATATTCTTTTCCACATCGAATGCCCTATACGCATCCATGTGGAGGGGGGATATGGTACGGCCTAACAAGAATCATGCCGATGCATCAGAAGATGCCGATACCGAAAATTTTGCAAAAATACTTACGCAGAATATACGCTCAACATACATCGAAGCCCATACCACGGCATAGACTACGCTGGGGCAAATTGATGGGGCATATTCTGCACCGCTGACCAAGTCAACACATTGAGCAAAGTCAAAGATATCCACAGCAAAGTCAACGACTTAGACAGCCTAGCCGATGCAACCTATCGGCCTGTCAACTGGGGTCTCGGCCTGACAACCAGCCAGCCGGGACACATATCCGCGTACTTATATCCAGGACCCTCGGCCGGCCTGCCATAGGTCCATCGGCCGAGGGTAGAACGGTCTTTCCACCTGCTAGCCACTTAGCCACTTGGCCACTACGTGACAAAAGGTGAAAGCCTATAAATACTCCTCAACCCTCATTGAGGAAAGGATCCACAAATTAACCTAATAACCACTGTTCATCTGGTAATATCTTCCTTATCTCTCTACAATACGCGTTTAGTCAAGTAACACATACCTCTCTAAGTTTACTGACTTGAGCGTCGGAGTGAGTACGCTCGGCCATAGCCGAGCCCTCAGTTTGTTCATCGTTTCAGGAGAGATCAAAGGAGGATTCAAGCAAAGACGTCTTTCTACAAGCTACGAGTGGTAACAAATATCTGTTCTGGAATTACACCCGGAACAATCACAAAGCTAATGATTTCAATTTATAAATTATCTCAAATAATTTTAAATTTTTTTTTTGTCAAGAAATTAATAATATAAGTTCATAACTTTTTTATACGAACTAAATACTCGTACTTGGTAAAAAAAAATTATGCGAAACTAATAATATCAAATTTTTCGGTTTTTCATATACTAATTTTAGATTTATACCATTTTTTTTAAATTAAAAGATTATAATTTAATTAAAAAAATTTATAATGATTAAATATTATATCTTAACTAAAAAATAATAATTTAATAAAAATAGAGTTTTGTTTCCTTATTTTAGTCAACTTCTTTTTGGAGGGAAAACTAATGAAAATTTTTATTCTCTTAGTAGTAAAAAATAGAGGGGAATGCAACTTGAAAAAATATTATCCCCTTTTTAAATGTCATAGTATTATTTATTGTATGAAATAAATCAGCATGGCCTAGTCAAAGATAGGATATAATGAAGTCCAAAGCCCAATATAGAGCAACTCATTTAGGCGGGAAAACTTGAGAATCTCTTATTCTTTTAGTTTAACGGGGATGGTCATTTGAAGTAAAAATTTGCGAACAAAAATAGTCACTTGCTTGAATTTATAAAGCGACATGTTAAATCCCGCACAATTTTACTGAATCTCGTACAAATAATTTTGTTATTTTTATAATGTTTTTCTTTTTTTTAACGTAATGTCCTTTTAAAAGAAAATTTAATTACATGGAGATTTTTTTTTTGTCAGTCGATAAGTATTTACATTTTTTTTAATATAAAAATCAAAGGAGGGATAAAGTATCCCAAATTATATATTAAAATATTTTCCCAACTTACATACTGTACTAAAATGTCTTAAATTAGAACGAGTAATAATGGTGAGATGGGAGGGGTTGCACGCCATTTTACAAACATAAAAACTCTGGAGAGACGGTCTAGTACAAGTAAATTACTGATGATTGATATACTTCAAAATAGATACGAAGCAATTATTAATGGGTGAAAAGAATATATTTTTATTTATTATTTATGGTACACTTTCTAAATAGATGGACTTCATGCGCATTTAATAATTTGTTGAGCACAAAATCTCATTAAAGACGGCGGTATCTGTCACTTGTGACGGATATCATTTTCTCTTACAAAATACCCATGAGATGTGGGTGGGGAAGCACATGAGAGATGTCCCACCTTATCCCCTCTCCCTTTTTGTGAGAGGTTTTCAGCTTGTGACGGGATTATTCCGTCACAAGCAAGACGCTTTGGTTGTTGAGTTTGTGCGCTCAATATTGAATACCATATAATTCCACAAATAACACTATTCTCATTTTAGCAACACACATCCAATTAGAAAACGACCACGAGTCCGGTTTGATTATTTCTTCATGTTATTTTAAGTACTGTTATCCATAGTAATGTAACAATTTGATAGGTTATGATGTTCGCTAATCAAACAATAGGAAAAGTTAGGTTCGATTTTAAAAATACCCTACAAGATCACTCTTTGTATCTCATTAGCTTTTCTTATGACACATCATCAAGCTAAGCCTACAATGACTACTTAAAATTTTCATTTTTAGCTCTAAGGACCTAAGTTGTTACAGTGTTAGAAAATTTATTAATATTAAAAATTATAAGTAACTATTCCAGGCAAAGTAATACACAAAATTAATGCAAAATAGTGTTAGAAAAGAATTAATATTAAAAATTATACTTTTCATATGTAAAAAGGACAAATTTAAGAGGATAAAAATTAGTCTTAGATTTTTCATCATAAAATATCCGCAATGGTCGTCATCGAGATACCTAAAAGGCTGAAACAATGAGCTAATTTACAAATATAATTTTTGTTGGATGTAGATTAGTAAATCTTTGTTATTATTTGAAATTACTTGAACTCGAAATTATTAAAAAATAAAATAAAATGTCAAAGCAATGTCGAATATGTTGTGCATTTAATGTTGAAATAAATGTCGACTATGTATTTTCTAACTTCATAATGGGTACAACGTGTTCTAAATCTTCTCATCATTAGTGAAAATTACATCTCAATTGATCCAAAGTGGTTTTGCTGTACTCAAATGCTCTTGAAGTAACCGACGTTAAGCATTAGGTCCTCAACGCTCAAAAAACCTATAACTCCACATCATCTATAATCACTAAAAAGAATCATTCGATGAAGCATCTATCAACGAGATTAAAACCCGGGTCATAACTACCACTCATCATAAACTTACTCGCTAAACTACACTTCTACAATAATAATGAAACAACCAAAGTTGGCTGGTGTGAGTGTTAAAAACTCTTATCTCTTAAACAAGTGGTTAGAGGTTCGATTCCTAACTCTTGTGAATGGAAAAAGCCAAACTTGAGAGGAATCAACTCATTAAATTGTCTTCAGTATCCCGAAAGAGATTGCCCCATCTATCAATCGGAAATACTCATGATCAACACCAAAAACAATAATAATGAAACAAACAATAAAATACATGAAAACAGAACAAAACATCAATTCTACCCCGATCCGATTCCACCAATAAAAACATCACATACCTTCCATTAGTACACCAAATCACTAGTTCAATCTCTTACCTTTAAAAAAGAAACAACAAAAGATGATGATAAAGCTATTCTTAGACATTGATATTCGTTGCTTAAAGAGTAGAGTATATTAACAACAAAATTAACAACATTAACATTATTCTGATTAAGAATTAAAATGGTGGTTACACCAGTCTGACACTCCTCTCTTCTCACGTCTCTTTCATTTTTATCATCAAATTCCATTTTACGGTTATCTCTAACGGTTACCTTCCTTAAAAACATCTTTAAATCTCTCTTTTTTTCATTATAACTGTCTGAAGAACATAAACTAAAGTGTTTTATTCACTTTTTACTGAAAATGGTGTTTAAAAATGTGAACTTTCATGTTTTTTATAATGATTTTGGGTTGTTTTGTTGATATTTATGTGATTTGGTGATTTGGGTTGTTGGAAATGGAGCCTCCGAGTGGTGTCTTGGCTTCTGTTTTGCAGTTTCTTCGTTTTTTGCCCTTTTTTGTAGGTCTTCTTCTTCTGGGTATCATCAAAGGTGAGAACTTTCTTCATGTTTATGTTGCTGTTTCTGTTATTATTGATGTTTGTGTTGTGTGAGTGTTCATTGAGATTTAGTGTTTGAACCGACATTTGAGCCGGAATCATCTGTCCCATTTAATAGGAATATTTATAATAGTTGGGCCTCAACCATAACCTTAAGGTTTTGGTTGAGTTGATCTATCATGGTATCAGAGACAGTGTGACCGAAGGTCACGAATTCAAATCCTGGCAACCTCAAAACCCCTCAAAAACTCGAAGTGGAAACCAGCACACGGTACGGGGGAGCCGGTGCACAACTAACCACTCTTCAAGCCCAACGGGCATTTGAGTGAGGGAGCGTAATAAGAATATTTATAATAGTTAGGCCTCAACCATAACCTTAAGGTTTTGGTTGAGTTGGTTCATCTATCACCATTTTCGTGTCCTATCTTGTGTTCCGGTGGCTCCTAATTTGACACGTATGCATTAATCGTTAAAATATTGAGTGAATCATATAAGAGGGATGATGTGGAAGGTATTGGAATTATAGTTAAGCAAATGATTGAGACGGAGGAAGTAATTGCTACCCAGTTAGTTACTTATCTTAAGTTGATTGTGGTTGGTAATTGAATTCAAATTCATCATCTACTTGTTCACTAGTCGAGATAGAAAGTGCGTGAAATCCATCCTAGTTATTTGTTTAACTATTCCATTTTGTTTAGCGTTCTATTTTTAGGGTGTTTTTGATGGGTAAATTGATCATCTAATGCGATATGGGTCAATTGTCGTCTAGAAGCATTAGGCTAAATTTGTTACATTCCCAATCGTGCCAAAAATGAGGTGAACAATTGACGGGCACAGAGGTTTATTGTTCTTTGAATTGGTTTGTTTTTAAAATTATACTTCTTAGTTAATGTACTTTGTTTTCAGTTTGCGTAGGATATGAATTCTCAACTTTTGGTTTTGTGATAGTTTGTGGCATACTCCGTATTAGTTTACTAGTAAGGGATGACTATAGGAAATACCTATTGTGGAATTCTCCGTCCATAGATGGTAAGATGGAGGTATAGTTAGTTTGAGTAAAAAAAGTTATGCTCATATCGCTTAACTGTCTTTTGCGGTGAGATTAGGTTTTTTAACTGCGCTAGAAAATGTGGCAACTAGGGTTAAGTAGCTCTTGTTTTAAGGAGTTGGAGTGGATTGCTTGATTTCAACTAGTCTTAACTTCTTTAGGTATGTTTCTATATTCGGATCTTGCGTAAGGTATCAGGAAGTTTAATGCTGGTGGGTGTGTCGTTTATTTTTGATGTGGAGCTGTCTCCACTTCTATTATTTGTTGTAACTCCAATCACTGAAGTTGAGTACGCAATTAAAAGACGTAGAGACCACCATATTTGATGTAATTCCATTCATTTAAGTTGAACCTCTGCACACACCTTAAATGGAAAGATGCATTTAGTTACGCTTCTTTCCATGTCATCTCATTATCTACACGTAGATTATCACCTTTTCACTACTAAATCCAATTCATTACGTTGTATTTCTTTGATCAAGTATGAAGTTGCTACTTGTTTGGGCACTAGAGTTAAGGAGAATCAATATCATGTGGTGGAAAATGTAAGTTTAGGGACGATGTGGGGTCACAAACTTAATGGCCAGCCAAAAAAGGAAAGTAGGAACGTTATCGTTGGTTAGATAAAGAGAAAGTATGAGTATATATATGGTAGAGTTAGGTTACCAATCTTTTGCTATGTAGCATGCTATCTATATTTGGAGTTTCCATCATTAGATTCTGGGTGGGATAGAATCATCTGTTAATGGACTTGCCAATGTATATGTCGTCTTTGATATTTTGAGTGTGTTTCGTAAGTAAAGCTCCAACATGTTGATGATCTAGAAAGAGGACTTACCATTGGGTTTCGTGATTAGTTGAGCGAAAAAAGGCTGTTATGATCCTCAATTTTAAGCGCTAGTTTTTATGTGTGCAAAAAAAATAAAAAAATTCCATTTTGTTATGTTGCTTTTCACACTGGTTTTTATGGTGTTTTTGGAATTGATCTCTTCAAAAGGGCTAGCTACAATGATAATTAAATCCAATTGCTTTTCAATGTCTTTCTTAAGTCTAGTATGTTTAGGCTCAATCAAGGTCTTGTTATTCAATTGCTGTATAATGTTTATGTAAGGCATACCGATGTTATGTCTAACGAAGATTCTATTTTGGAACACAGTTTACTCTGTTTTCTGAGAGTTCTGAATTATCTTCGTAACTTTTAAGGATACTTAGGCTACTGAACTTATATAATGATAATATCCCTGAGCTTGATTTTTACACACAGCTATTTTTTACGTGGCATAATTGTTTACTTCACTGAAATAGTGAAATAGGGAGTTATTGTGTCACTTCAACTATCAGAGTTCCGCTTTCAGTGTTCATATCCTATCTCTGCTGGTATTAGGATCAAGCTAGATTCCTTTACTCATTCCCTCAATTTCTTCAAAAACACCATTAAATTTGGGATCCATTATTCTTTTGATTGGCTTTTTTGAATCTCCTGAAAACCTACACTGATAGAGATAACGGGAACATGAATGGAAGAGTGAGAGTTACGCATGGTTGTAGTTAAATTTTGCTACTGCTCTTTAATTGAGTTCCGACCTTTTGAGGTATGTTGTTTTCAGCTAAAGAAATAATAGTCTTGCAAAGTTTTACGAATATACTTTTATGAAATTATTTATATAAATATAACACTAATTTTTATAATATTTTCTATGTAATTTTTAAATAACAGTTCAATGGTTACCTTGGAAATTAAGCAACATCAATGTTACCCAAGGCATAGCACTGTGTCGCTAGTCATTTTTTTTTTTTTTTTTTTTTTTTTTTTTTTTTTTTTTTTGCAAACGTGTGCATCTAAAACATCCTGTGTGGTTTGCCTAATACCTCAGTGAGCCTTGCACAGTTGCACTTAGTGCATTTTTGTGAAATTGCATGTTGACTGTTGCACAGTTGCACTTTAAAGTAACGGATGACTTGTATGCGTTTAGGAAATTGCATGTTGACTGTTGTAGTTGAAGAAAATGTTAGCTCATAGATAAATGTTCATGCTAGAGTCAAATTTTTGTTGCAGGTTTATTATTATGCCCTTTGGTATGCTTGCTAATGACTGTGGGGATCTCTGCAATTACCTTGGGTCTTTGGCCAGTTCACTTCTGTTGGACGTTTTATTGTGTCGTAAGGTGCTTTTCTAACACATCAAAATATAAATTGTGATAGTGTGTGCCACTTGTGTGGAAGCTAACTATTTTTTGGTTTTGAATCTTTGATATCAGAGCTAAACAAGTCGGACCTGTGCTGAAGCTTGTGTTCTGCCCTTTTATAGTTATCGTGTTGATACTCTGGCCTGTTGTCAGCATTATATCAAGCATTGTAGGTGGTGCTGTTTATGGCTTTCTGTCACCAGTTTTTGCTACTTTTGATGCTGTGGGGGAAGGAAAGACTGATGAATTCTATCACTCTATCTATGTATGTAATGTTTTTTTTTTCCTTTTTTTGTGTGTATGTGTGTGTGTGTGTGTGCGTGCCTTGCACTGATCAATTAGGAGAGGAGAACAACAAATAGCATGATGTTTATTATTAGCTTACGTTACTTTGATTGGTTGGCGTATTTCTTAATTTAAGTCTTAATGTTGCGCACTTCCGCCTTATTTACAGGATGGAACTTGGAGTACCGTTGAGGGATGCTTTACCGTTATAAGAGATTTTCGAGATGTTTGTTTCCATTCATACTTCTCAATTATGGATGACTTGCGACAACGTGGTCCTCCAGATGCAAAGTATTATGAGATTAGGTTTGTACTACCTTTCAGATTGAACGAAATTTATTGCATGCATATTATTTAGGTGATTTCGACCAAACTATTAATGCAAGTTGCTTTAGACTTTAGAGATATACTACATCATCAGAATATAGTTTGATATGCGCAGGATGATTAGTTGTAAACTTGTAATGTTGTCTGTTTTCTTTGTGTATCCTCACGGTTCTGGTTGGGAAGTCACTTTCAAGATACTCAATACAAACATTAATACTGGGATTGGCATTGTTGATGTGACCTGTACTCCAGACACTCATATTTTGATTTTTGTTATTCTTGCCTCAAACATTTTTGCATTATGTAGCAGCTTAAAAAAACACCTAGATTTTCATTTTTTTTTTCATTTTCTTTGAGGATCTTTAACCAGCAATTTTAATTTTATCGCAGAATACTTTATCTTCCTGGAGCTATTATAGCTGGCGTTTTTGGTCTTTTGATTGATTTTCCAGTGATCACACTTCTTGCCATATTTAAAAGCCCGTACATGCTTTTTAAGGGATGGCGGCGTCTGATACAGGATCTAATTGGTCGAGAGGGCCCATTTCTGGAGACTATATGTGTCCCTTTTGCAGGCTTGGCTATTATTCTGTGGCCTTTAGCTGTTGTTGGAGCAGTATTAGGCTCCATGGTTTCTAGTGTTGGCCTGGGTGCTTATGCTGGGGTGATTGCATATCAGGTGAAATTTCAAAACATTGTTTACATTAATTCAGCGCTCTTGTTGATGTTCTTATTCTATTTAAAGATTCTTTTTCCTTTTTCTGGTCCTGAAGTAAAAATTTCCCGAAAAGTCTAGGACTAGGGTAATTCTGCTCTATAAAGTATGAACTAATAAGTTGACATTGGAATTTCACTTGGTCTCCTATTTGTTCTGATTGCGAGCCATTTTGGAATCAGGATCCTGTGCTCCTACTGATAATGCCTATTGATATTCATACATCAAATTTTTGGTATTATTGTCTTGTGGGCTTTAAACATTGGGATCTTATTATTCACTAGCGCTTGCTGAGCTTCCATAGGATGTAGTTGATTGGGTGGAAAAGATAAATTAAGGATTTTTTCATTGTCTACATACATGAGAAATTGTAGGAAAGACCATCCTGTTGGGATATTCCGTTACATCAAATTTTTGGTATTGTTGACTCGTGGGCTTCAAACATTGGGATCTTATTCACTAGCTCTTGCTGTTCCGTAAGATGTGTTTGATTGGGTTTAAAAGATAAATTAAGGATTGTTCATCCCGATCATGTATGGGGAATTGTAGGAAAGACCATCCTGTTGGGATTTTTCTGTTGTAGGCTGGAAAACAAAAGTTATGCTTTATTGGTATTACAACGCGTTTTGGGACTTCGTCTATGATTCCATTGGAAGGATACCTTACTCCCTTGTTTCAAATATCGAACTATGAAGTGTGAAGAAGATGGTTGAAGGTTGAAATAAATTTTGTCGTCATTCTGATGGTATGGTGGAAGTTTCTGTAACAGCATAAGTAACAGTATCATATTGAGGATGTATATGCCATAATTTTGAATAAGCTTCGAGTGACATCCTGTCTTCCACAAGGTTCTTTGTGTAGCATCTTAACTGCACCCTTGCGTGAAGTACACACTTTGAGAGAGAGCCTTCCTTAAGTTTGACCTTTCCTGTCCGTTAAAGTCAAGAAAAAAAAAAGAGCATAAGCAGTATAGTCACTTGGGAAGTCACTTGGGAAGTACGTGATGTTTGCAGGTTCTGTTTTCTTTGGAGGTATAAAATTACAGATTGCAGTTTTAAGGGAGGTTGACGATTCTGCTGCATGGTCTGTTGTGGTTTCTTTTCATGTATAGTCATTGTGGTTAAGAGGGCTTTTCGGTTCTGAAAATGTGACCTAAGCTCACGTCCTTTATGTTACTGTCACATAAAGATTTTGGTGTGCCATTTTTACTTTAAAAAAGCGTGTCTCGAGTACAGCTAAGGTGGATTAGGCATTAGCCAAAACGCATCGGTACAATTTAGGCGCGCCATTTAGATAAGACTCAGCTAATTGAGCTCATTACTACGCACTTTCCATGTCTTTAATTTCTAGATCTTAAGTATTCCATTTCTTTGCCCCATTACTCATAGCTTTTACTTCTTTACATATTGGCCAACTTTACAATTTCTAGATCTTTAACTATGAATGTCATCCCACCTTCGCGTGGCACCTTGTGGCTTCAGCTCCTTTGCGCCTTGGTGCGCCTCTTCAAACTAAAGTACCATGTACAATCTGAGTGAAATAAGGAGACTTCTCATTGGATAAGATGTGCCGTACGGGTGTACTAGGTTCTATAAACTTGTCTTTTGTATTTTAAAGGTGGCTCCAGCTCTTTAGTATGTCAAGTTGTCAACTGTACATGGTAGGAAATAAGTACTGCCCGGCGCCTGCTGTTTTGTAAATTTTATCCAATGATTTCAACATCTACTTTTTGGCCATGGGAATGGAGCAAACTCTTTGGCCAGTCGTTTACCTCTTCGTGAGAGCACCCGCGGCGAGGGGGGATTATACACTGTTGTCGACGGTGGACACCTCGGTTTTCACCAAAAAATATCTACTTTTTAATTTGAACTTGCTTTAAATGTTGAATTTTGTCAGGCACCCTTTCCTTTTCGGGAATGTTAAAATACACAATTCTGAGTATCAAAAGGCTGAATTGTTGAAAGTTTGTTTCTTGTGTCATGTAATTGTTTCGAAAACTATTACTCAGTCAGTGGTTATATCTGATGTCCTGGTAGCCAATAGGTTTGTTAATTTTGATGAATATCCGAGTGCAGGAGTCTTCCTTGTTGATGGGGCTGCATTATATTATTGCAGCACTGGCCATTTACGACGAATACAGCAATGATATTATTGATATGCCTGAAGGCTCTTGTTTTCCAAGGTATTGTTTGAATAATTAAATGTATGTATCCATAAAATTGTTGAAATCGTGTTATACGTTTTTGGGTTTTCTTGGAATTTTGGATACTTACAGTCATAGATGTATAGATAAGTTAAGTTCAATAGTGATTGTGGCCTTGTGGAAATGTAAGCTGATAAGGTGAAGAGTGATTGAAAACAATATGGGTATACATGTCATTAAAGAAAAAATGGGTTTGCGGGGAGGACTGTTGTATACTTTTCACGTGGATAATGGTTTTATTTTTACGTCTCTTTACTTTCTGCCTTTTACATTCCCTTTCCCGTCTAAGTTGCGCTTCTATTTACAGCGGTATCTTCTTTTTCTCTTTTACTTTTCAGTGCTTTCTCACCTACAGCGACAGTTTCATTTGACGATTCATGTCGTAAACCCCAAATGATCTTTGAACTAACATTGTTGTTGACTCGAAATTCTGTTTAACCAACTTTCTACTTGTTTCTTGAAGTTCATATTCCATTTTTGTCATTTTCGACGCTGCTATGTGGATAACCTTTTCCCCCATGTGAACAGACCGCATTATAGGAAGACGGATGGATCATCACAACAAACTCAAACTAGTGCACCTACTTTGTCGAGGCCTAACTCTTTCCAAAAAAATCTCTCTCGGAAGGGTTCCTTAAAAAATACTATGGTTGAATTGAAGCCGTTGGAGGTAAATTATCTAGATGAAAACAAACATTTATCGAAAGAAATATTCACTAGTAATAATTCCGCTTATTTATCTACAATTTTGTAGCTTTTGGATAGCATATTCAAAGAGTGCCATCACCAAGGAGATTTACTGGTCTCTGCCGGCTTAATTTCCATGAAGGACGTCGCAGATTCTAAATCTGGCAAAGATAAGCAGGGAGTCATTAGCATCGGTTTGCCTGCCTATTGCATCTTACAGACACTTCTACGTTCTGCAAAAGCCGGCTGCCCTGGTTTGTTGTTAAGTAAGTTTAGTTGTTGGTCATTTAAACTTAGGGCACCAAAGTGGTATTAAGCCCAAATCTCAAGGCACAAATTTGGGATTTTCCTTGTTTTAATGTACATGCTTTGTCTTTGAAGGTGACAACATTACTGAAATAACGAGCACAAACAGACCGAAAGAAGCTTTCTTTGATTGGTTTTTCAACCCACTGTTGATCCTCAAGGAACAAATAAAAGCTGAAAACCTCTCTCCCTCAGAAGAGGATTATCTTGGTAAATTGATTTTATTAGGCGGGGACTCGCAGAGATTTCGAAACTGTTGTACAGGAAATGCCCCGGAAGATGAGCTTAAAAAAGCAGAACTTGAGGCATTGGCTCGAAGGTAAGTAATTTATGCGCTTTAATTTAATGTTTAATTATATTTTAGGTCATATTAGAAATGAAAAATTAAGGAAACACATCAATTGAGAAATGGTACAGTATATTTTTAATAGATACTCGGTAGATTGTTTCCGATTGACCCATGTTAAAAACGCGTCCAATATGTTCCATGTGTTGCGTATGTGTTTAATTTGGTTACGTTACATGTAATGAAGGCTTCGGGGGATCACAACATCTATAACAAGATTTCCAACCTTTAGACGCCGCTTTGAAAATCTTACTAAATCCATATTGGAGAATTTGGCGAAGAAGAACGGTGGAAGCCATCAAGGCAATGATCGCAATGGATCAGGATCCGGATCAGTATCCAAGTCAAGGAACGGCATTGTTAGATTCCTTAGTGAAAGATCTTTTAAACGTACTCAAAGTGATTTTGATTCCGAGAGTCTCTCCCATATTCCCATTGAGAAGGATTTGGAGATACAATAATGTGGGAGGTTCGGGTTCTGTCGTTACACTTTAGAGTGTTGTATATGGTTTTATTGCAATTGTAATATTTTCTGTAGTGTAGAATTTTGATGCTTGTAATATCAAAAAATGTAGCTCTGGATAAACATGATAATTTATTCATGGTTGGTTTTATATGTATCAAGTTCTGCCTTTTTCCTTTGCTGCTGCTCTGTACTCAAAAGCCGACTTCAAGAAGGCGGCAAGCCGGAGACAATTTCAGAAATAGACTCCGGGCTCCATGCATTCCTGACTCTATAAGCGTACGAGCCTAATTACAACCTTATGAAAAGATGTCATTACAATTATAACCAACATAATCAGATGTAAACTTGCGGGATTAAACGGAGGTATTGTGGACAATAGGTCCCAGGTTTGAATCGCCCCTCTCTATTGTAATGCGATTATGTGCGCGCTTCGTAAGACAAAAAAAAAAAAAAAAAAAAAACTTGCGGGATTAAAGTTGACAAATCGTGACATGTAATGAATCTAACTGTTAACAAAAATAAAACTAGTCATAGTTCAACATCATCTCTACCGATATAACCAATATAATCAAATGTGAACTTTCGAGACTAAAGTTGGCAAACTATGACATGTAATAAATCTAATCTTAAAAAAAAAGAAAAAACTAGTTGATTGTTCAAGGTCGTTCCTACTAATATAACCAACATAATTAAATATGAACTTTCGAGACTAAAGTTGGCAAACGTAACATGTAATGAATCTAGTAGCTATTAACAAAAACTAGTCGATATAATTCAGGGTCGTCTTTAATATAAACAAATCATAACATCTCAAATTCTGAGAAATAAAATCCCGAAACCCGATCCGATAGAATTCGAAAATTTTGAAAATCGTGGTTGGAGACGGATGACACAGTGAGGCAGGTAGTTAATGCTTTGTCCTACAGCAACCGCCTAACCGTAAAACAGTCAAACCAAAGCTTCATCTCTCCAACAATGGCGAAATCGATAATCCTCTGCGTTTTCTTCATCATCTTCTTCGTATCTCCTCTCTCTGCCATGTTAACGCCATTTAACGACCTTCGTCCACGAAATCTCATCGAATCGCTCAATTTGTTTCCGAAAAAATCCGTCAACATTATCGACGACGGCGACAATGGCGATTTGCCGAAGCTTGATGGAAGACTCGTTGAGAAGAGGTTTAAATTTCCTAATTTTTACGATGCTTCTGGAATTTCTGTTGAAGATTTAGGTCATCATGCTGGTTACTATCAGATTGAACATTCTCATGATGCTAGGTTTGATTTACAGCTTTAATTTTAGTTTAATCGTCAATTTAATCGTCTATTTTCGCACATTTTGGAACACGTTATTCTCATTTATTTCTGGTTGATTGATTTTAATAGTGAATAAATTACGAGGATTATTGAAAAGTTTGATTAGTCGTTGATTATTTAGGGTTATTAAGAATCGAAGAATGAAATTGTAGTACGGAGTAGGTATTTCGGTTTCGGGATTACAGGTTTAGCAACCTAATTGTTACAGTAGCATGCAGACCCAAGAAGCCGAGGAAGGAACTGAAATGTGGTGTTTTCCGTGTTGTGTACTTCTTCCGTCCCAATCATTTGTTTACCGTTTATATTCTATGTGGAAAAATATTATATTCAAAGGTATAAAAACAAATGATTGAGACGCAGGGAGTATTATTTGTGAAAAGAATTAATGTTTTTGGTGTAAAATGAAGTGTCGGAGTGTCCTACCACGTCTGAGTGTCGAGGGTCGGACACGAGTACGCGAGTTAATATTGAGAGTCTGAGAACATAGGTGCTAATGAGATAAGATTTTAAGAAGAAGTTGCTGTGTGCATATTTTCATCGAATTTTTCCTGAAGGTTTTGCATTGTGCTTGCTGTAGGCATTTGTTTTGTTTCTTTTTCAGTAGGTTTTAAGGGTGCTCCTCATGAATGGTTAAATGCGGTTTATGTACTGATTATGCCTGCTATTACCCTCTATCAATTGTAGGATGTTCTACTTTTTCTTTGAGTCACGACGAAGCAAAGAGGATCCAGTTGTTATCTGGCTAACTGGAGGGCCTGGTTGTAGTAGCGAGTTGGCTCTGTTTTATGAGAATGGACCATTCAAAATTGCCAATAACTTATCCCTTGTATGGAATGAGTATGGCTGGGACCAGGTACTGTTTTCTTATGAACAATATTTAAAGTCTTTCTAAAGGACAGTTCTGTTTTTACGAAAGAGGTAACATCGCAGTAAGATATATTTAGTACTCCTTACTATATTTGTCTGAAAATCATTAGCTGTATGAAATGCAATCATCTTAGATTGATACTGTCTAATAATGTACATAGCATTAAATGGTGATTGTAAAATCATCTAAGATTCATCATAATTATGCCGAGTTAGTCTTAATTATTGTCCCTTTGTGGTGTTCTTGAAAGGACCATTTTTGTTGCGTGACAAAGTAGTGGCCTTATACATTTGGTACATTGTCATGACTTTAGGTATCATAGTCTCATTATCATGCTGTTGTTTTGTTTATCTTTGTGGAAAACTTTGTAAAATTCATTGTGGCATTACTGATTCACGCGGAATCCTGTAGTGTATTCTAGAGATGGTATAGAGCATTGTCCATTCGCCTAGAACATTTTAAGTTGACTAGAATATTCTAGAAATGTGTGGATATATCAAGATTATGTTTATTGTAAAGTACTCTTAATATAGTAAGATGTTCATTTATGCTCTAGTGCTGGGTACTAAGAGTAGAATGTTTTTGTGCATTTTAGAATTTCCTAGGTGTCTCAACTCTCATATATGTACATGTGTTGTGTAGTCTAGAGAATCCAGGGAGAGAAAAAAGTGGGGAGTGAGTAATAGTTTCCATTCCTGCTTTTCACCATGGGCTTGTATGCTCTTATCACTTCTATCTTTGTCCATCTCACACACTTATGCAGAAAAAGTACGTGTGGATTCCAACCGAGTGTGTGTTGGTTCTAGAATATTCTAGGTGTTTCTAGGATGTACACAAGTGTCCTGTATTTTAGAAAATTCTGTGTGAAAAAGTGAAGAGTAACAGTTTACATTGACATTAATACAAAGTGAGGTTTATGCACTCATGCCTTGACAAAAGGGTGTGTGGTGACATCATTAGGTATGCAGTTAAGTAGTGATGCACATAGGGATTAAGGACCTAGAGTTGAGCCTAATTGGAAGCCTAAGTGGTTGCTGATGGATGATTGGTGAGTGCCTGAGTGGTGTGTTGTATTTGTATGTGACCTTTTGTGTTTCATTGTGAAGACCCTGTCAAGGTAGGTGATCTCGTGAAAAAAACATTTTTTTTTTTATGTGGCATTAATTCTTTGTTTCAACAACACAAATACTTTGAAATTTCTACTTGGCGGATATTTAAAACTGTCGATCCCTGCGGAAAGGAAAAAGGGGATTAGTGAATTTTCTAATAATTATAGCCTTCTTTCTCCAGACCTCTGGAAAAAGCATTAAAAAGGCTAGAAAATGAACAGCTGATGTCGTTGTTCTTGATCCGTGACGATTCATTGTTAGGTGCTTCAGTTCCATAGCACTCAAACCTGAATCTGTGCTCCGAGACGATGTCGATCCATAATTCCATATATAAGGGATGTATGATTCTTGACAAACAGACGTACTGGTCCCTTATTGACTCTCTCATTAGTTCTTGTAATTAGATTTATGAAGTCGTTTTCACCATGACCTCTTTTCTCGCTACTCAAGAGCAGATATTATCTTTAAAAAAAAAAGAGTTAAATGGTAAGCATTTTATTTGTCATGTAAATTGTTTAATAGTGGGACTTGGTGTGATTCTACAGGTGTCAAATCTTATCTATGTTGACCAGCCTATTGGGACTGGTTTCAGTTACTCCTCTAATAGACATGACTTGCGCCATGATGAAGAAGGGGTCAGCAGTGACCTTTATGACTTTCTACAGGTAGTTCTCTGCCTCAAAATATGTTGTCTGCAATCAAACTCTTTTGCGAAGCATCCCTTATTTACGTAGTTTTATTTATGATTTATGATGCTGAATTGAACTTGTGTATCGTATAGTGAACTAGTTGTGATGTCAAAGTTTTAAACATGCACAGCTTTATGGATTTTAGAATAGGCTCATGGTTAACGTAAAACTCTTGATGTTTTTACACATATCAGACAGCTAGTTCGAGTGAATTTCAACCTGGGAAGTCCCCTAGACACAGCTACACAGATTAGGGGATAAGAAAAGACTAAGAGGTATAGGCGTATAGCAAAGTAATGTGAGATGATCATGATTGTATTACTGAAGAGTCCTAAGCGCAATGAAGTTGTGAAATCATCGAATTTGTTATTCATACTTTGGCCCTAAAAGCTTGTGCCTTACTGAGTAGTGCTATAAAGCGTATATAAAACATCTACCTTTTGTAATTTTTTGATAATAGTGTATTAGTGTTTGTTGATAATTCTAATACCTTTTGTTTACAATTTTTTTTTAAAAACATCTACATTTTGTATCTGTCTTTTATTTTGCAAAACTCCGATCTTTTATGAACATTTTCTCTAAACCTGTTAACTATATCAGTTTTAGCCAACATAAGACATTTCACGGCAGATATCAATCATAAACGATCTTTATTTTTGCTCAGCACTGTATTTTATTAGGAGACAAACACCATTCCTGTTCGATATTAGCCAGAAAATGTCTTTTTATTTTTGCCAAAACTAGCTTTTGATAGAAGGTTTTTGGGAAATGTTTTAAAAAAGGTAGGAGTTTTGAAAAAAATTATAAAAGTTAGAAGTTTTGTACATGAGGTATAGAAAACATGGGAGTTATGTATTAGTCCAAAAAAGTTGTATACTCCTATTTCAACTGGAGTACGTATTGCTTTATAATTACAAAGACCCCAGAAGCTAGTCTCATATAGTAATGGATAAAATAAAATTGGCTCCTTTAAATAAAATTGACTCCTTAAATCCCTTTGCCTTCCATTAAGTAGTAGATTTTGTCCCTTTTCTGGGTAAGAATCACTTGAAAACCACCTCTGTATTGAAGGGAAAGGCTGCGTACACCCGGCTCCCCTTAACCTCCTTGGTAGACATTGGGTAATGACAACGATGATGTAAGGGATACTTCAATCCTCTTCATTTCTCTACCCGGTGAAGTAAACTATGTTAGGAAGTGCATTTTTCAATCATTCAGTGAGTGCTGGGAGATTGTGCTATCTCTAAACTGTATCCCTTTGACTGTATTTTCTAATCAGGTTTTAAAATTTTCATGGTATGGTTGGTATCACAGTTCGCTTGTTATTCTTTCATTTGGTTTTGGTGGTTTGATACTTGGTGGGTCGCTTGTCAAATACCAGGCTTTCTTTACTAAACATCCGGAGCTTGCGAGCAATGACTTTTACATAACCGGAGAGTCATACGCTGGCCATTATATCCCTGCTTTTGCTGCTCGTCTGCATGGTGGAAAGAAAGCTGAGGAAGATGTCCATATCAACTTGAAGGTATGCCATCATTTTGTCTTTTGTCTAATTTGTGTTTGCTTTTGGCTAATCGTTTTTAATATAAGCTAAACCTTCTTTAACAGGGATTTGCCATTGGCAATGGCCTTACGGATCCTGCAGTGCAGTATGCAGCTTACCCTGATTATGCATTGGAGATGGGTTTGATCAAGAAATCCTCTTATAATTTGATAAAAAAGCTGGTCCCTCTGTGTGAATTATCCATCAAACTATGTGGTAAATCATAAGTATTCAGTTATGTTGGTGATTTGAAATCTTATTGACTAATTATGTTCGGGGTGATTAGAAATAAGCTTTATGCAAGCTTGAATAGTTCGTAATAAAGTATGATTGAACGCGATATGAGTTTATTTGGTGATTTAGAAAATATGGTATTGGAAATGGAGGGAAAGAACTCATGTGGATGATAGGGGTTGACTTGAGATCACCTTTGCTTTATTTGAATCTTTAGATTTCTAATCCTTCTTTTTGCAAACTATTTCGTTTCATTTGATACTATTATTTGTTCATCATTCCATGTTTTACAGAATTTTTTCTTCTTGATTTAGTTCATATTTAATTCTCCAATATAAAACTCCTTCAAGCTCTCATTTCATTTTTTTTTTCTCAAACTTCATTTATTCTCCTTTCTTCCCTTCACACTACTTTTTGCTTATCGTTCTTCATTTTACTATCTTGATTAAGTTATTTCTCTTTCCACACTTTAGTATTTTACTAACTTGATTTAGTTCAGTACGACTTTTCATTTTAGCATATCCAAATATATAGGACTACCACTTGTAGCAGTTTGTATTTCCTCTCATTATTTTTTCTCAATTCAGGTACAGATGGGACGGTCTCCTGCACGGCTTCATACTTCCTATGCAACCCCATATTTGGTGGTATTAGGTTGCTCATTGGTGACTCCAATGTATGAACAATGGCTCACGAAATTAATTATTGTCATTGTTGATAAGTACTCCGTATGTTATTATCATGTGATTTTTTCTTTATGAATATTACGTTGTGATGAATTTGTTTTTCCTTTTTTTTTTTTCAGTATTATGATATAAGGAAGAAGTGTGTGGGTAAACTCTGTTATGATTTCTCAAACTTGGAGAAATTCCTTAACCAGGCATCCGTTAGGACAGCTCTTGGTGTTGGGGACATTGATTTTTTATCATGTAGCACAACCGTGTATGCAGCAATGCTTGTGGATTGGATGAGAAATCTGGAAGTAGGCATCCCGGCTCTTCTCCAGGATGATGTCAAGCTGCTTGTATATGCCGGAGAGTATGATCTCATCTGCAATTGGCTCGGTAAGAGATTACAGATGTTCCTAATCCACACTGAATATTATTTCACCATCATCTCTGATCTCTGAAATACTCAGAAACATAAATGTCTTATTTCTTATGCTGACATTGGCTATGACTTATTTAAACTAGGTAACTCGAGATGGGTGCATGCTATGAAATGGAGCGGTCAGACAGATTTCGTGGCATCACCTGAGATTCCATTCGAGGTGGACGGTTCTCAGGCAGGAATACTGAAAAGTCATGGCCCTTTGAGTTTTCTCAAGGTGATTTCTAATTACTGTTGTACTATGAGTCTATGCCTATTCCCTAGGAATTGTTTTATGAGACTTAGTAATCCTAAGCACCTAGTTTCCTCAAGCAGTTACTGTCCTGCAATGCTGTCTCAAATTGTGAGACGTATATTCCGTCCATCCCATTTTTATTCACTGTTTGATTTTTGGTGGTCAAATGATGTTGACTTGAGAATTTTCTCTTAATTTACACAACTCGTAAAATATAATGTGAAAAGAGTAGTTTAGACAAACCAACCAAACAAATTTTACATTGTATCTGTACATATGCTTGAAGAAATTAATGGTCAGAGTTGACATTGATTTACTGCTAAAGTCAATTGTGGACACGAAATTTGGAATGAAGGTAGTAATTAAGGGTTAGATTAAATGTTAAATGGTATGTGTAACCAATGCCAAAGTCAACGCAAATTGATCGCTTTTAATGAGACTGTTCCGATTTAGAATTCACTTTCCATCGGTTCATTTTTGAGCTAGTCATTTGATGAAATACTCTGTACTCTGTACTGGTTATTTCCCTTGTTTTGCTTCTTGTATTGGGAATTCTTATTAAGCTGCTTTTAAACAGGTTCACGATGCTGGACACATGGTACCTATGGATCAGCCAAAGGCAGCATTAGAAATGTTGAAGCGTTGGACCGAGGGATCGCTTTCTAAAGCCACTTCTACACCTGGAAAATCAGTTGCTGCTTATTAATTGCTTTGAAAGGATGTTGTGGCCTTGGTTTGACATTATGTAGTTAGAAGCGATTTCTATACCTCTGGTTAGAAGCGTATGTGTGTATATTTATAGATAAGCCGTTCTACCAGAAATGATGTCGCTTGTAGGGTGTTGGAACGTATGGACATGGTAGCACATCGGATCATGCAACGTCTTTGTATCCTTTCTATTAGTTCCAAGGACTGTTCGATGATAACAGCTTACGACCAATTATCTGTATTTTCTATTTTGCTTTGTTCTCTTACTAATAGAATTTTACAAATAGCATTTATATCCTTTCTTACGCGTTTTGTAGTGTGCGGTTTCTAACCTAATTGCATTATTAAAAAAAATCGATACCACTGTCAAAAAAAAAAATCGATCCAAAAGCGAATGTAATTTATACTACCATGAAAGATATATGAATAATATACGCTAAAGGATCTCGGGCTTCTTGTAAATGCCACATACATTGATACATAGGCTGTCAAGAATGCCGAAGGGTCAAAGTGATGGACTATATGAAGTCGCAAGATAATCCGGGGAATATAGCCTCTAATTATCGCAAAAAATACGGAAATACAAAATTATATGACTCATTTTGCAAATTTGTGCTCTAAAAAAGAAGTTTCATTTTACTTTTTGAATTAGATTTAAATAAAATAAAATTCTTGGCAAAATTAAATTGTTTTTACCTATTTTGTCGATGAGTAAGTTAGAAATGCAACAAATGACTGTAGTCGTTCGAATCTATTTAACTCGTCATATATGAAAGCCTTGATTCTTGAACTTGTAAAATATTAAGTCAATATTGTTGTGTTCCGCGTACATTAAAAGTCTTTAGATTATATAACAGTTCTGAAACTCGTACAGATTTTACTCGTTTCCAAATATAATTTTTAGCTACAAGTTGGTTTTCGAGCTTGTATAATTAAAATGCAATTCAATTCAACGCATCTGAATTTTGTTCTACCATAGCCACTAATTAAGTATTTAGATGAGATTTTTTGAACTTCTAAATTAGAAAGATATTAAATTCGAATTACAATACAAACATGTATACAAACAACAAGTGTTTGATAAGGAACAACCATACAAAAATACAATACCCTTAGTCATTTACAATGAATTTTCCCAATTTGTAAATACCAACAGCCAAAAAAGCCTCATCTAGTACGATTTTCCTCCTATTATGTATTTATGTACATGCATGCATATTTATTTCCACATTTACGACTTTTCGCTATTTTTTTTCGAATGCTAGTATATATATATACATCATATTGTTTCTACTCGTACTTCATTCACTAAAATCACTTCACAATTCGAAAAAAAAAACATAGAAGCTTACAACACATAAATTGTTCATTTTTTTTAGTTTTGTGATATTATTCTTCGATTCAATGTCTCGATTTATTTTTACACTCGTATTCTTTTTATTAATCGTTCCTCGAGATACATTATCCCAAGGAGGACAATGGCAAATTCTTCAAAAAAGTATAGGCATTTCCGCCATGCACATGCAACTCCTCAACAACGACCGTGTGATAATCTTCGACAGGACCGATTTTGGTCCGTCGAATCTCACACTTCCATCATCAGCTCAATGTCACCCTGGTGTCCACAACACCACTGATTGTACGGGCCACTCGGTTGAGTACAACGTCTTAAACAACACATTTCGCCCCTTGAACATCATAACTGACACGTGGTGCTCCTCGGGTAACACCCTAAGTGACGGCCGCCTCTTACAAAGCGGTGGTAATGGCGCTGGGGACCACGTTTTTAGGATGTTCTCACCGTGTCCTACGTGTGACTGGAATGAACTTTCTGACCGTTTGTTCCAACGTAGATGGTACGCGACTAACCATATTTTAAATGACGGTCGGACCATTATTATCGGTGGTATCGACCAATTTAATTACGAGTTTTTTCCGAAAACACAACTTTTTCAATTACCCTTTTTGTCACAAACTCGAACATCGCCCCAAGTACAAAACAACTTGTACCCTTATGTCTTCCTCAATGTAGACGGTAATTTATTCATTTTCGCTAACAATAGGGCGATTTTATTTGACTACAACAAAAATAACGTCGTCCGTACTTACCCAGTCATCCCAGGCGGGGATCCGAGGAATTACCCGAGTACCGGGTCTGCGGTTCTCCTACCATTTTCGGGTTCAGATCTCGAGTTTTTAGTATGTGGGGGTACACCAGCGAATTCTTTTTTGTTGGCGTTAAAAAAGTCGCAATTTCTACCGGCTCTTAACACATGCGCGAGAATTAAAATTAATGACCCGAATCCGACTTGGGTCATGGAGACTATGCCCATGTCGCGAACCATGGGTGACATGTTGGTCCTTCCTAATGGGAAAGTTCTAATTATTAACGGAGCTAGATCCGGTGCTGCTGGGTGGGAACTGGGCCGTGAACCAGTTCTTAGCCCAGTGATTTACAATCCGGGCGGGGCGTTAGGTTCACGGTTTAACGTCTCGACACCGAGTACAATACCGAGGATGTACCATTCTAGCGCGGTTTTATTACGAGACGGAAGAGTATTAGTAGGCGGAAGTAATCCACATCAATATTACAACTTCACAAACGTGTTGTTTCCTACCGAGCTCAGCCTAGAGGCGTTCTCACCGCCTTACTTGGATCCGACCAACTCCGAGCACCGCCCATATATTAGGGAGCCTGTTGCAAATACCAAAATCACCTATAATAAAACACTTGTGGTCAACATCTCGATTCGCGGGAGACCTAACCTGGGTTCGATCAAGATAACCATGGTTAGGCCAGCCTTCAACACACATTCCTTCTCTATGAGTCAAAGGTTGCTTGTGCTAACCCAAACAAAGCCCATAGTCCGCATGGGCCATGGCTCGTTCCAGGTCGAAGTGTCAACACCCGGATCCGCAAACCATGCCCCACCCGGATTTTATATGCTGTTCGCCGTGCATCAAGATATTCCCAGTGTTGGGGTTTGGGTTCAGATTCTATGATTTATTTGTATTCATTATTCAACACACCATTCTTTCTATATGTATTTTTTCAAACACAATATTATTGTAGAAATATTATAATTATAACACAAATTCTCATTATAGAGAGAGATATCCGTCTAGTTATATACGGGCCAAATATTCACCCACTTTAAGCATAGACAAGCAACAAGTTGCATGGTGGGGCCCAAAAATGTCACCCCTTTAAGCATATTTGACCCGTCTTTCACTTTAGACGGATATATCCGACTATCTGTCTATAGTAATAGACATGTCTTGCAAGTTGCATCTAAAACACCTATAATTCGTAATTAGGCAATTAAACCCATTAACTTCAATTATAACTGGACGATCTTATACAAAACTAGTGTCAGACCGTCTCATACAGTAATTTTTGTGTGAGCAATCCGTATGTACAGGTGAATATATTACTGTTTTGTATTTGTGTACATGTATTACAAAATACAGCTAACAGAGATGCTAAAACAATTGGTACTTACGGCGTCTTTTTAGTTGGGTTGAGAATCAACATCGTCTTGGAAGCCAGATATTTTTGCAAGCTCTTCAATTGTTTTTTCGCCACTAAAGACCTGAAACAAATGTTGCAGGTTAGAAGTTAGAACCAAACAAAACTTTGACCCAATGAGCAAGTTAGGATCGAGACTTGATGACCCATTTTTAGTGAATGGGTCAAACCAAACCCGCCAAGAAAGCTAGTTGGGGCCGGGTTCAAGTTGACCCCAAGTTCTGTCAGCGATGAGGAGCAAGATCCCAATTCACAGTTCAAGCATACGTGAATAACTGCAAGAAAATTTGACGCACCTCATCGTTAATTACCCACGTTGGAAATCCTGGAACTCCGATGCAAGCGGGGGCTATCAAAGTTCCCTTTTTGACGCCATCTGGGAAGCATTCCACATAATCTAACAGCTTGGCCGCCTCACGTCCAAACATCTGAAAGTGAAACGGAAATCGTATTGTATTATAACCAAATGAACATATCCATACTGAGTAACTCGTAACAATGGTTTTTGAGCAGCTGTATCAACTACTCCCTCAATCACAATTTATATTGTACCTAATTAACTTCCAATGGTACAAATGTACAATGCTGATTTTGACCGATATTTTCTTTGGAAACATGGACTTAAGCACGGTCAAGCAGAAAAGGACAATTGTTATGAGTTACACAGTATGGATATATAAATTATCGGTCAAAATTTATATTGTACCGATATGTTTGAATGGGCTTCATAAAGTGACCTCTACATCAGTATTTCAGTGAGCCATCAGAAAGCAACCTACATGACTCCCAATACTAAGGGGTCGGTTTGAAAAGGGGATTTGGGAGGGAAGGAATTTGGGAGGAGGTAATTTCCTTTGTGTGGTTAGCAAAATGGGGGTAAAGTGATTTGGAGGGGAGGGAAAATGTATCCCTCCATTTCCCATTTCCCCCCCTATAAGGCCACATGGCAAATTACAATCCCTCCAACAAAGGAGAGATTTGAAGGGAAAACTCGCTCCCTTCAGGCATCCCTTCCACTTCCCCTTGCCTGCCCTTCCCTCCCTTTCCCTCCAATTTTGGTATCCAAACATAATCAAATGTAGGTTCGGTTGAGAGTAACCATTTATGTTGTTACCCAATGAAATTGAGGTGTGAAAGGGAATATATATGTAAGAGTATTCACATGCCAATGAATCTCAAACGGATAAGCACTAGCATCATCATGCTAATGATAATCAGGAGCTGCCAAATGGAATAATTGGTTATATTGACTGTTGCACTAAATGGAGTTCCGTAACATGAGTGCTATCGACACAAAAATTTAAGTCAGTGGGTGAGGACACAACCACGATTTGGAAATCACATGCTTCAATTTTTTTCTTGTAAAACATTTGAACGCATGCATTGAATACTCAACAGAAACAAATAAATACTAAAACGGCAACGCCAAAGACAGCTACTATAGATCACTGGTCAGTATCACATGCACAAGAATATGAAAGCCCTAAAATAATGTTTCAATGCAGAAGCCAGCATAAATTAATATGCTATGTTACTCTATACCCTTTCCCCTAATTTGTCTTTACCTCTTTCTGTTCATGGCAATGCGTACACCAAAATGCCCCATACATCTTCGCCCCAATAGAGTGGAGATGTTTAGCAAGAGATATTGTGAACGGGGTTGATTCCGTAGTGATATCTGTTACATAATATGAAAATTCCAGGGCTCCAGATCTACTTAACAAAAGAAAGGGACAAAATTGCACGTATCAGTAAATAGCATCGCATCAGAAGAAAACAATTGTCAATACTGTATTTGGAACACGTAAAGAACAAGCACAACATTGGAAGTATTAGTAAATAACATTACACCAAAAAAATGGTTTGGGAGGCAGACAGCTGAGACAAGAAGTTTTTCTAGAATTTCCACTTAGAATAGAAAATAAAAACAAAACTTAAATAGGAAGACATTACTATTGACCATGGCTGGCAATATCACTACAGTGCAAACTAGCTCTCTAATCTCGTCAATTTTGCTAAAATGACTTTGGACATTAGTTTTCTAATCCTGTTATTTCATTATTTTATGTCATTCAGGGTTATCAGAAATGATTCACATCAGCTTCCTAAATCTTATCAGGATTACGGCTCCGTTACAGTTGTTGACTTGGAGCATTAGTCTAAATTCTTCTATTTATTGAACAGGACTTGTCTTCGCTCTCATAATAATATAAGCATGCTCACCGACACCCTTGTTATTATAATTGAATATCCAAGACATTACTGCTAATTAAGCACTGAAGCTAACTACCTATATATAATACCAATCCCCTGTCTCCCTTCCTCCAACCGCGCTAAACAAACAGTCCAAGTATTCACTCAGCCTAAAACCTGGAGATTTCGAATCCACCTTCCCCCAAATGTTTTTACTTTCAACCTGGAGATCAAGCTATAATATGACTATATCATTCTCTGCTAAAGCCCATCCATGTACTTCTTTAAATACTTATTCATACACCTCTGAATCAATGAAAATTACTGGTACATTCTTTTTGAGATATTTACAGTTATCTTTAACCTTATCCAATGCATTGTTCCCAAAATTTCATAGTGTACTACTTACATCTCCAAATAATTGGTAAAATCTATGGCCATCACCAATGTTTCCCTGTGTACATACATTACAGATACATGACTTCGATAAGCCTGCATATTCAATCATTCTCAAAGCAGATATGCAATTAATACCATTACCAAGATCAAGCTATAATATGAATTGTGTGTTGAAAAATGTTTGAAAAAACTTATTTATTTCCACCAAACCGTTTTGCTCATGTGACTCTATGAGTTGTAACTTCAGTCCTCAGTGTAGAATAAAATTATCAAATTACCTCGGAGAGGCTGACGATAGGGAACTGTATGAGGTGCTTAAAACGCCAAACACAATGGCGGCCGTAATTAATGGTAGAGCCATATATTTCTGTAACTCCTGAAACCCAAATTCC
This sequence comes from Silene latifolia, assembly GCF_048544455.1. Taxonomy (NCBI): domain Eukaryota; kingdom Viridiplantae; phylum Streptophyta; class Magnoliopsida; order Caryophyllales; family Caryophyllaceae; genus Silene; species Silene latifolia. The sequence goes on along the minus strand of NC_133534.1, from coordinate 8,895,404 downwards.
TGCAGTGATTTTCAAAATTGATAAAAGGTATGGATCAGAAACGAATAGATTATCAGCAAATCAGTAGCATTTTATAACTTTTTTTCTAAGTGAACAATATACTCCCTCCATTTCACTATGATGTTCCTATACATATGGGGCTTTGCGCACAATATTTTAGGAAAGAAAAATAGGTGGTTTTTATTGAAGGAAAAATATGTGGTATAAGAGAATGGGGTAATATAAGCCATACATTTTGTTAGAAGGGAAATAGGAACATCATAGTAAATATGACTAAAATGGAAAGGATGAACATTACAGTGAAAAAGGGGTAATACAAAAAGACAACCTTTAAAATAATGAAGAACAAGCTAAACGACAAAACAGCAGAACCCAAGCAATATGAACATGATGAAGCTCCACCAAATCTTGTAGTAAGAATGTACAAAAAGTAAGCACTGGCAATTGCCATGGAACCACTGAGAGAAAGAAGGAGTAGACGACCGTCTGTTTGATTAATATTCAGAGGCAATTTCCATCCGCCTAAATTCAAACCAAGTAGTAAGATAAGCCCATATGCAGTCATGCCAATCAACGGAAGGGGTACGCCTGGCAAATGCAAACAAAATTGATCATGGATTCCTCTTTTAGATGAAATTATAATGGATCTGGCCATTAATGCCCAACAGACAAGCAGCTCAGGCACAAAATAAATAGCAAGAACACCGGATATTGAACAGTTTAAGGTGTGATACGAAAAAAAAAAAAAAAAAAAAAAAAAAAAAAAAAAAACCATCACAAACCACTGTCCTCCACAGGTAAACCAAGACAGAGTGACAAATCAGTTGACCAAGGAACAATTTATAAGCCAAAACCTTCACCCCTAGGCACAGCCTAGAGAGTACATTTAGAGCCAACACAAAGGAATACTTTGCGTGATCAAGCCAGCAACATTTTAAGGTGTTAATATCACAAGTCTACAACTCTCTCATTGACTCTTAAGACCACAGCCATTACTTTTGTGCTTCTGCAAGGCCTTAAAGGCTTAAACTGTAACGTTACATGGATTAATGCATATATGGTTTTACATAAACATCAGACACAACCCCTTATATACTTGCCTGGTTCTTTAAGTAGGTAAATTCTGTGAAGTGGATTGTGCTGAGTTAAACTCCACAGAGCTCGTGCAAAAGTATAGGCTGAATCCTTGTGAAGGGCCCTCGTTTTAAACATTTAATGTCATCAATCAATGAAAAAGGTAGACGTTTTGAGTCCTAAATTCTGAATTGAGCCAAATTAACCTAACACAAACACTCCCTCCGTCCTAGTCAATTGTTTACCTTTGGTTTTGTTTTGTCTTTGTTTTCTGAATGGCAAGTTGGCTAGATTGCACTTTTATGCAAGTAAACACACAAACGACGGTCAATTTAGACATCAAAACTTCCCCAAAAAACAAAGGTAAACAAACAGCCGAGACAATTAAAATGGAATAGGTAACCTAATGACCGAGACGTAGGGAATAGAGTACTTCATGTGAGCAGAACAAAAGATGTTGTAACTTGAACAATTCCATGCAGAAGCTATTTCTAGATGAGCGAACCAATAGTCAACTCAAGGATCACTCAATAAAATATCTTAAAAAATGTATTCAACTGCCACAAGCCCATAACAGATTGGCAATCCAATTAAACTGATTCTACATAGGAATATCAAATTACATTTCCTTTCACTAGCTAGGTAACAATCACATCATTTAGGGGTAACAAAGCACTCCTCAGAGAGGCATTCTAAGTTCTAACCTACATCTCCTCATAATCGTAACAAACCTCACAGGACGCGGGACACAAACCACTACTCCCTCCGCATCAGATTAAACTTCATAGTGTATGGGGGCAAGTTAGACACTTTTCATGAAAGTAGGTAGTCCCAAAATGAATATAAAGTTTAACCCGAGTTGCCCGAAATAGAAAAGTATGAAGTTTAATCTGAGCTGACAAGGATCATTTAACACTCAATTTAAGCTTCAGAACCCCGATTTTTCACTAATTACTGTAAATCAATCCCAGCATAACACTAATAACAACTTAAAAAAAGGATGATTAACATAATATTACCTAAAACAACAGCATAATCACTGGTGAGCACATCACTGCAAGAGCCACCACCAATAGGGCAAAAGGGTTCAGCATTAAATAACTTTAGGTAAGTCAGATAACTAGTTTCTACAAACCCTAATCCCCCAATCCATGCGCACCAACTGTATGATGAAATGTCTGAACTAGATGATGAAATGGGTAACTTCTCCACATCTTCAGACTTATTATCAGTATCTTGAATTTCACCATTAGTACACTTTGATGGAAGTAACATAAACCCTTTTCTGTAATTACCCTGTTACATATAAAAATCACAGTTAGTAAATTAGTCAATTTAAAATGGTAGAAGTGAAAAAGAATGAATTTAGGTAAATGGGTTTACCTTACATGTGGGATTCAAGGGTATAGAAGGAGGAAAGTAAGAAATTTGGGGTTTAGGGTTTGTGGAAATGTGAAATGATGAGGATGCAAGCATCATTGCCTGCATTTTTTTCTCCAAATTATGATGAACTGATTAATTGATTGCAGGTTGTCAGTAAGGAGCAAATTTAGCAGCTTGCTTCTGTGATTTTGTTCATTCCTTGTCATAGCAATAATAAGTACTGTACCTCCTAAGTCCTATTCTGTCGGACTGAAACCGTCTCAACTGAATTCAGCTTATACAAATTTATAAGAATTGAAATTAAGTCCAAATTAAAGGAGTCGAGACTCGAGTCTTATTTCACTTATGAATTAACGAGTATTTTTATCTTGCCTTGGATATGAAATAAAACAATTCAGAATAATATTTTTTTATTTTCATGTGGAGTTCTAAGTACTATGCAAATTGATTTTAATATTACATGTTTATAATCTTATTTTATCAAAAGTAAAAAATCATTCTTTTTTTCCCATTTCATTATACTATTGTTGAAGTAGCTTATTTTAAAATCCTTTTATTATTTTATTATTACAAAATACAAAGGAGTTCATTTTTTCCAGGCCTTCTTAAAATAATATTGTCCGATGTACCTAAATCTATTAAATACGCACATTTAAATCATATAAGTATATATAAAGACTTGTCACTTATACATGCCTAATTCTCTTCCCAGAGTTGTGTATTCACGACAATATATCTTACCCAAATTTATGTACTCACCACAATATATATTTTCACTAGCTTAAAAAAGAACAATCTCATCGAAAACAAAAAATAAGGAAATCCACAAAAAAATAGAGTAAAAAAACTAACATAATCCAATAAAATAGGACAATTCATCAACATCTAACTCATACCAAGTATTAAAAACCTATTTATAATCTACTCTAAATTAAATCATACTATCATTAGACAATAACAAATTTCTTAATTAACTATTATAAAAAAATACTTACATATATAAACCTCATTTACCTTATTTATTAATCTCATTCTTTTTATTTGCAGTTGTCTACTTATCATATATCAAACAAGACACTGCATTTTCAGAAGAATCACAACATAATATAATTATCACAACAATCATGGCTTACTTTGTTTTGGCATTTACATTAACATTAATTATGTTTACTAATGTTGTTATAGCTGAGGGTCCTGCAACATCCCCTTCAGCATCTCCAACTGCAAGTACATTAACATCGGTGTTGGAAACGCCAATTATGGCTCCTACAGCGTCTGCACCCACCATCATTGAAACCGTGACATCTCCGTCTCAATCTCCATCTCTTAGCCCTATAACCTCGAGTTCAAGCGCAAGTGCAGAGTCTCCTGAAGAGGAATCCCTTGATGAATCCCCTGTTGGTTCCCCTGTAGAAGGACCTGCTGCTGCACATGCGCCTGAAGCCGCTACCACTGCTGCTGATGCAGAGGCACCTACTAAGAAAAATGGTGCTACAACTGTTGAATTGTCGGGTTTTGCTGGTGTTATCGCTCTTGCCTCTTTCTTTTATTGAATTGGCGGAATAGATACACGAGATTTCCATTAGAAAATATACAATTTATAAAAACATTTTTGAGATAGATAGGTTGCATGGGCAATGTTTTACATAAAACATATTACTTGTTATAATATAATATGTTTGGATAATATTTTTTTAAAAAAATAGTGTATGATACTCTATAAAATAATAAAGTTTCGAATTCATTACTCCATCTTGATATTAGAAAGCTCTCTTGTGGTATCATCTAATAATTGTTGTTTTGTAAATTATATACGAGTATATTGAAATGTGTCCTGAATGCACTATGATAACCATATTTGGAAGATCGACCACCGATACAAAAAAATGCCTTGCACCGCACATCCTCGGCAGTCGGCACATGGTGGTGACTGGTGAGTGCTGTGTACCCCTCTCTAGCATAGCCGTTAGCGTGTCGTCTAGTAACGGAAAATGCAATGACAATTACATGTAAAAATACTTGACACATGCTAAGTTGTGCCTGCCTTAAGCCTCGGTAGGCACAGTAGTCCATATTACGCACCTGGCGCTTTTAGCCTGACTAGCCCACCCCTTTTCCTTGCACCGTTAAGAGCCTAACCAATAACAACAGCCATATCTTCTCATATTCCGCGCCAAAACTTTTGCTGGGATGACCAGAGTTTGACAATACATCGACGTTTAGATGGTCAATTAGTCAAATCGATTATAACCTCCCGTTTTTACTGGGAGAGATTTTAGGAACTTTTCGAATACAACAAACTTCGACGAAGTCATTGAGTCAGAACTAAGACCTGAAAGGCAACAAATCATGACTGATGTCGCCGATTAGATTTACGCCTACTAGTTGTCATTTATGCATTCTACAGCTATCCCTGGTAGCATTATAAAAGGAGTCTGCAATCACAATGTAGGCGTCCAACACGTAACCTTCAACTTAACATCACTTCCGTTTCTCGGAACTACAACCTCTTTAGCATCAATATTGTTGAGTTAAAACTTGAACATTCCACGAAAAAGATCTCGTCAGGGAAGACTCCAACCAGTTAATGTCGGTTCAACTCGAATAAACCACAATGAGTAACAGAACTTTCGAACTAATAATCAAAGTCCTTCCGGTAAATTGATTTAATAGGTGAAATTTGCTACTTGATTGATGAAAGCTACTAACTCTCAAGATTACAAGCAAAGTACGTATCTTTTACCAGAAGATAATACAACATAACGAACTAAACAAAATAAAAACTTGGTAATTGTCTTAAAACGGATAGATCAAACTAAGAGCACAGCGTTTATACAGCCGTCATTCTCGGGGTCATTTGTCACTTGTGCATACTTCCCTGAAAAAAAAAAACACATAATTGTTATAATAACTCACGAGGTTAAAGAAATTGCAAGGCAGCTATGAAAATGTATATCTCATGTACAATGTGATCTACAATAACTGATTCTAAAATCACATTGGGGATCACCAGTGACATAATAATCAGTAATCATATAAAAAAGGTTAATAATAATCCGTCGTATATTATAAGAGGTGACTTTATTTTCTGGATAAAATGGTTTAGCAAAAGTTAGTATAAGCCTAGGCAACAATACACAAACGTTTGTGGGTATGAAATGCAACACCGTACTAAAAGTCTAAATTATCTGTGCACGAATCACTTACCCCAGACTATTTTCCCAGCTGGTGTGACCAGACCGAGTTCACTACAGTTGACCTACATTTTTGGAAAAGAAACAGTTATGTCAGACAAGCCGAAAAAACGGTGAAGGCATAAAATGGAAAGCATAATAGAGATTAATCAAAGGAAAAGAAAGATAAGAATACCTCAATGATAGTACCCTTGGTCATAACACCAAGAGAAGTGTACATAGAACCATTGGGGTTTTTCTTTACTCCAATTATCTCGAGATTGAATGAACATTTAAGTTCTGGATGAGTGATATTGGCCTTGGTAAACCTCAATCCTGATGGACGAATAAATCGCTCATACTTTGGAGGCTTTCTAGTGAAACCCGCACCGACGAATGTTGCTTTGGTTATCATTCTTTTCCACTGCTTGGCTGCAAAATAGAAAGCAAGTATCAAAAACTAGAACAAAGGGCGCCAAACAGAGTATTGGTGCTAATTTATCATCATAGGAAATTTCACCATCACATCAATTCATCGAACACTTACTTTTTCTTTTCCCAGTTCTTAGGACTTTGAACATCTCATCTTCAGCAACAGGTCTAACCTGAAAAACAGGAAAAACTATTACAATGAAAGAAATCAAAGATGCAAACATAAGTAGCTTACACATGAAATTCCATTACAACTTCACTTTTTGGGAAGAAAAACTCCATTACACATTTAGTCGAAGAGGTTGTCGCAAGGCGATGTAGTGATAAAAAAATTGACAGTTCAGTGTTTACCTTGGGTAGAGGAACATCCCATTTTCCAGCCTTCTCTTTCCTCTTTTGCTTGATTGTGTTGCTCAAAATCTATTAAAACACAACATAAGTTACACACTATAAATAAAAAGAGAGGGAAATTTCAATAAAAACTTTATAGCAAACATCAACGCAAATAAGCGATAGGATAATTTATCAACACACCCACAAAAGAGGATGGTTTATCAGATTATCAAGTCGAGGTGATGATAAAACATCAGATTAGGAATAAAAAAAATCATTATAAAATGGTCAGGTACATGCCGGTAAACAGGCAGGCAGAATGAATGTCGAGACCATACGAGATGCAAGCAGCTTACAACTGAAATGAATGGCGTTGTCAGTTCAACGCCAAGTCATGATAGAAGTCTAGAACAATTTGATACACATAAATTTAGAGCCCACGTCATTTGCGAAATTTGCGAGGGATAATGTAGGAGGAAAAAAAGCTTCACAATGAGTTTAATATGGATTATTATGGCCCGGAGAACATATTTAACTAATTCTAATTCATGAATACGTAAGTCGTAACACACTATTTGCGACATGCTCTTAATAGCATATGAACCATATATTTTATGCGAGAGCCACGATAGAATAAACTGAAACTGATTCTCTATACCGAAATATAATTTAACTCCTAACTCAACAAATAGATGGGATGTATCAAAGAATGGTGTATGACATCAAAAGTTGAATCCAGAATAAACAAACCTTTGCCCTAGTTGTTTGTTCACGATCAAGTAAATACGCAGGAATTGCTCCATCATGAACTTCATCATCCACCTTACGTCTAGTTGCATTTTCTTCATGCATTTTCAATCTGTCAATACAACACATTAGTTACACAAAAATGCAAACTACATAACAAACCTGACATAACAAGGCTACGTAAGAAAAGCTTAATGAAAGTTTTACGAGCTGTCCAAACAACCACACTATAGTCACTATTAACTAACTCCTCAAGTGATCCTGCAGATGGCAGGGTAAGGGGGACCGAATATATTTAACATAAACATTGTGCTTAAAGAGAGGCCCATAATAAAAAAAAAAAATGGCATGGGAATACTCAACAACAAAAGGAAAGATTGCAAATTTAGTGTGATATTCGCTAATTACAAAGAAATAATTCAGATGGATCACCACATTTCAGGTCATAGTGAACAATAATACAGCACGTAACTTCTACACCTACCTCACTTGTCAAATACTAAAATGTATAAGCAATACGAAGATGGCATCCCCATCCCCTACAGATTAGGGAGATGAAAGCTTATCAATCAATTCATGCACGAAAACATAGTTAAAACATGAATAATTAAAATGCATAATGCATATTGAAATTAATAATCGATTAGTAACATCAAAGCCAAAGATATCAGTTCATATCTCACTCCTCGCTTGACAGATTCCAGCCTCGCACACATTTATGCTCCATTCTCCCCGACTTCAATACCAAACTCTAAAAACAACTGAATTCAAAACTACAAGTCGACTTTCTCTTATAAAAATAGTAGCTGTTTCAATCTTCCCTCCTTTTAAAAAAGTTTCGTCCTCCAAACTTGAATAATCAAAAAGTATATATCAAAAGACAAAATAGACGAAACTTGGAAATTCAAAAAGTATAAATCAAAAGACAAAATGTACGAAAATTTTTATAACAAAAATAACGAAATAACGTATGCTACACCTTGAATGGCATTAGCACAAATAATAGAATCAAAACTGAAAAGAAATCATAGGATATATGTATTTTTAACACTGAGATCCTGATAAGCCTTATCGCGCGAGCTTGAATTCCCACAGAAAGAAAAAAAAGAAAAGAAAAGATGGTGTAATTAGTAGTATGGAGGCATCCTCTCACACAACTTCTAGTGTCAAATCACTAGAAAACTTGTGTATAAAAAAACGTATATATGTACTTATAAATTTTCTTTTAGATAGCAAGGAATAGTGCCTTTTGATCAATAGGATTGAAAGTTTTTTCAGAAACAGTTTTATTTGCACATCAAAAGTTTGTGAAGTGCAAGAATTTGCGAATTAAAACACAATAATCAGCCATGATATTCGAATGTATAAATATTGACTAACAAAGACTTGAGAGGAAAAAAATGTACTTCCTCCATTCCATTCAATTCTATACATTTGCTTTATACACGTATATCAATGCCCGTTTTCTTTTATTCATATCTTTAGTTACATATTAATAAATGTTATAAAATTTGATATTCACAATGTACTCGGTAAGACAACTTAAACAAGATCTCACATGATTAAAGATGTGAACAAAAGAAAATTAAATGTATAAAATTGAATAAAATGGAGGAAGTAATATATATCTTGAATGTTCATGCGACAAATGAAGACAAGGGTAGGAATATAGTATGCTCCCTACATAAAATGCATAAGTTGAAAAATAAACACGAATGAACACGATCGAAACGTGGATATAGGTACCACCAAGGCACCGAGTAGGGAAATGAGAGGATATCAATCACTAAAGCGAGTTAGGCAGATTCTCACCAAGACTGCCTTTGCGCACTTTAATTTTAACAATCACATACCCCGACATCATTGACTAAACCTTAGGATGTTACCAATTACCGGTTTAGTGCCCACCTAAAATCACCATTAAAACAGCCCATATTAATCCAAATCCCCTATTCCAAATCGACCCATAGGCTACTATTACTTTTTCCTAACTTGGACCCGAAAAGCCATCAATTTCTAGTGTCACTATCTATCTCACCATTGGATCTGATGGTCACAATTTCCAACGGAAGCTTCAAATATATACGTAAGATTCAAAATTATACAATTATACCAACTTTAAACCCAAACCAATATCTTTATTCTGTCATTTGTTCTCTAGGGTTAAATCATCCACCTATAACATTCACACTCCAAAATCACAAAATCGTCAAAAATGTAATTACTCTCAGAACCCTAGAAGTTGCCACCAATATCATAAACCAATATTCAAAAAAATAATAAGGTTTTGTAGTTTCTAGCAACTTTGTTGTCAAATTTCCTTAAATGGGTCCAAAGTTCACTATTAAATACCACTAGGATAAATGAAAGCTCCCTCTTTCAACTGAATTTCACAATGTACCTTAATATCGATGATCCACCATGTATAATTATAACCAATAACACATCTTTTAAACGTCTCTTTAGTTTATAGCATATGGCTACTTTACATTTCAATCGTTGATAACTTGATACATTTCAATTCATAACCTTGGTACTTTTAAGCTATGACGCTACAATATTGCTCGTCAAAGAATTATACCCCAAATAAAACCTCTCGTGTTTTAATCGAAAACTCAAATTCTAAGTTAGAGCACACCTACCTCAAAATAATTACCCTGCTTTCAAGCATAACCAATTATGCTTGCAACCTAACATGCAGTATAACACGGTGGCTGTGTTACTCAGACACGCCGACACGTGTCGGACGCCGACACGAATTCCTGAATTTTTAGGACACGCCGACACGGTCAACGATGTGTCTTGACCAACATAATAGACACGACACGACACGGCAAAATTTGTTTCTAGTCCTAGAACATTTTTTATAAAGAAAATAAAATAAAAATAAAAAACAAAAAGTTTGTATGAAAATAAAAATAAATTAAATTGTGTTCAAATTTCAAAGTAAAAATGCAGTGGCGTTTACTGTTTACACAACTTGTATATGGGGAAAGAAAGTGCCCTTGAAAACTGTGAACTAAACTAATTAATAATAATAAAAAATCTCAACTTTTCTTCTTCTTTTTGTTCGGTGCACCTGTTCACACATCTTCTCCCACACTTCATCTCCCACATTAAATTAAAAATAAATGAATGCTCTTCTTCTTCTCCCTACCCCCTGCAAACCTCACTCCTTTGCGACATCAAGCCCAGATCTAAGCTTCATAGTGGTCATATTCAGTGAAGCCTTTAACCTAATCGCCATGTAAATTGCCTTCTCATCCGTGTCAGTGTCGTGTCTATCAAGGACGTGTCGTGTCGGCCACCGTGTCGTGTCCGACACGCCACTGACGTGCCATGTCGGAGTAACACAGCACGGTGGTAAAAAGGTGGTAAAAACAGCAAGAATTGTATCAGAATCACAACTAAGGTGAGTAAGATAGATACTATGAGAAGGGAACAGTCCAACTAGAATTTTTAGAGAATTAAATGGAGGGTAGCAAAGAGTATTGAGTCTACTAATAATGGTCAATAAGCGTATTTAAATTGCTAATTAGAAAAGAATGAAAATATAATAAGTTAAATATAAAATATCCAAGGTCCCACAATAGTACTTTCAGGTCCTAGTTCTTAGACTTGTAACTACTCGATCAGTCTTAAATCAAACGGTTCCCATAAATCTTAAGTCAATCAGCTCCCAACTAGCTCCTTAGTTTTTATTACTCGAATCTCAATCTATTAAATTCTCATAACCTGTAATTTAACACATTATTCACCCTCTAAAGCTCGACAACTTTCCATATAAATTCCTCAAAATCTATTGTCACGTATTTTGTATCAACTATCAACAAGTGAAATAATTGTTACCACTACACTTACCAGTCCCCTTAGTCACATAACACACTAATACAAATGATTCATTCTTATTCCTTGACCAGTATAAGGATTTTTTCCAAACTCTAATTCTCACAATTCGCTGATGTTTACATCAGAGCAACTTTGAATAATATTTTTTTTTTACCAGGTATCATGGTTTACCACCACAAAAAATCTAACAGGTTACTTGATAACAACATTCCTTCTACGATAAATCTTAATCTTTGTCTTCATATGTTCATTACCTCCATCGAACACCCAGTTATCATTATGATTTCCTAAATTAACATCTTGCTATTCCATCTATGTACCATTATACCCAAATCTCATCGCTTCCAACTCTTTAAAGACTTCAAAAAGTAATAACCGAGTACCTTAATTTACCATGCAACCAAAGTGTTACATAAATAATCCATGACATAAGCTAAATTACAAGCTCTTTAAAACAATAACTCTCGAATACCAAATAACTTTTAGTTAAGAGCTATAATTTAAATCATCAAATTCTACTATCAACACACCCCTCAAGTCAAAACACTGAAGCCAAAAATATGATTCGATAATATCAAACCTTAATTTAGTCAACCATTCAACTATTGACTCCCACTTTTACCTTGCACCTTAAATTACTCGTTTTAAGGTAACTAACCTTTCCTTCTCCGGTCTATGCAATAATAACACTATCTTATACTCCTCACCCCAATCATATGTTTACCTTCGACTTAAACTTCCCTCACAAAGAATATAGACGGTAGACGGTAAACAAATAATTGAGACGGAGGGAGTATACAACACCTCCAAAAACAACAGCAAGTTTCGCAATCCATCAAACAAAACTCCAACTTAAAACAAACTAAAACCCAACAATTCAATACAAAAAATTACCAAGCAAGTAAAAAAAAAATAGAAGAAAAAGCTTACGTTCTCTTCATCTGAACCTTCTCCTTGTACCGATCCTTCGCCAAAATCTTACCTCTAATACCCAAAGTCTGTTTACCCCAAATTAAAACAAAATTCATAAATTAAAACCCAGCAACAACACAATCAAATCAAACAACACACAAAATTGAAATAATCAATGAAAAAAATTAAAGAAAAAATTACTTTTTGGGCTTGTTTGGATCGTCTTTTACATTCACGAGCTTTCCTCTTGCGCGTACGCTCGGGAATATCGAATCTTTCACCATGTTCCCTCTTGTGTTTAGCCATATAATCTCCTTGCGCCTGTTCAAATCAAAATTAAACAAATTAGAAAATTAAACAGCATTAATTAGGCAATAATTGATATAATCGATGATATAAGGTTGAATTATTAGATAAAATGCAGGTGATTGTAGTGAATTTGAGGAGAGAAAGGGGACGTACCATTGTGAATTGCTTGGAAGATAAACCCTAAAAATGGAGGTTTTAGGGGAAAAGGGGGTTTTGTCTGCTGAGGAGGGAGATATATAAAAGAGAAGGGAGCCACTCGAGTTGAAGACTTGGAAGGTCTAGGTTAAATATTGATAAACCGACTCCGGTTTTATGTATGGAGTATATTTGAATTTCGTGGTTAGGTCAGACCTTGCAAAAGATCGTGCCGTGTCGTATTCGACTGTTCGTGTCCGAGTCAAATTTAAATGGGTCGTCATTATCTCAACTCGAAGCTGACCCAAATCCATAAATGGTTATTTGTGTAATTTTAAGTCAACTCATTTAGGTGCTGTTTGACCTAGTTTATGTGAAATAGCTTTTACCTTGTAGAATGAGTTTTTTCATAAACTACTTTTTGAAAAAATTGCGGTTGTTTGGCCCAACTTTTCTAAAAGTAGTTTCTTAACAAATTGATGTGTTTGGCCTACTACTGCTTTTTAGTTTTTTTTTTTTTTCCATAATCCTAAGAGTTTTTGGGAGAAGTAGAAGCATCAATTTGGTGCTTTGTTTCGAGTCGCTTTTTGGTGCTGTTTGACCAAGCTTAAAAAGTGCTTTTACAATTGAAAAAGTAGTAGCTTGGCCAAACATGGTAAATTAGAGGGTTTTAAAGGTGCTTTTGAAAAGTCAAAAACTGATTATTCACCCCCCAAAAGCAGAAGTAGATAATTACTACTTCTACTTCTACTTTTCACATAAAGAACCAAATAAGCAAACAAAAGTTGTATTAAAGTAGTTAGGCCAAACATATAAATTTTGTGAGAAACCACTTTTACAAAAGTATGGCCAAACAACAAAAACTTTTCCGAAAAGTAACTTATGAATAAACTCCTTTTGAAAAGGAAAAACCATTTTCCATAATCAAGGCCAAACAGCACCTTTATTAACTTCTGACTTTTCAAAAGTAGTTTTTTATCTCCCTAAATTATAGTGTTTGACCCTGCTTCTACTTTTACAATTAGAAAAGCACTTAGAAAGCTTGACCAAACACCCCCTTAATTTTTCAATGACTAACCTGACTTATTTAACCAATATATTTTTTAAGTAGTTTATTTTCAACTCATTTAACCCCATTTAATTATTCAATTGGTCTCCCTTGTGACGGGTTACCATTTGTGACGGATATTTTGTGAGTTAAAATGGTAACAAAATGGGTTAGTGGAGAAAGGGGACCACATGAATAGTGTTGCAGAGAGAGAAAAAGTGGGTATTTTGTGAGGTAAAATGGTATCCGTCACTCAAGAGTGACGGATATGTTTGGTCACAAACAAGAATTTGTGTTAATTATTTTATTTAACCTAAGTACCTAACTAAGCTTTAATAGCCTATGGACCTAAATTGATGGGTAATAATTGTTATTTTTGAGGAGGTTTGTTAGATTATCAAGTTAACTAAAAGAAACCTATGACTAATTTAGATAAATGGATTATTCGTATGAGGTTCGTGTTAAAAGGTTTTAACCCTAATCCGATTCATATAAGTTTTGTGTTATGTTCGTGTTAACCCAATTACATAAATGGGTCACAATTTCTTAACTCTAACCCACTAATTTCGTGTCGGGTATTCGAATCGGGTTACTGATTACCACCTGTGCATTAGGAAATATGTTAAGACGGATATATTCGGTTCGGAGTCGGACCGAGTTCTTTCAAGTTTGGTACGGTGGTATAGTATACGACTATATGCTACGTACTGCCGTACTGGTACGAGTTTGACTCGTTGAGGAAAATTTCGTTAAAGAAACAAGATTGAAAATGAGGAGAATTTAATTGTTGTATTGTTGGATGAAACAAGACAGAAAATGACGAGAATTTAAATGTTGTATTGTTGGATAATAGTTTATGGATGCGATGACCTATGAACAACTATGGTACATACATTCACGTAATCCAAAATGCTAATCCGCATAATTAATTCATATACAAATGAATAATTCCCTATATATTCAAATCATATCAATCCAGTAAAGCATCTGAAATCAAAATCCTATGAATCGACATCAGAACATAACCATTATTTAGAATTACACCATTTGAATGAAGCTATTGCCTGTAACGTCATTTGACGTAAATATTTCTGCTCAACTACAAGCACCCGGAAGGGATAGTGGCAGGCTAGCAGGTAGGCGTATTCCACCACCAAAGGGTATTATCCACGCCTATGTTACTTGGACAAGTTTTTGTATTTATGACAAGTGTTGAATTCAGCCATCTACGAAAATCAACGTGTTTTTGGCTCAATGGAGTGTCCAAGTAACCTTACTGATGTCTGAGCGCCAAGTCGAGTATCTGATACGAGGACGCAAGAGTAAGAATAACTTACTATGCAGCTAGACATATCTTTTTGTGATAAGGTCCTCAAGTTCTTGGAATTCATAGGCATCATCAGCAGCGTAATCCCCTAGTATAAAGAGCGAAGAAAAATACAGATTAGAGCTACTCAAATTGATAATAAATTAAGTAGCAAAGTAGCAACCAGCTAGCCTTCATGTGACACCAATATTTAGCGTTAACCCAAGGTCGGAAAAATGTGGAGCAAAGCCTTACGGCCTGTGATGCCCGTATTGCAGAAGTAGGCCAAAAGGTTCTAGACTTCTAGCTCAAAGCCAGAGACGAGAGTAAGAATCGTGATCAATTGTTATCATCCTTTGCAGGGTATGGGACTTAGGGCTCAGTAAACGGTCATATAGGCTGTGATGTGGCGTTTACAAAAAGGTCACTTTAACTTTTTGAGCTAGCTTTTGGAGTGCATTCCCCCGTTATCTATATTAAACAACACATTCATTCCACTGGACTGGAAGAAACATGAATACATAAATACCAGTAAACTATCATTGTCAGTGGGTCGCCTTACCTATAGAATCTCTACGAAGGGCAGTTAAATGCGCGCAGCTGCAACAAAATACCATTCGTCAGAACTAGCAGGCAGAATAACATGAAAAGACATAAAAGACGCAAAACTGGAAAGGAAGTTTAGAAGGGGATACTTTCAATTCACAAAAGACACAAGGAGACCACGGAACATTCTAAACAATTTGCAAACACAGAGGCACTCCCTAAGTTTTCCTCACTTAACTACGGAGAAATACTCCATGGTCCATGAAGTGCCTCCTTAATATAGGCAGGATATTAGATATTAGCCTCACACCGAGGTCAACAGAGATCAGACTGCAATGACTGACTGATCCTGAGCACAATTCTCAAACTGAGAGTTAATACCATGAACCTATAGGTAGTTACTAATAAAGTGAGGTGTGACTGATCCATGGAGATTTTTGGGTATCACTGAAGATCTAGAGTTGAAAGGGTTTCTTAATACTCGGTAGCAATAAAAAGTCCGTGTTTGAGATTAGAAGGATTAAGACCGTGGACTTAAAGGTAGAGAAGGATGGTATCTTATTACACGAAAGTGATTTGGCTGTTAGAGAAAGCTAGTAGTGACTTCCCCGGCATTGAAAACGTCTATAAACTTTTATCAAGATAATAGCAAAAATTGTTTGTTTGCTGTAGTGTAAGAATAATATCAATTTTGAACTCTTCACACTCTAGAAAATAGAAAAATCACAATAGAAACCGGAAAAAGTCACCAAGAACCCTGACAACCAATGGGAGATTAGTATAACATTAAGACTATTATGTTAGGTAGTTACCTTCCTAGAGCTTTCCCCAAGTCTGCACAGAGAGATCGAATGTATGTCCCTTTTGAACAGATAACCCGGAATATCAAATTTTGCCTGAACCAAAAAAAAAAAAAAAACAAGTTATCATGAGGATAAAGCTACAACCAGGTCCTCGTGGTTATTACTTCCCTGATCTTGGTCTTTCTGAATGTAACTATGAACGCCCCTTTTAGGCAATAAATAAATAAATAAATTGTTACTCCAACTTGGCTGCAAATATCAGACATTCAGACACGACACGGTGTCTATTGTGGCACATAGTATTTTGTGGTAAGAAAGAATTACGTTTTTGAACTATAATGCCGTGTAAACTGTTGGGCGTGCGGCACGCAGAAAAAGTGAAGTACCGAGGTAACATAAGAAAAGGAAATTGAGTGTTATGTGGATTCCAAAACCAGTGGAACAGTAACAAACTGGCAACTGGAAGATCAAATAAAAACTAATTCAGCTGAAATAAGGCCTAATGAGAACAGTTAAAATTAGACGGACATTACATGCAACAAAACTACAGATCAGAGCGTAAGAGATCACATTAATTACACATTCCTAAGAAACGCATAATCTGCTTTAAACAGCTAAACCCTTTCCTTTCGATGGCGATGCAGGCATTTTATAAACTATCTACATATTTCGAAGACATGCCTAATCTGCCCTAAACCATTTATTTTCCGACTGAATTGCAGGCATGTTAATGCTCATGTACAAATCAAAAAGAAACATCAGTATCTAACATCTAACTGATCCAAGCTGTGACAAAATTATGGCTTATAAAAGTCAATTGACACACAAGGCAGACATTTAAACAGAGTTGTTCCTAATGTCCAAATCTGACATGAGAATAAGGATCCAAAATTAATGGTAGCATAACTCTGTACACAAACTACGCCAATCAAGTACAGGGATCGACGGAATTATGACTTCTCTAGGTCGCTACTAAGTAGCTATAGTATCTAGTTAGAGAAAATGTGCATTAGAGTGAAGACTCAACAAACCTGTCTTCTAGGCTACGCTCTATATCAAATTGTAATATCGAAATTCGTCTAGGTGCAAGTTCAATGCTTTCTCCTCGCCTGGCTTTATCATACATCTTCTCACCACCAACCTATTAAATGAGAAAAATAATAATTATCATTCTACCAATAACTATCAAGACAAATGCATAAGCTTGAAATTAAACACTTGTGGATTTTCATCAAAAAAACAACAATGCACAAGCTGGTTTGTAACAGTTCATTCTATCTGTCCAACATATTATAGCAGGACCTAAGCTTTGTCACTCTACATCTATGGTTTATTTCCAGACAACATGAACGTCTTTGATCCAGGGAATCAGGAATAAGTGCAAGAGATAGACGATGACTTCAACGCTTCAGCACGGGTTTATAGTAGACATATTTCCTGGCTATATCAGTGTGTCATCCATTCTTAGTGTTCTTTCAACATTCCCCCAATTCAAGGGAGATATCTTAGTCCTCTTTAAGTAACCAAAAGCACGAGGAACACTGACCACACCTTGACCTTGCACACTGCTACCAAGAGCTCTCATCACGTTGGTAGGCCTTGGGTGTTTGTCATTTTGTGCTTGTGAATGGAATGCATATACGAGTATTGTCTCATAAGCAATTCAAACTTCAAAGTAAGACAACAAGGATTACATAGAGGATAGCGTACTTTGATTGCAGAAAACATAGGGGGAACTTGCCATATCTCTCCCATAAAGGATGCGGCAGCCTTCTTTATGTCGTCCTCCTTGATATGCTCCCATGGTTCACGTTGGATCACCTGAACAATAATTGACCTTCTTCGATAAGGCAGGTTTAAAAAATTTGTGATTACGAAAAAAAAAAATTACTATCCTTGCATTTAGCTAGAAAGTGTAAAACTGTTGTTCACCTACGAAGAAAGGCAGCAATAACCACAAATTTAAAACACCACAATCCATAAAGAGTTGTACATGCCATTTTAATTAATTTAAGTACAGCTTAAGTGTCTTAGCTTAGTGAGTCAAGCAAAGTGACAAGAAACTAAGGGCTAAAATGAGAAGTTCTTAGGTGAGTAATAATTCATCAACAATAAGTTTAGGGAAAGCAGCACATTTTGGGTCAACAAGAAAAAATGACGATGCCATTCTTCAAAATTCAGCGAGTACTAACTATTAAGAATTCCTCTGAGACTACATAGGTAGAAGAATGAGAATCAAAAGAAACACTTGGTACTAAAGAACCTCAGACAGACCGGTGAATCTGCATCCCAAGTGGAAGTTGCCTCTCCTAAACGAAAAGTTCCACTGTACCCCTTAATCATTCCCTGGTATCTGTAGACACAATAGCTTCATTAGAAACTAGTAATGACCCTAAGGTGAACAATATATTTGTCTAAAACAATTGAGCCAAGAAATATAACAATCTTCAATGTAGTCAAAAAGGAAGAAAGCGGTAATTAAGAAAAACTTAATGGTTGACACTAACCTGTCTACAACTTTAGTGGCTTTCCCAACACAAACAATTAACAAACCAGTCGCCATAGGATCAAGAGTCCCAGCATGGCCTACCTATAACAATCCTCAATCAGATTGAGATATAGATTAAGAAATACATAAAAAGTTCAAGGGAAGCATGAAGAAAATACTACCTTTTTCACATTAGTTAAGCGACGCAGCTTGCCACAAACAGTGAAAGAGGTCCAACCTGTAAATGTCCATCACATCATCATGCAAAAACAATAAACCGTGTAGAATGCAGATCATAGTCTTTAAGCGTAACCAGCTGGCTTAATTGGAAAAACTGTGGAATTATATCGCTGCCAGTAAAGTTATTACTAGACAGATATTTCTCTGTTAAAAGCTACAGAGTACTATAAGTGGGATGAAGGTAGCAATATACTTCAAACTGCACCTTTATCGTTCGAACTACGTTGCTGATTTGCTGTATCTTACAAGCAGAGCACTAGCCCAGTATTGAAAAGTTTTGAACTTTTAGACCTAACCGTTCAAAATTACGGATTGAAATTCAGAATTCACATTAACTACGAATGATCAAAGATTATATATTCAGAAACAAGGTCTCTATGATTTAAAAGTTTAATGTTACCATAAGCAAAAG
Organism: Silene latifolia; assembly: GCF_048544455.1. Lineage (NCBI taxonomy): Eukaryota > Viridiplantae > Streptophyta > Magnoliopsida > Caryophyllales > Caryophyllaceae > Silene > Silene latifolia. Next base: position 8,876,214 of record NC_133534.1, on the reverse strand, counting down.
AACACTTCAAATTCAGAAACTCGATGGTGGACTCGAGCTTCCCTTAATTGCAGTAGATATCCAACATTCTCACAGCATAGAAAGATATACATAACACAATTTACGAATGAAAATCTGAGAAAGACAAGCTCACCTTTAGGCTTGTTCACCAAAACCACAGTTCCAGCAGGACTATCCCATACACGAGGCAGACCAGTACTCCTCGAAGCAAGAAACGGTCCATCCCCACCATGAACCTCCGAATCCTTATTCGGAACTTTCTTCAAACATTTGAAGAACTCTTCCACCTTCTTCTCAGATAAATCCTCAACACCATCCTTTCTTACCCCACTGTCCTTCCCATCACCCATCTCCTCAAAAAACACCAACTTTTTATCCTCCTCACCACTATCCCCACCCATATTCTTCCCTACACCCGCCTTCCTCCCCCGCAACCCACCCACATTCGACTTCTCAGAGCCCAAATTTCCCTTATCCACCACACCCGCTTTCCTCGACCCACCCACATTCGACTTCCTGGAGTCCAAAAATCCCTTATCCACACCCGCTTTCCTCTCCCTATCCACATTCGACTTCCCGGGCTCCAAAAACGCCTTATCCAAACATTGATCAGGAAAATACTTCTTCTCCAATTGATAAACCATCTTATAATGCTTATCTTTCTCCCAAGGCAAAGCAAAAGCATCATAAAAATACAACTCCTCTTCCCTCTTATGCAATGTCCTAAACTCAACCACTTCCGGTTCCAACTCAACCACCTCACTCTTTTCCCTTATCCTCCTCCTCTCGTCATCCGAATCCTCCCCATACATCCTCTTTTCCCTCTTATTATAATACTTCCTCTTAGCCTTATCCATACCCTCGACCCCACTCCCACCCCTACCACTATTCATTTTACCAAAATACCCCTCCCCCGTCCCTGCCTCCATCCTCGCCCCAGTCCCTTCCCCTGCCCCATCTTTCTCGGTCAATTTCTTATCAACCCAGTCCTCAAAACTCAGTTCCCGGGCGGGTTTAACCGAGTCATCCGAATCAGAACCGGGTGACTCAGGACGGGGTTTCGCAAGTCGGGGTGGGTTACTTCCTCGCCGCCGTGAAGGGCGAGAGATTATCATATCATACTGAAGAGGGTAAGGGGTGGCAGAAGTTGAAAAGGGTATTTTGGGAAACTGGGACAATGCACATTTTGTGGGTTTGATTGAAGTGAAAGTGATTAAAGGTATGCGCATTAATGAACGAAAACGAAGAGGGAAGTGGGAAAACGCCATTGTTTTTACTGCAGCCGCCATTGTTAATGTAATTCAAGCTTTATCTATGATTTTTACAACTCAATTGAAACATAAAATTGAAAATTGAAGAGAAAATTGAAAAGGAATTGAAGGCGAGAGACTTACTTGAAATTGGAAGAGATGGTTAGTTGATTCACTACGGGGACGGACTTGGAGGGAGAGGTGGGGGGCGAAGTAACAACTAACAAGTAGACATGGCAAACGGGTAAATCGGAACCGTTCCGATCTCTATTTCGAGTCGGGTTATTTTGGGTCTATCATATGTTCGGCTCAAATTAAGCTGGACTGGGTCATTTTGCGTTTTGGGTTGTTTTGGAATACCGGGTACTCGGGTTATTATGGTTCGGGTTATTTCGGTCAGGACAGGTATGACGTTTCGGATTTGTCATTTTCAGATTAGTGATTAAGAAAAAAATTACCATTTTTTTTAAAAAAATGCTTATAGTATTGCTTATATAAGTGAGTTTTTTTAAGCAAAATGAAAAACTCTAAAATCAAGTTAGCTACTTCGACCCACTTTGAGTCATTAAGATCGGGTCGTTTTCAGGTCGAGTCAAGTGCATGTCCAACAATTCAGGTCAGTTTGGATCGATTGCGTTTTGGTTCGAGACATATTAATATAGCAAAAACACGATTGAGTAACGTCTTAAAACTGTATAAAAACAAATGTAATATTTAGAATTTAGAATTTAAGTACTAAAAGTACTTACATTTACATTACCGTTATAGTAATCTTATCGTGAGACATTCTCATGGAAATCCAACTCAATCCCACCCATGTACAATTATACAAAGTGATACAAAAATTAAAGCGGATAATTCACGCGGTACCCCTAAAGTTGGTCACTTTGCACAAAATATCCAAAATTTTGACCCGAAAAAATTAAAGAGGCCATAACTCGTGTTTACCAACTCAGAAAGTGAAGATTTTTTTTTCAAATCGATCGTCTTTCCGACTACTACGATTTGAAAAAAAAGTTTGACGAGTTTGGAACTCGTGACCAGGAGATATGCTCACTCAAAGTTTGTTCGGTCGAAAAAACTTTGACGCACAATAACTCCTAGTAGCGGAATCCAAATGCGACAAATTTTTTTTTTCAAATTGTAGTTCTCGGAAAGATGAGCGATTTGGAAAAAAAATTTGTCACTTTTGGAACTCGTAAACATGAGTTATGACCTCTTTAAGATTTCCGGATCAAAATTTTGGGTATTTCGTGCAAAGTGGCAAACCTTAGCGGTACCGCGTGAATTATCCGAAATTAAAGAGTAGGTCTTCTAAGAGACGGTTCCGAATAAACTAATTGGATAACATACTTATGGACATTAATCACATTCTCCCCTTAAAAGTCCCATAAATGATTTCTCAACAAAAATAACAAAAAAAAGTCCCATAAATAAATGTCAAGTAGAGAGACATGCACTAGGCTGTCAAGAATTATATAATCCCCACAATTCTGAAATTCATCTTCATACATCAATTCCAAGAGGTTTATCTTAATTACCTATCTCCTTCCATTTTTTCCCTACATTTCAAATCATCCAAAGAAAACTATTGACTCTTCCAAAGTCTTCTTCCTTAAAAATTCAATTATTTGCAATTTGCCCTTTTTATTAATCATTATTTCAAATAAATAATCATTTATATATATATATATGTATAAGAATTATGGTTTGAGCATCAAAATTCTGGGAAATTATATAATTTATATGTTGTTGTTAATAAAATGGCTCAGGCTTACTATTGTTCGAAGAAAACTGATGTTATTTGTCGTGATGTTTGTGGCCAGGTAAACACCTTTTGATTTTGCTTTTGTTTTTGCATTGGTATATGGGTTCTTTGTATTATTTTTTTTGGGTTGTTGGATGCCGAGGGAATCCGCGTCCGCTACCTTTTTACCAGGTACTTAACGGATAAAAAATCTCGAGCAATCGAGGATATGTGATAGTTTGCAAACCTCTACAATTTTTTTTGGCAGGCATTTTGTGTTTTTTTTTTTATTTTGATTTTGTTGTTTAATTGGTATGTGAGTTCTTTGTGTTTGTTTTTTTGGGAATGTGTGTTTTTTTTGTTGGTGTTTCATAATTTTCATGTGTCATGGGTTAAAAGTTTAATTTTGTTGGGGAAATGTGGGTCCAATGTATATTGTCATTACTTGAATTTCTTTCATAGTTAGTTTCCCTTAAAACGGTCATATTCGTTAAAGTGCAAAACGGGTTAAATGGGATAAGAATTTGTCATTGCGGCATTCTGTTTTCGTTTCATTCATCTACCTGACCCGTTTTGTTAAATTGTGTTTCCAATGGTGGAGCTTAAGATGTACTTCTTGTTTTGTGTGATTCGGAAATGGTCTCTTTATTCGCGCATGAACTTATAGTCTTATACACCCCTAATTTTGCCATTAGCCGGGGAACAATTAGGCCATTGGGATAATGTTGTTGTTGTTGTTAATCATTTTGCTCAAATATTTGGGTGTTTTAATCATCAATTGTGACTTGCAAGGAATTGAACTTTGGAATTTTATCATCCATGATAGATTTCTTCATTTCCCATTATTATGATTTAATACCTTTTCTAACCAAGTAAATTATGCTAAATAATCAACAATATTTTTGTTGTTGTTGCTTATAAATTAGTGAAAATTGTTACTTACCACCTAGTATTTACCGTATTTTACAAACTACCACCTTGTATTTCGTTTATTACAAATAACCACCTACATTACATTGTATATATCCGAACTCCCACCATATTTCATATCCGATAATCAGTTAGCATAACTCCCACCATATTTCATATCCGATAATCAGTTAGCATAAAATGACATGGAAGAAACAGAAGCAAAATTTACCAACCATTAAGTTAATATATTATAATCCAATTTATGTTTTAGAATTCTACCTACTAGGTAAATTTTGCTTCTGTTTCTTCCATGTCATTTTTCGTGAAGGAGTTTCAAACATAGATAACTATTAACTGGGAAAACAGAATATCCGTCCTAGAGAAAAAAAAAAAAAAAAAAAATGTTGATGAATGTAATGGTTGGTCAAATATGATATACTTGTAAAGACAATGATGTAAACTGGTTTTCCAAATGCAGGAGGGCTCAAGTGGGGCATTGATCATATCAAGAATAAGATGTTTGTTTAAAGGAATTGATTTGAAAAGTCTTATTTTGTTCCTTGTTGTATTACCATTAATGATTTTAGGGATTTATAAGCATTATCAGAAAATAACTTATTTCCTTAGACCGATTTGGGAAAACCCGCCAAAGCCGTTCAATGAAATCACACATTATCACAACGACAATGTGACGATGGAGACGTTATGTAAACTTCACGGTTGGGGTATCCGTGAGTTTCCTAGGCGAGTATTTGATGGTGCATTGTTCAATAACGAGGTGGATATGTTACAAATCCGATGGAATGAATTGTACCCGTATGTGACTCAATTTGTTGTGCTTGAATCAAACTCAACATTTACCGGGATTCCAAAGCCGTTTCATTTTGCAATGAATCGAGTTAAGTTTCAGGCTTTCGAGCCTAGGCTTACTTATGGGACTATTGGGGGAAGGTTCCAAAAAGGGGAGAACCCTTTTGTCGAGGAAGCGTATCAAAGAGTTGCACTAGATCAACTTCTTCGTATAGCTGGGATAGAAGACGATGATTTGTTAATTATGTCGGATGTTGATGAGATTCCTAGTAGGCATACCATTAATCTACTTAGATGGTGTGACGACATTCCTCCTATTCTTCATTTACGACTCAAGAATTATATTTACTCGTATGAGTATCACATTGATAACGACAGTTGGAGGGCTTCAGTTCATCGGTACAAAACAGGAGTAACACGGTATGTCCATTACCGTCAGTCAGACCTCATTCTAGCAGATTCCGGCTGGCACTGCAGTTTTTGCTTTCGACACATCAACGAGTTCATTTTCAAAATGAAGGCGTACAGTCACAGTGACAGAATCAGATTTCCTCATTTTCTGAACCCGGAGAGAATTCAGAACATCATCTGTAAAGGGACTAATCTTTTCGACATGCTTCCTGAAGAACATACCTTCAGAGAAATGATAGGCAAGTTAGGGGCAGTTCCGCGCTCTTATTCCGCTGTCCATCTTCCTGCATACTTGATACAGAATGCTGAAAAATTCAAGTTTCTTTTACCAGGAAATTGTATTAGAGAAAGTGGCTAACTGCCTAAGTTTCGGAAAATATTAAGGTTTTAGTATTAGTGTGTACATGACGAAAGTTGCACAGTTTTTTGTCGGAACTGACCTTTAACCGGGTTACATACAAGGGCGTCTAGCCCTTTTGGAACCCGGTTGATTAACGATTTTAGTTGATGATTTCGGCCGAGTAAGCGACATAGGAGGAAGAATGACCTGTAATTTTTATTTGGTTGTTTAGAGATCATTTGGGTAGATGTTTGACTGCAATGTGAGTTATAATTGATTAATTCTGGCATGTGACTATGTAGTGTTTGTACCTGATTTAGAGATGTAGAGATGCAAGTGTGCTTCGTATAAGGAACCTATTTTTACGGCCGCCAAAAAAAAAAAGGACTATGTGAGATGGGAATTTTGTAATGCATATGTTCTTGTCAAATTCTGTTTTCTAGTTTGTTCAATGATTCTTAGACTTTGGTTGACTTTGTACCTAAGAAATTTCACTTGAACTGTTAAAAGAGTGATTTAGAGCAGTGATTTTTCCTTGTGACGAAAAAGTGCTTGTGATATTACACAATGATGACCACTTAACGTTATTAAATTGATTGCGAGATAACACAAGCTTGTGATATGTCAAAATGAAAGTTTGTGCTCTTTAAAATCTCTCAAGATTGAAAAAGCATGCACTTGTATTTCTAGCGTCAAAAAACAATTAGCTAATATTGGAGGGTGATAATTTGACGAGATTAAGGAAAGTTATGATTAGTGTTTACACACGCATATCCTTATTTAAGGACATATTCTATTCATATTTGTTTTTAGAAAAATGGGTGAAATATATCTCATTTACCTAGACAACTTCTCTAAAAAAATGCAAATAATAGCAATTGAATTCGTTTTAGAATAAAATGAGTATCTCCGTCTTAAAAAAAAAACATATTGATTGTTTAATGGTTGTCATGTTCAATTGTTCATACCAATTCTAGTGAGAGTTGACTAATTAGAACACAAGTTTAGTTTAATAGTTTATGGTTGTATACTTGTATTACAACGTAGTGAATTGATCGTAGATTACTTAAAAGAAATTCATATTCCCTGTAGTTGTGGACAAATATCGAACGTGACTATTGGTTGCATATCTCTATTATCAAAAAATATTATTAAAAATGTACGGAGTGCTTACTTAGTACTCCCTAATTGTTTGACCCCGTGCTTACTTAGTACTCCCTAATTGTTTGACTTGCTTTGCATGTGTCATTCTGATGAGATATAACTAGTACGAAATATTTCGTAGTTGCTTGGACTCAGTACTACCATGACTACGTAAAATTATCTAAGATGTGAGTATCGTTTTAAATTTAAAACGGGTAAATATATGTTAAATAAAGTAAAAGTAAAATGTTCAAAAAATAATAAAATATTTGGTTTATATTTTATATATACAATTATATAGGTAGGAATGTGGATATTATATGAATATATGACCTGTTTAATGCTAGTTGTTAAAAAAACTTTTCTCAATGGAGACTATTTCATATGACTGTCTAGTAGTTTTAAAGCTTAAATTTCAATATATTTCAAGGAATTATTTCAAGAGAATGCTAGTTGTTAATAAAATTATTTTCTTCAATTCATCAACCATTTACTTTTTATAATAAAGTTTGGATCATAAGATTGTTCCGGAATAAAATATGGACTATTGAGAGGAAATGGGATCACGGGTGACTTAATCGAGTGATTTCGAACGTCTACCTTTTAATTGTGAAGTATTATCATTTGATGCATTTTTCAACCCAATTTTTATCTTAATAATTCAGGAAAAACCTTTAAATACTACGGGGAATAGTCGATCTAAAAAGTTTTTTTTTTTTATTAAAAGGAACATCTACAAAGGGGAAATCTGATCTTGACAAAATTAACTACTATCCGTCGATAATTTTAAATATATTTCTAATAGGACAAGTAAAAATAGGGTTGAAGGAACGTAGTTCATTAAAAGGAACATCTACAAATGTAGAAATACTGATAGAAAGTTAAAGTTGCCTAGATGGAATCCCTAGTTAACGTGTGGATGACAACAGAAAGGCTAGGCAATGTTTGGACTAGGTTATACAAGGAATAGTGACTAAATCGTAGATTACTTAATTCCCATGCGTGAGGACATGTAGTCGGGCTAAGTCAACGTGACTATGGGTGACCTAAAACTATTATATAGCCACTAAAACTATTGAATAATTGGTTAATGTATTGAACTTGTATCATTGATGTAAATAGGACAACATGACGATGCTTAAATTTGATACCATTTTTTTTTGAAAAAAAAATTAAAATAAATATTCCGTCTTAAATAAAAGTTCTGTGTTTTTCAAGTGTTAGGCATGATGCATTTGTGCTAAGTCAATGAGACTATGGGTGACTAAACCTCTTATTTAGATCTATTGAATAATTGTTTAATGTATGTAACTTGTATCGTCGATGTAAATTGTAAATAGGACAACATGATGCTGCTTAGATTCAGCAACATTTATTTTTTTAAAGAAATTTTCATTAATGGAGATTTGGTACTACTTTGACTATTTAAACTTACTACTTATTTGCATTTTTTTTACTTGGCGTACAAATGAAAATCAAATTGCAATAAGGTCAAAAAAAAAATTACAACATAAAGCGTATTTAACTTTCAATTTAGCAAATGTCATTATAAATATTTACTCCGAATGAAACTAATAATTAGTCTTGTGTTTGTTACGAGGTATTTGGTTTTTT